>NC_137461.1:199451618-200051618 GCF_964235325.1 Thermobia domestica
CTATAAATTACAAGAAAAAGTTTTAAAAAATGAAGTTAGTACCTGTAGTTATATATGGAGCAATGGAACCCTTGCAGTATTGATGAGACCACGTATCACTCATCCTAAGTAGAAAACGTACCTCTTTAACCACAAATTTCTTCAATTTTCTTCAAAACTATACTAGTTGGTATAAATATGTTGTTAGGCAACATCTCAACAATATAACATATGTCATTTTTATATATATTATATTGTTGAGCACTCTTCCTAACTGCTATATATTTCAAGCTGTATCTCCGAAACTTCTGAACATATTTTAATGAAATAAAGCTCAAATTGAAGAACAGTACACTCTTTCTGACATGAATGCAAGCAGAGCCCCCTACCGTAAACGGAAAGTTATGTTGTGTATATCATATCTTGCACTGTTTTATTCTTTTTACAGAACATAACACATTTCATTCCATGATATGTCTCATTGCCTCATAACAATATGGCTGACGAATGACAACCGAGGAAAAAGAACATGTATCGTTCAGATTTGCATACAGGGCACTTGCTAATTGGTGCAATTTCTTAATTTTTTGAAAAAAAAATAATTTTTATACTACGGTTTTGAATTTTGCTTCACCCTGTATATTTTTTTTCATACAGCAACCAAATACTAACTAAGTGTTGCAAACATCATAAAGGAGAAAGAAAACCTATACATTACAAGAAAAAGGTTTAAGAAATGAAGTTAGTACCTGTAGTTATATATGGAGGAATGGAACCCTTGCAGTATTGATGAGACCACGTATCACTCACCCTAAGTAGAAAACGTACGTCTTTAACCACAAATTTCTTCAATTTTCTTCAAAACTATACTAGTTGGTATAAATATGTTGTTAGGCAACATCTCAACAATATAACATATGTCATTTTTATATATATTATGTTGTTGAGCACTCTTCCTAACTGCTATATATTTCAGGCTATATCTCCGAAACTTCTGAACATATTTTAATGCAATAAAGCTCAAATTGAAGAGTTTACACTCTATCTGATATGAATGCAAGCAGAGCCCCCTACCGTAAAAGGAAAGTTATGTCGTGTATATCATATCTTGCACTGTTTTATTCTTTTTACAGAACATAACACATTTCATTCCATGATATGTCTCATTGCCTCATAACAATATGGCTGACGAATGACAACCGAGGAAAAAGAACATGTACCGTTCAGATTTGCATACAGGGCACTCGCTAATTGGTGCAATTTCTTCATTTTTTGAAAAAAAAATAATAATTGTTATACTACGGTTTTGAATTTTGCTTCACCCTGTATATTTTTTTCATACAGCAACCAAATATACTAACTAAGTGTTGGAAACATCATAAAGGAGAAAGAAAACCTATACATTACAAGAAAAAGGTTTAAAAAATGAAGTTAGTACCTGTAGTTATATATGGAGCAATGGAACCCTTGCAGTATTGATGAGACCACGTATCACTCATCCTAAGTAGAAAACGTACGTCTTTAACCACAAATTTCTTCAATTTTCTTCAAAACTATACTAGTTGGTATAAATATGTTGTTAGGCAACATCTCAACAATATAACATATGTCATTTTTATATATATTATATTGTTGAGCACTCTTCCTAACTGCTATATATTTCAGGCTATATCTCCGAAACTTCTGAACATATTTTAATGAAATAAAGCTCAAATTGAAGAGCAGTACACTCTTTCTGATATGAATGCAAGCAGAGCCCCCTACCGTAAATGGAAAGTTATCTTGTGTATATCATATCTTGCTCTGTTTTATTCTTTTTACAGAACATAACACATTTCATTCCATGATATGTCTCATTGCCTCATAACAATATGGCTCACGAATGACAACCGAGGAAAAAGAAAATGAACCGTTCAGATTTGCATACAGGACCCTCGCTAATTGGTGCAATTTCTTCATTTTTTGAAAAAAAATAATTGTTATACTACGGTTTTGAATTTTGCTTCACCCTGTATATTTTTTTTTCATACAAAACCAAATATACTAACTAAGTGTTGAAAACATCATAAAGGAGAAAGAAAACCTATACATTACAAGAAAAAGGTTTAAAAAATGAAGTTAGTACCTGTTGTTATATATGGAGCAATGGAACCCTTGCAGTATTGATGAGACCACGTATCACTCATCCTAAGTAGAAAAAGTACGTCTTTAACAACAAATTTCTTCAATTTTCTTCAAAACTATACTAGTTGGTATAAATATGTTGTTTGGCAACATCTCAACAATATAACATATGTCATTTTTATATATATTATATTGTTGAGCACTCTTCCTAACTGCTATATATTTCAGGCTATATCTCCGAAACTTCTGAACATATTTTAATGCAATAAAGCTCAAATTGAAGAGTTTACACTCTTTCTGATAGGAATGCAAGCAGAGCCCCCTACCGTAAAAGGAAAGTTATGTTGTGTATATCATATCTTGCACTGTTTTATTCTTTTTACAGAACATAACACATTTCATTCCATGATATGTCTCATTGCCTCATAACAATATGGCTGACGAATGACAACCGAGGAAAAAGAACATGTACCGTTCAGATTTGCATACAGGGCACTCGCTAATTGGTGCAATTTCTTCATTTTTTGAAAAAAAAAATAATAATTGTTATACTACGGTTTTGAATTTTGCTTCACCCTGTATATTTTTTTCATACAGCAACCAAATATACTAACTAAGTGTTGGAAACATCATAAAGGAGAAAGAAAACCTATACATTACAAGAAAAAGGTTTAAAAAATGAAGTTAGTACCTGTAGTTATATATGGAGCAATGGAACCCTTGCAGTATTGATGAGACCACGTATCACTCATCCTAAGTAGAAAACGTACGTCTTTAACCACAAATTTCTTCAATTTTCTTCAAAACTATACTAGTTGGTATAAATATGTTGTTAGGCAACATCTCAACAATATAACATATGTCATTTTTATATATATTATATTGTTGAGCACTCTTCCTAACTGCTATATATTTCAGGCTATATCTCCGAAACTTCTGAACATATTTTAATGAAATAAAGCTCAAATTGAAGAGCAGTACACTCTTTCTGATATGAATGCAAGCAGAGCCCCCTACCGTAAATGGAAAGTTATCTTGTGTATATCATATCTTGCTCTGTTTTATTCTTTTTACAGAACATAACACATTTCATTCCATGATATGTCTCATTGCCTCATAACAATATGGCTCACGAATGACAACCGAGGAAAAAGAAAATGTACCGTTCAGATTTGCATACAGGACACTCGCTAATTGGTGCAATTTCTTCATTTTTTGAAAAAAAAATAATTGTTATACTACGGTTTTGAATTTTGCTTCACCCTGTATATTTTTTTTTTATACAAAACCAAATATACTAACTAAGTGTTGCAAACATCATAAAGGAGAAAGAAAACCTATACATTACAAGAAAAAGGTTTAAAAAATGAAGTTAGTACCTGTTGTTATATATGGAGCAATGGAACCCTTGCAGTATTGATGAGACCACGTATCGCTCATCCTAAGTAGAAAAAGTACGTCTTTAACAACAAATTTCTTCAATTTTCTTCAAAACTATACTAGTTGGTATAAATATGTTGTTTGGCAACATCTCAACAATATAACATATGTCATTTCTATATATATATTATATTGTTGAACACTCTTCCTAACTGCTATATATTTCAAGCTGTATCTCCGAAACTTCTGAACATATTTTAATGCAATAAAGCTCAAATTGAAGAGTTTACACTCTTTCTGACATGAATGCAAGCAGAGCCCCCTACCGTACATGGAAAGTTATCTTGTGTATATCATATCTTGCACTGTTTTATTCTTTTTACAGAACATAACACATTTCATTTCATGATATGTCTCATTGCCTCATAACAATATGGCTGACGAATGACAACCGAGGAAAAAGAACATGTACCGTTCAGATTTGCATACAGGCACTCGCTAATTGGTGCAATTTCTTCATTTTTTGAAAAAAAAAATAGTAATTGTTATACTAGGGTTTCGAATTTTGCTTCACCCTGTATATTTTTTTCATACAGCAACCAAATATACTAACTAAGTGTTGGAAACATCATAAAGGAGAAAGAAAACCTATACATTACAAGAAAAAGGTTTAAAAAATGAAGTTAGTACCTGTTGCTATATATGGAGCAATGGAACCCTTGCAGTATTGATGAGACCACTTATCACTCATCCTAAGTAGAAAACGTACGTCTTTAACCACAAATTTCTTCAATTTTCTTCCAAACTATACTAGTTGGTATAAATATGTTGTTAGGCAACATCTCAACAATATAACATATGTCATTTTTATATATATTATATTGTTGAGCACTCTTCCTAACTGCTATATATTTCAGGCTATATCTCCGAAACTTCTGAACATATTTTAATGAAATAAAGCTCAAATTGAAGAGCAGTACACTCTTTCTGACATGAATGCAAGCAGAGCCCCCTACCGTACATGGAAAGTTATCTTGTGTATATCATATCTTGCACTGTTTTATTTTTTTTACAGAACATAACACATTTCATTCCATGATATGTCTCATTGCCTCATAACAATATGGCTGACGAATGACAACCGAGGAAAAAGAACATGTACCGTTCAGATTTGCATACAGGGCACTCGCTAATTGGTGCAATTTCTTCATTTTTTGAAAAAAAAATAATAATTGTTATACTACGGTTTTGAATTTTGCTTCACCCTGTATATTGTTTTCATACAACAACCAAATATACTAACTAAGTGTTGCAAACATCATAAAGGAGAAAGAAAACCTATACATTACAAGAAAAAGGTTTAAAAAATGAAGTTTGTACCTGTTGTTATATATGGAGTAATGGAACCCTTGCAGTATTGATGAGACCACGTATCACTCATCCTAAGTAGAAAACGTACGTCTTTAACCACAAATTTCTTCAATTTTCTTCAAAACTATACTAGTTGGTATAAATATGTTGTTAGGCAACATCTCAACAATATAACATATGTCATTTTTATATATATTATATTGTTGAGCACTCTTCCTAACTGCTATATATTTCAGGCTATATCTCCGAAACTTCTGAACATATTTTAATGCAATAAAGCTCAAATTGAAGAGTTTACACTCTTTCTGATATGAATGCAAGCAGAGCCCCCTACCGTAAAAGGAAAGTTATGTTGTGTATATCATATCTTGCACTGTTTTACTCTTTTTACAGAACATAACACATTTCATTCCATGATATGTCTCATTGCCTCATAACAATATGGCTGACGAATGACAACCGAGGAAAAAGAACATGTACCGTTCAGATTTGCATACAGGGCACTCGCTAATTGGTGCAATTTCTTCATTTTTTGAAAAAAAAAATAGTAATTGTTATACTAGGGTTTCGAATTTTTCTTCACCCTGTATATTTTTTTCATACAGCAACCAAATATACTAACTAAGTGTTGGAAACATCATAAAGGGGAAAGAAAACCTATACATTACAAGAAAAAGGTTTAAAAAATGAAGTTAGTACCTGTTGTTATATATGGAGCAATGGAACCCTTGCAGTATTGATGAGACCACTTATCACTCATTCTAAGTAGAAAACGTACGTCTTTAACCACAAATTTCTTCAATTTTCTTCCAAACTATACTAGTTGGTATAAATATGTTGTTAGGCAACATCTCAACAATATAACATATGTCATTTTTATATATATTATATTGTTGAGCACTCTTCCTAACTGCTATATATTTCAGGCTATATCTCCGAAACTTCTGAACATATTTTAATGAAATAAAGCTCAAATTGAAAAGCAGTACACTCTTTCTGATATGAATGCAAGCAGAGCCCCCTACAGTAAATGGAAAGTTATCTTGTGTATTTCATATCTTGCTCTGTTTTATTCTTTTTACAGAACATAACACATTTCATTCCATGATATGTCTCATTGCCTCATAACAATATGGCTGACGAATGACAACCGAGGAAAAAGAACATGTACCGTTCAGATTTGCATACAGGGCACTCGCTAATTGGTGCAATTTCTTCATTTTTTGAAAAAGAAAATAATTGTTATACTACTGTTTTGAATTTTGCTTCACCCTGTATATTGTTTTCATACAACAACCAAATATACTAACTAAGTGTTGCAAACATCATAAAGGAGAAAGAAAACCTATAAATTACAAGAAAAAGTTTTAAAAAATGAAGTTAGTACCTGTAGTTATATATGGAGCAATGGAACCCTTGCAGTATTGATGAGACCACGTATCACTCATCCTAAGTAGAAAACGTACCTCTTTAACCACAAATTTCTTCAATTTTCTTCAAAACTATACTAGTTGGTATAAATATGTTGTTAGGCAACATCTCAACAATATAACATATGTCATTTTTATATATATTATATTGTTGAGCACTCTTCCTAACTGCTATATATTTCAAGCTGTATCTCCGAAACTTCTGAACATATTTTAATGAAATAAAGCTCAAATTGAAGAACAGTACACTCTTTCTGACATGAATGCAAGCAGAGCCCCCTACCGTAAACGGAAAGTTATGTTGTGTATATCATATCTTGCACTGTTTTATTCTTTTTACAGAACATAACACATTTCATTCCATGATATGTCTCATTGCCTCATAACAATATGGCTGACGAATGACAACCGAGGAAAAAGAACATGTATCGTTCAGATTTGCATACAGGGCACTTGCTAATTGGTGCAATTTCTTAATTTTTTGAAAAAAAAATAATTTTTATACTACGGTTTTGAATTTTGCTTCACCCTGTATATTTTTTTTCATACAGCAACCAAATACTAACTAAGTGTTGCAAACATCATAAAGGAGAAAGAAAACCTATACATTACAAGAAAAAGGTTTAAGAAATGAAGTTAGTACCTGTAGTTATATATGGAGGAATGGAACCCTTGCAGTATTGATGAGACCACGTATCACTCACCCTAAGTAGAAAACGTACGTCTTTAACCACAAATTTCTTCAATTTTCTTCAAAACTATACTAGTTGGTATAAATATGTTGTTAGGCAACATCTCAACAATATAACATATGTCATTTTTATATATATTATATTGTTGAGCACTCTTCCTAACTGCTATATATTTCAGTCTATATCTCCGAAACTTCTGAACATATTTTAATGCAATAAAGCTCAAATTGAAGAGTTTACACTCTATCTGATATGAATGCAAGCAGAGCCCCCTACCGTAAAAGGAAAGTTATGTTGTGTATATCATATCTTGCACTGTTTTATTCTTTTTACAGAACATAACACATTTCATTCCATGATATGTCTCATTGCCTCATAACAATATGGCTGACGAATGACAACCGAGGAAAAAGAACATGTACCGTTCAGATTTGCATACAGGGCACTCGCTAATTGGTGCAATTTCTTCATTTTTTGAAAAAAAAATAATAATTGTTATACTACGGTTTTGAATTTTGCTTCACCCTGTATATTTTTTTCATACAGCAACCAAATATACTAACTAAGTGTTGGAAACATCATAAAGGAGAAAGAAAACCTATAAATTACAAGAAAAAGTTTTAAAAAATGAAGTTAGTACCTGTAGTTATACATGGAGCAATGGAACCCTTGCAGTATTGATGAGACCACGTATCACTCATCCTAAGTAGAAAACGTACGTCTTTAACCACAAATTTCTTCAATTTTCTTCAAAACTATACTAGTTGGTATAAATATGTTGTTAGGCAACATCTCAACAATATAACATATGTCATTTTTATATATATTATATTGTTGAGCACTCTTCCTAACTGCTATATATTTCAGGCTATATCTCCGAAACTTCTGAACATATTTTAATGAAATAAAGCTCAAATTGAAGAGCAGTACACTCTTTCTGATATGAATGCAAGCAGAGCCCCCTACCGTAAATGGAAAGTTATCTTGTGTATATCATATCTTGCTCTGTTTTATTCTTTTTACAGAACATAACACATTTCATTCCATGATATGTCTCATTGCCTCATAACAATATGGCTCACGAATGACAACCGAGGAAAAAGAAAATGTACCGTTCAGATTTGCATACAGGACCCTCGCTAATTGGTGCAATTTCTTCATTTTTTGAAAAAAAATAATTGTTATACTACGGTTTTGAATTTTGCTTCACCCTGTATATTTTTTTTTCATACAAAACCAAATATACTAACTAAGTGTTGAAAACATCATAAAGGAGAAAGAAAACCTATACATTACAAGAAAAAGGTTTAAAAAATGAAGTTAGTACCTGTTGTTATATATGGAGCAATGGAACCCTTGCAGTATTGATGAGACCACGTATCACTCATCCTAAGTAGAAAAAGTACGTCTTTAACAACAAATTTCTTCAATTTTCTTCAAAACTATACTAGTTGGTATAAATATGTTGTTTGGCAACATCTCAACAATATAACATATGTCATTTCTATATATATATTATATTGTTGAACACTCTTCCTAACTGCTATATATTTCAAGCTGTATCTCCGAAACTTCTGAACATATTTTAATGCAATAAAGCTCAAATTGAAGAGTTTACACTCTTTCTGACATGAATGCAAGCAGAGCCCCCTACCGTACATGGAAAGTTATCTTGTGTATATCATATCTTGCACTGTTTTATTCTTTTTACAGAACATAACACATTTCATTTCATGATATGTCTCATTGCCTCATAACAATATGGCTGACGAATGACAACCGAGGAAAAAGAACATGTACCGTTCAGATTTGCATACAGGCACTCGCTAATTGGTGCAATTTCTTCATTTTTTGAAAAAAAAAATAGTAATTGTTATACTAGGGTTTCGAATTTTGCTTCACCCTGTATATTTTTTTCATACAGCAACCAAATATACTAACTAAGTGTTGGAAACATCATAAAGGAGAAAGAAAACCTATACATTACAAGAAAAAGGTTTAAAAAATGAAGTTAGTACCTGTTGCTATATATGGAGCAATGGAACCCTTGCAGTATTGATGAGACCACTTATCACTCATCCTAAGTAGAAAACGTACGTCTTTAACCACAAATTTCTTCAATTTTCTTCCAAACTATACTAGTTGGTATAAATATGTTGTTAGGCAACATCTCAACAATATAACATATGTCATTTTTATATATATTATATTGTTGAGCACTCTTCCTAACTGCTATATATTTCAGGCTATATCTCCGAAACTTCTGAACATATTTTAATGAAATAAAGCTCAAATTGAAGAGCAGTACACTCTTTCTGACATGAATGCAAGCAGAGCCCCCTACCGTACATGGAAAGTTATCTTGTGTATATCATATCTTGCACTGTTTTATTTTTTTTACAGAACATAACACATTTCATTCCATGATATGTCTCATTGCCTCATAACAATATGGCTGACGAATGACAACCGAGGAAAAAGAACATGTACCGTTCAGATTTGCATACAGGGCACTCGCTAATTGGTGCAATTTCTTCATTTTTTGAAAAAAAAATAATAATTGTTATACTACGGTTTTGAATTTTGCTTCACCCTGTATATTGTTTTCATACAACAACCAAATATACTAACTAAGTGTTGCAAACATCATAAAGGAGAAAGAAAACCTATACATTACAAGAAAAAGGTTTAAAAAATGAAGTTTGTACCTGTTGTTATATATGGAGTAATGGAACCCTTGCAGTATTGATGAGACCACGTATCACTCATCCTAAGTAGAAAACGTACGTCTTTAACCACAAATTTCTTCAATTTTCTTCAAAACTATACTAGTTGGTATAAATATGTTGTTAGGCAACATCTCAACAATATAACATATGTCATTTTTATATATATTATATTGTTGAGCACTCTTCCTAACTGCTATATATTTCAGGCTATATCTCCGAAACTTCTGAACATATTTTAATGCAATAAAGCTCAAATTGAAGAGTTTACACTCTTTCTGATATGAATGCAAGCAGAGCCCCCTACCGTAAAAGGAAAGTTATGTTGTGTATATCATATCTTGCACTGTTTTACTCTTTTTACAGAACATAACACATTTCATTCCATGATATGTCTCATTGCCTCATAACAATATGGCTGACGAATGACAACCGAGGAAAAAGAACATGTACCGTTCAGATTTGCATACAGGGCACTCGCTAATTGGTGCAATTTCTTCATTTTTTGAAAAAAAAAATAGTAATTGTTATACTAGGGTTTCGAATTTTTCTTCACCCTGTATATTTTTTTCATACAGCAACCAAATATACTAACTAAGTGTTGGAAACATCATAAAGGGGAAAGAAAACCTATACATTACAAGAAAAAGGTTTAAAAAATGAAGTTAGTACCTGTTGTTATATATGGAGCAATGGAACCCTTGCAGTATTGATGAGACCACTTATCACTCATTCTAAGTAGAAAACGTACGTCTTTAACCACAAATTTCTTCAATTTTCTTCCAAACTATACTAGTTGGTATAAATATGTTGTTAGGCAACATCTCAACAATATAACATATGTCATTTTTATATATATTATATTGTTGAGCACTCTTCCTAACTGCTATATATTTCAGGCTATATCTCCGAAACTTCTGAACATATTTTAATGAAATAAAGCTCAAATTGAAAAGCAGTACACTCTTTCTGATATGAATGCAAGCAGAGCCCCCTACAGTAAATGGAAAGTTATCTTGTGTATTTCATATCTTGCTCTGTTTTATTCTTTTTACAGAACATAACACATTTCATTCCATGATATGTCTCATTGCCTCATAACAATATGGCTGACGAATGACAACCGAGGAAAAAGAACATGTACCGTTCAGATTTGCATACAGGGCACTCGCTAATTGGTGCAATTTCTTCATTTTTTGAAAAAGAAAATAATTGTTATACTACTGTTTTGAATTTTGCTTCACCCTGTATATTGTTTTCATACAACAACCAAATATACTAACTAAGTGTTGCAAACATCATAAAGGAGAAAGAAAACCTATAAATTACAAGAAAAAGTTTTAAAAAATGAAGTTAGTACCTGTAGTTATATATGGAGCAATGGAACCCTTGCAGTATTGATGAGACCACGTATCACTCATCCTAAGTAGAAAACGTACCTCTTTAACCACAAATTTCTTCAATTTTCTTCAAAACTATACTAGTTGGTATAAATATGTTGTTAGGCAACATCTCAACAATATAACATATGTCATTTTTATATATATTATATTGTTGAGCACTCTTCCTAACTGCTATATATTTCAAGCTGTATCTCCGAAACTTCTGAACATATTTTAATGAAATAAAGCTCAAATTGAAGAGCAGTACACTCTTTCTGATATGAATGCAAGCAGAGCCCCCTACCGTAAATGGAAAGTTATCTTGTGTATATCATATCTTGCACTGTTTTATTCTTTTTACAGAACATAACACATTTCATTCCATGATATGTCTCATTGCCTCATAACAATATGGCTGACGAATGACAACCGAGGAAAAAGAACATGTATCGTTCAGATTTGCATACAGGGCACTTGCTAATTGGTGCAATTTCTTAATTTTTTGAAAAAAAAATAATTTTTATACTACGGTTTTGAATTTTGCTTCACCCTGTATATTTTTTTTCATACAGCAACCAAATACTAACTAAGTGTTGCAAACATCATAAAGGAGAAAGAAAACCTATACATTACAAGAAAAAGGTTTAAGAAATGAAGTTAGTACCTGTAGTTATATATGGAGGAATGGAACCCTTGCAGTATTGATGAGACCACGTATCACTCACCCTAAGTAGAAAACGTACGTCTTTAACCACAAATTTCTTCAATTTTCTTCAAAACTATACTAGTTGGTATAAATATGTTGTTAGGCAACATCTCAACAATATAACATATGTCATTTTTATATATATTATATTGTTGAGCACTCTTCCTAACTGCTATATATTTCAGGCTATATCTCCGAAACTTCTGAACATATTTTAATGCAATAAAGCTCAAATTGAAGAGTTTACACTCTATCTGATATGAATGCAAGCAGAGCCCCCTACCGTAAAAGGAAAGTTATGTTGTGTATATCATATCTTGCACTGTTTTATTCTTTTTACAGAACATAACACATTTCATTCCATGATATGTCTCATTGCCTCATAACAATATGGCTGACGAATGACAACCGAGGAAAAAGAACATGTACCGTTCAGATTTGCATACAGGGCACTCGCTAATTGGTGCAATTTCTTCATTTTTTGAAAAAAAAATAATAATTGTTATACTACGGTTTTGAATTTTGCTTCACCCTGTATATTTTTTTCATACAGCAACCAAATATACTAACTAAGTGTTGGAAACATCATAAAGGAGAAAGAAAACCTATAAATTACAAGAAAAAGTTTTAAAAAATGAAGTTAGTACCTGTAGTTATACATGGAGCAATGGAACCCTTGCAGTATTGATGAGACCACGTATCACTCATCCTAAGTAGAAAACGTACGTCTTTAACCACAAATTTCTTCAATTTTCTTCAAAACTATACTAGTTGGTATAAATATGTTGTTAGGCAACATCTCAACAATATAACATATGTCATTTTTATATATATTATATTGTTGAGCACTCTTCCTAACTGCTATATATTTCAGGCTATATCTCCGAAACTTCTGAACATATTTTAATGAAATAAAGCTCAAATTGAAGAGCAGTACACTCTTTCTGATATGAATGCAAGCAGAGCCCCCTACCGTAAATGGAAAGTTATCTTGTGTATATCATATCTTGCTCTGTTTTATTCTTTTTACAGAACATAACACATTTCATTCCATGATATGTCTCATTGCCTCATAACAATATGGCTCACGAATGACAACCGAGGAAAAAGAAAATGTACCGTTCAGATTTGCATACAGGACACTCGCTAATTGGTGCAATTTCTTCATTTTTTGAAAAAAAAATAATTGTTATACTACGGTTTTGAATTTTGCTTCACCCTGTATATTTTTTTTCATACAAAACCAAATATACTAACTAAGTGTTGCAAACATCATAAAGGAGAAAGAAAACCTATACATTACAAGAAAAAGGTTTAAAAAATGAAGTTAGTACCTGTTGTTATATATGGAGCAATGGAACCCTTGCAGTATTGATGAGACCACGTATCGCTCATCCTAAGTAGAAAAAGTACGTCTTTAACAACAAATTTCTTCAATTTTCTTCAAAACTATACTAGTTGGTATAAATATGTTGTTTGGCAACATCTCAACAATATAACATATGTCATTTCTATATATATATTATATTGTTGAACACTCTTCCTAACTGCTATATATTTCAAGCTGTATCTCCGAAACTTCTGAACATATTTTAATGCAATAAAGCTCAAATTGAAGAGTTTACACTCTTTCTGACATGAATGCAAGCAGAGCCCCCTACCGTAAATGGAAAGTTATCTTGTGTATATCATATCTTGCACTGTTTTATTCTTTTTACAGAACATAACACATTTCATTTCATGATATGTCTCATTGCCTCATAACAATATGGCTGACGAATGACAACCGAGGAAAAAGAACATGTACCGTTCAGATTTGCATACAGGCACTCGCTAATTGGTGCAATTTCTTCATTTTTTGAAAAAAAAAATAGTAATTGTTATACTAGGGTTTCGAATTTTGCTTCACCCTGTATATTTTTTTCATACAGCAACCAAATATACTAACTAAGTGTTGGAAACATCATAAAGGAGAAAGAAAACCTATACATTACAAGAAAAAGGTTTAAAAAATGAAGTTAGTACCTGTTGCTATATATGGAGCAATGGAACCCTTGCAGTATTGATGAGACCACTTATCACTCATCCTAAGTAGAAAACGTACGTCTTTAACCACAAATTTCTTCAATTTTCTTCCAAACTATACTAGTTGGTATAAATATGTTGTTAGGCAACATCTCAACAATATAACATATGTCATTTTTATATATATTATATTGTTGAGCACTCTTCCTAACTGCTATATATTTCAGGCTATATCTCCGAAACTTCTGAACATATTTTAATGAAATAAAGCTCAAATTGAAGAGCAGTACACTCTTTCTGATATGAATGCAAGCAGAGCCCCCTACCGTACATGGAAAGTTATCTTGTGTATATCATATCTTGCACTGTTTTATTTTTTTTACAGAACATAACACATTTCATTCCATGATATGTCTCATTGCCTCATAACAATATGGCTGACGAATGACAACCGAGGAAAAAGAACATGTACCGTTCAGATTTGCATACAGGGCACTCGCTAATTGGTGCAATTTCTTCATTTTTTGAAAAAAAAATAATAATTGTTATACTACGGTTTTGAATTTTGCTTCACCCTGTATATTGTTTTCATACAACAACCAAATATACTAACTAAGTGTTGCAAACATCATAAAGGAGAAAGAAAACCTATACATTACAAGAAAAAGGTTTAAAAAATGAAGTTTGTACCTGTTGTTATATATGGAGTAATGGAACCCTTGCAGTATTGATGAGACCACGTATCACTCATCCTAAGTAGAAAACGTACGTCTTTAACCACAAATTTCTTCAATTTTCTTCAAAACTATACTAGTTGGTATAAATATGTTGTTAGGCAACATCTCAACAATATAACATATGTCATTTTTATATTTATTATATTGTTGAGCACTCTTTCTAACTGCTATATATTTCAGGCTATATCTCCGAAACTTCTGAACATATTTTAATGAAATAAAGCTCAAATTGAAAAGCAGTACACTCTTTCTGATATGAATGCAAGCAGAGCCCCCTACCGTAAATGGAAAGTTATCTCGTGTATATCATATCTTGCTCTGTTTTATTCTTTTTACAGAACATAACACATTTCATTCCATGATATGTCTCATTGCCTCATAACAATATGGCTGACGAATGACAACCGAGGAAAAAGAACATGTACCGTTCAGATTTGCATACAGGGCACTCGCTAATTGGTGCAATTTCTTCATTTTTTGAAAAAGAAAATAATTGTTATACTACTGTTTTGAATTTTGCTTCACCCTGTATATTGTTTTCATACAACAACCAAATATACTAACTAAGTGTTGCAAACATCATAAAGGAGAAAGAAAACCTATAAATTACAAGAAAAAGTTTTAAAAAATGAAGTTAGTACCTGTAGTTATATATGGAGCAATGGAACCCTTGCAGTATTGATGAGACCACGTATCACTCATCCTAAGTAGAAAACGTACGTCTTTAACCACAAATTTCTTCAATTTTCTTCAAAACTATACTAGTTGGTATAAATATGTTGTTAGGCAACATCTCAACAATATAACATATGTCATTTTTATATATATTATATTGTTGAGCACTCTTCCTAACTGCTATATATTTCAAGCTGTATCTCCGAAACTTCTGAACATATTTTAACGAAATAAAGCTCAAATTGAAGAACAGTACACTCTTTCTGACATGAATGCAAGCAGAGCCCTCTTCCGTAAACGGAAAGTTATGTTGTGTATATCATATCTTGCACTGTTTTATTCTTTTTACAGAACATAACACATTTCATTCCATGATATGTCTCATTGCCTCATAACAATATGGCTGACGAATGACAACCGAGGAAAAAGAACATGTATCGTTCAGATTTGCATACAGGGCACTCGCTAATTGGTGCAATTTCTTCATTTATTGAAAAAAAAAATAATTTTTATACTACGGTTTTGAATTTTGCTTCACCCTGTATATTTTTTTTCATACAGCAACCAAATATACTAACTAAGTGTTGGAAACATCATAAAGGTGAAAGAAATCCTATACATTACAAGAAAAAGGTTTAAAAAATGAAGTTAGTACCTGTTGTTATATATGGAGCAATGGAACCCTTGCAGTATTGATGAGACCACGTATCACTCATCCTAAATAGAAAACGTACGTCTTTAACCACAAATTTCTTCAATTTTCTTCAAAACTATACTAGTTGGTATAAATATGTTGTTAGGCAACATCTCAACAATATAACATATGTCATTTTTATATATATTATATTGTTGAGCACTCTTCCTAACTGCTATATATTTCAGGCTATATCTCCGAAACTTCTGAACATATTTTAATGCAATAAAGCTCAAATTGAAGAGTTTACACTCTTTCTGATATGAATGCAAGCAGAGCCCCCTACCGTAAAAGGAAAGTTATGTTGTGTATATCATATCTTGCACTGTTTTACTCTTTTTACAGAACATAACACATTTCATTCCATGATATGTCTCATTGCCTCATAACAATATGGCTGACGAATGACAACCGAGGAAAAAGAACATGTACCGTTCAGATTTGCATACAGGGCACTCGCTAATTGGTGCAATTTCTTCATTTTTTGAAAAAAAAAATAGTAATTGTTATACTAGGGTTTCGAATTTTTCTTCACCCTGTATATTTTTTTCATACAGCAACCAAATATACTAACTAAGTGTTGGAAACATCATAAAGGGGAAAGAAAACCTATACATTACAAGAAAAAGGTTTAAAAAATGAAGTTAGTACCTGTTGTTATATATGGAGCAATGGAACCCTTGCAGTATTGATGAGACCACTTATCACTCATTCTAAGTAGAAAACGTACGTCTTTAACCACAAATTTCTTCAATTTTCTTCCAAACTATACTAGTTGGTATAAATATGTTGTTAGGCAACATCTCAACAATATAACATATGTCATTTTTATATATATTATATTGTTGAGCACTCTTCCTAACTGCTATATATTTCAGGCTATATCTCCGAAACTTCTGAACATATTTTAATGAAATAAAGCTCAAATTGAAAAGCAGTACACTCTTTCTGATATGAATGCAAGCAGAGCCCCCTACAGTAAATGGAAAGTTATCTTGTGTATTTCATATCTTGCTCTGTTTTATTCTTTTTACAGAACATAACACATTTCATTCCATGATATGTCTCATTGCCTCATAACAATATGGCTGACGAATGACAACCGAGGAAAAAGAACATGTACCGTTCAGATTTGCATACAGGGCACTCGCTAATTGGTGCAATTTCTTCATTTTTTGAAAAAGAAAATAATTGTTATACTACTGTTTTGAATTTTGCTTCACCCTGTATATTGTTTTCATACAACAACCAAATATACTAACTAAGTGTTGCAAACATCATAAAGGAGAAAGAAAACCTATAAATTACAAGAAAAAGTTTTAAAAAATGAAGTTAGTACCTGTAGTTATATATGGAGCAATGGAACCCTTGCAGTATTGATGAGACCACGTATCACTCATCCTAAGTAGAAAACGTACCTCTTTAACCACAAATTTCTTCAATTTTCTTCAAAACTATACTAGTTGGTATAAATATGTTGTTAGGCAACATCTCAACAATATAACATATGTCATTTTTATATATATTATATTGTTGAGCACTCTTCCTAACTGCTATATATTTCAAGCTGTATCTCCGAAACTTCTGAACATATTTTAATGAAATAAAGCTCAAATTGAAGAACAGTACACTCTTTCTGACATGAATGCAAGCAGAGCCCCCTACCGTAAACGGAAAGTTATGTTGTGTATATCATATCTTGCACTGTTTTATTCTTTTTACAGAACATAACACATTTCATTCCATGATATGTCTCATTGCCTCATAACAATATGGCTGACGAATGACAACCGAGGAAAAAGAACATGTATCGTTCAGATTTGCATACAGGGCACTTGCTAATTGGTGCAATTTCTTAATTTTTTGAAAAAAAAATAATTTTTATACTACGGTTTTGAATTTTGCTTCACCCTGTATATTTTTTTTCATACAGCAACCAAATACTAACTAAGTGTTGCAAACATCATAAAGGAGAAAGAAAACCTATACATTACAAGAAAAAGGTTTAAGAAATGAAGTTAGTACCTGTAGTTATATATGGAGGAATGGAACCCTTGCAGTATTGATGAGACCACGTATCACTCACCCTAAGTAGAAAACGTACGTCTTTAACCACAAATTTCTTCAATTTTCTTCAAAACTATACTAGTTGGTATAAATATGTTGTTAGGCAACATCTCAACAATATAACATATGTCATTTTTATATATATTATATTGTTGAGCACTCTTCCTAACTGCTATATATTTCAAGCTGTATCTCCGAAACTTCTGAACATATTTTAATGAAATAAAGCTCAAATTGAAGAACAGTACACTCTTTCTGACATGAATGCAAGCAGAGCCCCCTACCGTAAATGGAAAGTTATGTTGTGTATATCATATCTTGCACTGTTTTATTCTTTTTACAGAACATAACACATTTCATTCCATGATATGTCTCATTGCCTCATAACAATATGGCTGACGAATGACAACCGAGGAAAAAGAACATGTACCGTTCAGATTTGCATACAGGGCACTCGCTAATTGGTGCAATTTCTTCATTTTTTGAAAAAAAAATAATAATTGTTATACTACGGTTTTGAATTTTGCTTCACCCTGTATATTTTTTTCATACAGCAACCAAATATACTAACTAAGTGTTGGAAACATCATAAAGGAGAAAGAAAACCTATAAATTACAAGAAAAAGTTTTAAAAAATGAAGTTAGTACCTGTAGTTATACATGGAGCAATGGAACCCTTGCAGTATTGATGAGACCACGTATCACTCATCCTAAGTAGAAAACGTACGTCTTTAACCACAAATTTCTTCAATTTTCTTCAAAACTATACTAGTTGGTATAAATATGTTGTTAGGCAACATCTCAACAATATAACATATGTCATTTTTATATATATTATATTGTTGAGCACTCTTCCTAACTGCTATATATTTCAGGCTATATCTCCGAAACTTCTGAACATATTTTAATGAAATAAAGCTCAAATTGAAGAGCAGTACACTCTTTCTGATATGAATGCAAGCAGAGCCCCCTACCGTAAATGGAAAGTTATCTTGTGTATATCATATCTTGCTCTGTTTTATTCTTTTTACAGAACATAACACATTTCATTCCATGATATGTCTCATTGCCTCATAACAATATGGCTCACGAATGACAACCGAGGAAAAAGAAAATGTACCGTTCAGATTTGCATACAGGACACTCGCTAATTGGTGCAATTTCTTCATTTTTTGAAAAAAAAATAATTGTTATACTACGGTTTTGAATTTTGCTTCACCCTGTATATTTTTTTTTCATACAAAACCAAATATACTAACTAAGTGTTGCAAACATCATAAAGGAGAAAGAAAACCTATACATTACAAGAAAAAGGTTTAAAAAATGAAGTTAGTACCTGTTGTTATATATGGAGCAATGGAACCCTTGCAGTATTGATGAGACCACGTATCGCTCATCCTAAGTAGAAAAAGTACGTCTTTAACAACAAATTTCTTCAATTTTCTTCAAAACTATACTAGTTGGTATAAATATGTTGTTTGGCAACATCTCAACAATATAACATATGTCATTTCTATATATATATTATATTGTTGAACACTCTTCCTAACTGCTATATATTTCAAGCTGTATCTCCGAAACTTCTGAACATATTTTAATGCAATAAAGCTCAAATTGAAGAGTTTACACTCTTTCTGACATGAATGCAAGCAGAGCCCCCTACCGTAAATGGAAAGTTATCTTGTGTATATCATATCTTGCACTGTTTTATTCTTTTTACAGAACATAACACATTTCATTTCATGATATGTCTCATTGCCTCATAACAATATGGCTGACGAATGACAACCGAGGAAAAAGAACATGTACCGTTCAGATTTGCATACAGGCACTCGCTAATTGGTGCAATTTCTTCATTTTTTGAAAAAAAAAATAGTAATTGTTATACTAGGGTTTCGAATTTTGCTTCACCCTGTATATTTTTTTCATACAGCAACCAAATATACTAACTAAGTGTTGGAAACATCATAAAGGAGAAAGAAAACCTATACATTACAAGAAAAAGGTTTAAAAAATGAAGTTAGTACCTGTTGCTATATATGGAGCAATGGAACCCTTGCAGTATTGATGAGACCACTTATCACTCATCCTAAGTAGAAAACGTACGTCTTTAACCACAAATTTCTTCAATTTTCTTCCAAACTATACTAGTTGGTATAAATATGTTGTTAGGCAACATCTCAACAATATAACATATGTCATTTTTATATATATTATATTGTTGAGCACTCTTCCTAACTGCTATATATTTCAGGCTATATCTCCGAAACTTCTGAACATATTTTAATGAAATAAAGCTCAAATTGAAGAGCAGTACACTCTTTCTGATATGAATGCAAGCAGAGCCCCCTACCGTACATGGAAAGTTATCTTGTGTATATCATATCTTGCACTGTTTTATTTTTTTTACAGAACATAACACATTTCATTCCATGATATGTCTCATTGCCTCATAACAATATGGCTGACGAATGACAACCGAGGAAAAAGAACATGTACCGTTCAGATTTGCATACAGGGCACTCGCTAATTGGTGCAATTTCTTCATTTTTTGAAAAAAAAATAATAATTGTTATACTACGGTTTTGAATTTTGCTTCACCCTGTATATTGTTTTCATACAACAACCAAATATACTAACTAAGTGTTGCAAACATCATAAAGGAGAAAGAAAACCTATACATTACAAGAAAAAGGTTTAAAAAATGAAGTTTGTACCTGTTGTTATATATGGAGTAATGGAACCCTTGCAGTATTGATGAGACCACGTATCACTCATCCTAAGTAGAAAACGTACGTCTTTAACCACAAATTTCTTCAATTTTCTTCAAAACTATACTAGTTGGTATAAATATGTTGTTAGGCAACATCTCAACAATATAACATATGTCATTTTTATATTTATTATATTGTTGAGCACTCTTTCTAACTGCTATATATTTCAGGCTATATCTCCGAAACTTCTGAACATATTTTAATGAAATAAAGCTCAAATTGAAAAGCAGTACACTCTTTCTGATATGAATGCAAGCAGAGCCCCCTACCGTAAATGGAAAGTTATCTCGTGTATATCATATCTTGCTCTGTTTTATTCTTTTTACAGAACATAACACATTTCATTCCATGATATGTCTCATTGCCTCATAACAATATGGCTGACGAATGACAACCGAGGAAAAAGAACATGTACCGTTCAGATTTGCATACAGGGCACTCGCTAATTGGTGCAATTTCTTCATTTTTTGAAAAAGAAAATAATTGTTATACTACTGTTTTGAATTTTGCTTCACCCTGTATATTGTTTTCATACAACAACCAAATATACTAACTAAGTGTTGCAAACATCATAAAGGAGAAAGAAAACCTATAAATTACAAGAAAAAGTTTTAAAAAATGAAGTTAGTACCTGTAGTTATATATGGAGCAATGGAACCCTTGCAGTATTGATGAGACCACGTATCACTCATCCTAAGTAGAAAACGTACGTCTTTAACCACAAATTTCTTCAATTTTCTTCAAAACTATACTAGTTGGTATAAATATGTTGTTAGGCAACATCTCAACAATATAACATATGTCATTTTTATATATATTATATTGTTGAGCACTCTTCCTAACTGCTATATATTTCAAGCTGTATCTCCGAAACTTCTGAACATATTTTAACGAAATAAAGCTCAAATTGAAGAACAGTACACTCTTTCTGACATGAATGCAAGCAGAGCCCTCTTCCGTAAACGGAAAGTTATGTTGTGTATATCATATCTTGCACTGTTTTATTCTTTTTACAGAACATAACACATTTCATTCCATGATATGTCTCATTGCCTCATAACAATATGGCTGACGAATGACAACCGAGGAAAAAGAACATGTATCGTTCAGATTTGCATACAGGGCACTCGCTAATTGGTGCAATTTCTTCATTTATTGAAAAAAAAAATAATTTTTATACTACGGTTTTGAATTTTGCTTCACCCTGTATATTTTTTTTCATACAGCAACCAAATATACTAACTAAGTGTTGGAAACATCATAAAGGTGAAAGAAATCCTATACATTACAAGAAAAAGGTTTAAAAAATGAAGTTAGTACCTGTTGTTATATATGGAGCAATGGAACCCTTGCAGTATTGATGAGACCACGTATCACTCATCCTAAATAGAAAACGTACGTCTTTAACCACAAATTTCTTCAATTTTCTTCAAAACTATACTAGTTGGTATAAATATGTTGTTAGGCAACATCTCAACAATATAACATATGTCATTTTTATATATATTATATTGTTGAGCACTCTTCCTAACTGCTATATATTTCAGGCTATATCTCCGAAACTTCTGAACATATTTTAATGCAATAAAGCTCAAATTGAAGAGTTTACACTCTTTCTGATATGAATGCAAGCAGAGCCCCCTACCGTAAAAGGAAAGTTATGTTGTGTATATCATATCTTGCACTGTTTTATTCTTTTTACAGAACATAACACATTTCATTCCATGATATGTCTCATTGCCTCATAACAATATGGCTGACGAATGACAACCGAGGAAAAAGAACATGTACCGTTCAGATTTGCATACAGGGCACTCGCTAATTGGTGCAATTTCTTCATTTTTTGAAAAAAAAATAATTGTTATACTACGGTTTTGAATTTTGCTTCACCCTGTATATTTTTTTTTCATACAACAACCAAATATACTAACTAAGTGATGCAAACATCATAAAGGAGAAAGAAAACCTATACATTACAAGAAAAAGGTTTAAAAAATGAAGTTAGTACCTGTCGTTATATATGGAGCAATGGAACCCTTGCAGTATTGATGAGACCACGTATCACTCATCCTAAGTAGAAAACGTACGTCTTTAACCACAAATTTCTTCAATTTTCTTCAACACTATACTAGTTGGTATAAATATGTTGTTAGGCAAAATCTCAACAATATAACATATGTCATTTTTATATATATTTTATTGTTGAGCACTCTTCCTAACTGCTATATATTTCAAGCTGTATCTCCGAAACTTCTGAACATATTTTAATGAAATAAAGCTCAAATTGAAGAACAGTACATTCTTTCTGACACGAATGCAAGCAGAGCCCCCTACCGTAAATGGAAAGTTATCTTGTGTATATCATATCTTGCACTGTTTTATTCTTTTTACAGAACATAACACATTTCATTTCATGATATGTCTCATTGCCTCATAACAATATGGCTGACGAATGACAACCGAGGAAAAAGAACATGTACCGTTCAGATTTGCATACAGGGCACTCGCTAATTGGTGCAATTTCTTCATTTTTTGAAAAAAAAAATAATAATTGTTATACTACGGTTTTGAATTTTGCTTCACCCTGTATATTTTTTTCATACAGCAACCAAATATACTAACTAAGTGTTGGAAACATCATAAAGGAGAAAGAAAACCTATACATTACAAGAAAAAGGTTTAAAAAATGAAGTTAGTACCTGTAGTTATATATGGAGCAATGGAACCCTTGCAGTATTGATGAGACCACGTATCACTCATCCTAAGTAGAAAACGTACGTCTTTAACCACAAATTTCTTCAATTTTCTTCAAAACTATACTAGTTGGTATAAATATGTTGTTAGGCAACATCTCAACAATATAACATATGTCATTTTTATATATATTATATTGTTGAGCACTCTTCCTAACTGCTATATATTTCAGGCTATATCTCCGAAACTTCTGAACATATTTTAATGAAATAAAGCTCAAATTGAAGAGCAGTACACTCTTTCTGATATGAATGCAAGCAGAGCCCCCTACCGTAAATGGAAAGTTATCTTGTGTATATCATATCTTGCTCTGTTTTATTCTTTTTACAGAACATAACACATTTCATTCCATGATATGTCTCATTGCCTCATAACAATATGGCTCACGAATGACAACCGAGGAAAAAGAAAATGTACCGTTCAGATTTGCATACAGGACACTCGCTAATTGGTGCAATTTCTTCATTTTTTGAAAAAGAATAATTGTTATACTACGGTTTTGAATTTTGCTTCACCCTGTATATTTTTTTTTTCATACAAAACCAAATATACTAACTAAGTGTTGCAAACATCATAAAGGAGAAAGAAAACCTATACATTACAAGAAAAAGGTTTAAAAAATGAAGTTAGTACCTGTTGTTATATATGGAGGAATGGAACCCTTGCAGTATTGATGAGACCACGTATCACTCATCCTAAGTAGAAAAAGTACGTCTTTAACAACAAATTTCTTCAATTTTCTTCAAAACTATACTAGTTGGTATAAATATGTTGTTTGGCAACATCTCAACAATATAACATATGTCATTTTTATATATATTATATTGTTGAGCACTCTTCCTAACTGCTATATATTTCAGGCTATATCTCCGAAACTTCTGAACATATTTTAATGCAATAAAGCTCAAATTGAAGAGTTTACACTCTTTCTGATATGAATGCAAGCAGAGCCCCCTACCGTAAACGGAAAGTTATGTTGTGTATATCATATCTTGCACTGTTTTATTCTTTTTACAGAACATAACACATTTCATTCCATGATATGTCTCATTGCCTCATAACAATATGGCTGACGAATGACAACCGAGGAAAAAGAACATGTACCGTTCAGATTTGCATACAGGGCACTCGCTAATTGGTGCAATTTCTTCATTTTTTGAAAAAAAAATAATAATTGTTATACTACGGTTTTGAATTTTGCTTCACCCTGTATATTTTTTTCATACAGCAACCAAATATACTAACTAAGTGTTGGAAACATCATAAAGGAGAAAGAAAACCTATACATTACAAGAAAAAGGTTTAAAAAATGAAGTTAGTACCTGTAGTTATATATGGAGCAATGGAACCCTTGCAGTATTGATGAGACCACGTATCACTCATCCTAAGTAGAAAACGTACGTCTTTAACCACAAATTTCTTCAATTTTCTTCAAAACTATACTAGTTGGTATAAATATGTTGTTAGGCAACATCTCAACAATATAACATATGTCATTTTTATATATATTATATTGTTGAGCACTCTTCCTAACTGCTATATATTTCAGGCTATATCTCCGAAACTTCTGAACATATTTTAATGAAATAAAGCTCAAATTGAAGAGCAGTACACTCTTTCTGATATGAATGCAAGCAGAGCCCCCTACCGTAAATGGAAAGTTATCTTGTGTATATCATATCTTGCTCTGTTTTATTCTTTTTACAGAACATAACACATTTCATTCCATGATATGTCTCATTGCCTCATAACAATATGGCTCACGAATGACAACCGAGGAAAAAGAAAATGTACCGTTCAGATTTGCATACAGGACACTCGCTAATTGGTGCAATTTCTTCATTTTTTGAAAAAAAAAATAATTGTTATACTACGGTTTTGAATTTTGCTTCACCCTGTATATTTTTTTTTCATACAAAACCAAATATACTAACTAAGTGTTGCAAACATCATAAAGGAGAAAGAAAACCTATACATTACAAGAAAAAGGTTTAAAAAATGAAGTTAGTACCTGTTGTTATATATGGAGCAATGGAACCCTTGCAGTATTGATGAGACCACGTATCGCTCATCCTAAGTAGAAAAAGTACGTCTTTAACAACAAATTTCTTCAATTTTCTTCAAAACTATACTAGTTGGTATAAATATGTTGTTTGGCAACATCTCAACAATATAACATATGTCATTTCTATATATATATTATATTGTTGAACACTCTTCCTAACTGCTATATATTTCAAGCTGTATCTCCGAAACTTCTGAACATATTTTAATGCAATAAAGCTCAAATTGAAGAGTTTACACTCTTTCTGACATGAATGCAAGCAGAGCCCCCTACCGTAAATGGAAAGTTATCTTGTGTATATCATATCTTGCACTGTTTTATTCTTTTTACAGAACATAACACATTTCATTCCATGATATGTCTCATTGCCTCATAACAATATGGCTCACGAATGACAACCGAGGAAAAAGAACATGTATCGTTCAGATTTGCATACAGGGCACTCGCTAATTGGTGCAATTTCTTCATTTTTTGAAAAAAAAAATAATTTTTATACTACGGTTTTGAATTTTGCTTCACCCTGTATATTTTTTTCATACAGCAACCAAATATACTAACTAAGTGTTGGAAACATCATAAAGGAGAAAGAAAACCTATACATTACAAGAAAAAGGTTTAAAAAATGAAGTTAGTACCTGTAGTTATATATGGAGCAATGGAACCCTTGCAGTATTGATGAGACCACGTATCACTCATCCTAAGTAGAAAACGTACGTCTTTAACCACAAATTTCTTCAATTTTCTTCAAAACTATACTAGTTGGTATAAATATGTTGTTAGGCAACATCTCAACAATATAACATATGTCATTTTTATATATATTATATTGTTGAGCACTCTTCCTAACTGCTATATATTTCAGGCTATATCTCCGAAACTTCTGAACATATTTTAATGAAATAAAGCTCAAATTGAAGAGCAGTACACTCTTTCTGATATGAATGCAAGCAGAGCCCCCTACCGTAAATGGAAAGTTATCTTGTGTATATCAAATCTTGCTCTGTTTTATTCCTTTTACAGAACATAACACATTTCATTCCATGATATGTCTCATTGCCTCATAACAATATGGCTCACGAATGACAACCGAGGAAAAAGAAAATGTACCGTTCAGATTTGCATACAGGACACTCGCTAATTGGTGCAATTTCTTCATTTTTTGAAAAAAAATAATTGTTATACTACGGTTTTGAATTTTGTTTCACCCTGTATATTTTTTTTCATACAAAACCAAATATACTAACTAAGTGTTGCAAACATCATAAAGGAGAAAGAAAACCTATACATTACAAGAAAAAGGTTTAAAAAATGAAGTTAGTACCTGTTGTTATATATGGAGCAATGGAACCCTTGCAGTATTGATGAGACCACGTATCACTCATCCTAAGTAGAAAAAGTACGTCTTTAACAACAAATTTCTTCAATTTTCTTCAAAACTATACTAGTTGGTATAAATATGTTGTTAGGCAACATCTCAACAATATAACATATGTCATTTTTATATATATTATATTGTTGAGCACTCTTCCTAACTGCTATATATTTCAAGCTGTATCTCCGAAACTTCTGAACATATTTTAATGCAATAAAGCTCAAATTGAAGAGTTTACACTCTTTCTGACATGAATGCAAGCAGAGCCCCCTACCGTAAATGGAAAGTTATCTTGTGTATATCATATCTTGCACTGTTTTATTCTTTTTACAGAACATAACACATTTCATTTCATGATATGTCTCATTGCCTCATAACAATATGGCTGACGAATGACAACCGAGGAAAAAGAACATGTACCGTTCAGATTTGCATACAGGGCACTCGCTAATTGGTGCAATTTCTTCATTTTTTGAAAAAAAAATAGTAATTGTTATACTAGGGTTTCGAATTTTGCTTCACCCTGTATATTTTTTCATACAGCAACCAAATATACTAACTAAGTGTTGGAAACATCATAAAGGAGAAGGAAAACCTATACATTACAAGAAAAAGGTTTAAAAAATGAAGTTAGTACCTGTTGTTATATATGGAGCAATGGAACCCTTGCAGTATTGATGAGACCACTTATCACTCATCCTAAGTAGAAAACGTACGTCTTTAACCACAAATTTCTTCAATTTTCTTCCAAACTATACTAGTTGGTATAAATATGTTGTTAGGCAACATCTCAACAATATAACATATGTCATTTTTATATATATTATATTGTTGAGCACTCTTCCTAACTGCTATATATTTCAAGCTGTATCTCCTAAACTTCTGAACATATTTTAATGAAATAAAGCTCAAATTGAAGAACAGTACACTCTTTCTGACATGAATGCAAGCAGAGCCCTCTTCCGTAAACGGAAAGTTATGTTGTGTATATCATATCTTGCACTGTTTTATTCTTTTTACAGAACATAACACATTTCATTCCATGATATGTCTCATTGCCTCGTAACAATATGGCTCACGAATGACAACCGAGGAAAAAGAACATGTATCGTTCAGATTTGCATACAGGGCACTCGCTAATTGGTGCAATTTCTTCATTTATTGAAAAAAAAAAATAATTTTTATACTACGGTTTTGAATTTTGCTTCACCCTGTATATTTTTTTTCATACAGCAACCAAATATACTAACTAAGTGTTGGAAACATCATAAAGGTGAAAGAAATCCTATACATTACAAGAAAAAGGTTTAAAAAATGAAGTTAGTACCTGTTGTTATATATGGAGGAATGGAACCCTTGCAGTATTGATGAGACCACGTATCACTCATCCTAAATAGAAAACGTACGTCTTTAACCACAAATTTCTTCAATTTTCTTCAAAACTATACTAGTTGGTATAAATATGTTGTTAGGCAACATCTCAACAATATAACATATGTCATTTTTATATATATTATATTGTTGAGCACTCTTCCTAACTGCTATATATTTCAGGCTATATCTCCGAAACTTCTGAACATATTTTAATGCAATAAAGCTCAAATTGAAGAGTTTACACTCTTTCTGATATGAATGCAAGCAGAGCCCCCTACCGTAAAAGGAAAGTTATGTTGTGTATATCATATCTTGCACTGTTTTATTCTTTTTACAGAACATAACACATTTCATTCCATGATATGTCTCATTGCCTCATAACAATATGGCTGACGAATGACAACCGAGGAAAAAGAACATGTACCGTTCAGATTTGCATACAGGGCACTCGCTAATTGGTGCAATTTCTTCATTTTTTGAAAAAGAAAATAATTGTTATACTACTGTTTTGAATTTTGCTTCACCCTGTATATTGTTTTCATACAACAACCAAATATACTAACTAAGT
Source organism: Thermobia domestica (assembly GCF_964235325.1). Classification (NCBI taxonomy): domain Eukaryota; kingdom Metazoa; phylum Arthropoda; class Insecta; order Zygentoma; family Lepismatidae; genus Thermobia; species Thermobia domestica. The sequence continues at coordinate 199,480,514 of NC_137461.1, forward strand.
GTTGCAAACATCATAAAGGAGAAAGAAAACCTATAAATTACAAGAAAAAGTTTTAAAAAATGAAGTTAGTACCTGTAGTTATATATGGAGCAATGGAACCCTTGCAGTATTGATGAGACCACGTATCACTCATCCTAAGTAGAAAACGTACGTCTTTAACCACAAATTTCTTCAATTTTCTTCAAAACTATACTAGTTGGTATAAATATGTTGTTAGGCAACATCTCAACAATATAACATATGTCATTTTTATATATATTATATTGTTGAGCACTCTTCCTAACTGCTATATATTTCAAGCTGTATCTCAGAAACTTCTGAACATATTTTAATGAAATAAAGCTCAAATTGAAGAACAGTACACTCTTTCTGACATGAATGCAAGCAGAGCCCTCTTCCGTAAACGGAAAGTTATGTTGTGTATATCATATCTTGCACTGTTTTATTCTTTTTACAGAACATAACACATTTCATTCCATGATATGTCTCATTGCCTCATAACAATATGGCTCACGAATGACAACCGAGGAAAAAGAACATGTATCGTTCAGATTTGCATACAGGGCACTCGCTAATTGGTGCAATTTCTTCATTTTTTGAAAAAAAAATAATTTTTATACTACGGTTTTGAATTTTGCTTCACCCTGTATATTTTTTTCATACAGCAACCAAATATACTAACTAAGTGTTGGAAACATCATAAAGGAGAAAGAAAACCTATACATTACAAGAAAAAGGTTTAAAAAATGAAGTTAGTACCTGTAGTTATATATGGAGCAATGGAACCCTTGCAGTATTGATGAGACCACGTATCACTCATCCTAAGTAGAAAACGTACGTCTTTAACCACAAATTTCTTCAATTTTCTTCAAAACTATACTAGTTGGTATAAATATGTTGTTAGGCAACATCTCAACAATATAACATATGTCATTTTTATATATATTATATTGTTGAGCACTCTTCCTAACTGCTATATATTTCAGGCTATATCTCCGAAACTTCTGAACATATTTTAATGAAATAAAGCTCAAATTGAAGAGCAGTACACTCTTTCTGATATGAATGCAAGCAGAGCCCCCTACCGTAAATGGAAAGTTATCTTGTGTATATCAAATCTTGCTCTGTTTTATTCCTTTTACAGAACATAACACATTTCATTCCATGATATGTCTCATTGCCTCATAACAATATGGCTCACGAATGACAACCGAGGAAAAAGAAAATGTACCGTTCAGATTTGCATACAGGACACTCGCTAATTGGTGCAATTTCTTCATTTTTTGAAAAAAAATAATTGTTATACTACGGTTTTGAATTTTGTTTCACCCTGTATATTTTTTTTTCATACAAAACCAAATATACTAACTAAGTGTTGCAAACATCATAAAGGAGAAAGAAAACCTATACATTACAAGAAAAAGGTTTAAAAAATGAAGTTAGTACCTGTTGTTATATATGGAGCAATGGAACCCTTGCAGTATTGATGAGACCACGTATCACTCATCCTAAGTAGAAAACGTACGTCTTTAACAACAAATTTCTTCAATTTTCTTCAAAACTATACTAGTTGGTATAAATATGTTGTTAGGCAACATCTCAACAATATAACATATGTCATTTTTATATATATTATATTGTTGAGCACTCTTCCTAACTGCTATATATTTCAAGCTGTATCTCCGAAACTTCTGAACATATTTTAATGCAATAAAGCTCAAATTGAAGAGTTTACACTCTTTCTGACATGAATGCAAGCAGAGCCCCCTACCGTAAATGGAAAGTTATCTTGTGTATATCATATCTTGCTCTGTTTTATTCTTTTTACAGAACATAACACATTTCATTTCATGATATGTCTCATTGCCTCATAACAATATGGCTGACGAATGACAACCGAGGAAAAAGAACATGTACCGTTCAGATTTGCATACAGGGCACTCGCTAATTGGTGCAATTTCTTCATTTTTTGAAAAAAAAAATAGTAATTGTTATACTAGGGTTTCGAATTTTGCTTCACCCTGTATATTTTTTCATACAGCAACCAAATATACTAACTAAGTGTTGGAAACATCATAAAGGAGAAGGAAAACCTATACATTACAAGAAAAAGGTTTAAAAAATGAAGTTAGTACCTGTTGTTATATATGGAGCAATGGAACCCTTGCAGTATTGATGAGACCACTTATCACTCATCCTAAGTAGAAAACGTACGTCTTTAACCACAAATTTCTTCAATTTTCTTCCAAACTATACTAGTTGGTATAAATATGTTGTTAGGCAACATCTCAACAATATAACATATGTCATTTTTATATATATTATATTGTTGAGCACTCTTCCTAACTGCTATATATTTCAAGCTGTATCTCCGAAACTTCTGAACATATTTTAATGAAATAAAGCTCAAATTGAAGAACAGTACACTCTTTCTGACATGAATGCAAGCAGAGCCCTCTTCCGTAAACGGAAAGTTATGTTGTGTATATCATATCTTGCACTGTTTTATTCTTTTTACAGAACATAACACATTTCATTCCATGATATGTCTCATTGCCTCATAACAATATGGCTCACGAATGACAACCGAGGAAAAAGAACATGTATCGTTCAGATTTGCATACAGGGCACTCGCTAATTGGTGCAATTTCTTCATTTATTGAAAAAAAAAATAATTTTTATACTACGGTTTTGAATTTTGCTTCACCCTGTATATTTTTTTTCATACAGCAACCAAATATACTAACTAAGTGTTGGAAACATCATAAAGGTGAAAGAAATCCTATACATTACAAGAAAAAGGTTTAAAAAATGAAGTTAGTACCTGTTGTTATATATGGAGCAATGGAACCCTTGCAGTATTGATGAGACCACGTATCACTCATCCTAAATAGAAAACGTACGTCTTTAACCACAAATTTCTTCAATTTTCTTCAAAACTATACTAGTTGGTATAAATATGTTGTTAGGCAACATCTCAACAATATAACATATGTCATTTTTATATATATTATATTGTTGAGCACTCTTCCTAACTGCTATATATTTCAGGCTATATCTCCGAAACTTCTGAACATATTTTAATGCAATAAAGATCAAATTGAAGAGTTTACACTCTTTCTGATATGAATGCAAGCAGAGCCCCCTACCGTAAAAGGAAAGTTATGTTGTGTATATCATATCTTGCACTGTTTTATTCTTTTTACAGAACATAACACATTTCATTCCATGATATGTCTCATTGCCTCATAACAATATGGCTGACGAATGACAACCGAGGAAAAAGAACATGTACCGTTCAGATTTGCATACAGGGCACTCGCTAATTGGTGCAATTTCTTCATTTTTTGAAAAAAAAAATAATTGTTATACTACGGTTTTGAATTTTGCTTCACCCTGTATATTTTTTTTTCATACAACAACCAAATATACTAACTAAGTGATGCAAACATCATAAAGGAGAAAGAAAACCTATACATTACAAGAAAAAGGTTTAAAAAATGAAGTTAGTACCTGTAGTTATATATGGAGCAATGGAACCCTTGCAGTATTGATGAGACCACGTATCACTCATCCTAAGTAGAAAACGTACGTCTTTAACCACAAATTTCTTCAATTTTCTTCAAAACTATACTAGTTGGTATAAATATGTTGTTAGGCAACATCTCAACAATATAACATATGTCATTTTTATATATATTATATTGTTGAGCACTCTTCCTAACTGCTATATATTTCAGGCTATATCTCCGAAATTTCTGAACATATTTTAATGAAATAAAGCTCAAATTGAAGAGCAGTACACTCTTTCTGATATGAATGCAAGCAGAGCCCCCTACCGTAAATGGAAAGTTATCTTGTGTATATCAAATCTTGCTCTGTTTTATTCCTTTTACAGAACATAACACATTTCATTCCATGATATGTCTCATTGCCTCATAACAATATGGCTCACGAATGACAACCGAGGAAAAAGAAAATGTACCGTTCAGATTTGCATACAGGACACTCGCTAATTGGTGCAATTTCTTCATTTTTTGAAAAAAAATAATTGTTATACTACGGTTTTGAATTTTGTTTCACCCTGTATATTTTTTTTTCATACAAAACCAAATATACTAACTAAGTGTTGCAAACATCATAAAGGAGAAAGAAAACCTATACATTACAAGAAAAAGGTTTAAAAAATGAAGTTAGTACCTGTTGTTATATATGGAGCAATGGAACCCTTGCAGTATTGATGAGACCACGTATCACTCATCCTAAGTAGAAAAAGTACGTCTTTAACAACAAATTTCTTCAATTTTCTTCAAAACTATACTAGTTGGTATAAATATGTTGTTAGGCAACATCTCAACAATATAACATATGTCATTTTTATATATATTATATTGTTGAACACTCTTCCTAACTGCTATATATTTCAAGCTGTATCTCCGAAACTTCTGAACATATTTTAATGCAATAAAGCTCAAATTGAAGAGTTTACACTCTTTCTGACATGAATGCAAGCAGAGCCCCCTACCGTAAATGGAAAGTTATCTTGTGTATATCATATCTTGCTCTGTTTTATTCTTTTTACAGAACATAACACATTTCATTTCATGATATGTCTCATTGCCTAATAACAATATGGCTGACGAATGACAACCGAGGAAAAAGAACATGTACCGTTCAGATTTGCATACAGGGCACTCGCTAATTGGTGCAATTTCTTCATTTTTTGAAAAAAAAATAGTAATTGTTATACTAGGGTTTCGAATTTTGCTTCACCCTGTATATTTTTTCATACAGCAACCAAATATACTAACTAAGTGTTGGAAACATCATAAAGGAGAAGGAAAACCTATACATTACAAGAAAAAGGTTTAAAAAATGAAGTTAGTACCTGTTGTTATATATGGAGCAATGGAACCCTTGCAGTATTGATGAGACCACTTATCACTCATCCTAAGTAGAAAACGTACGTCTTTAACCACAAATTTCTTCAATTTTCTTCCAAACTATACTAGTTGGTATAAATATGTTGTTAGGCAACATCTCAACAATATAACATATGTCATTTTTATATATATTATATTGTTGAGCACTCTTCCTAACTGCTATATATTTCAAGCTGTATCTCCGAAACTTCTGAACATATTTTAATGAAATAAAGCTCAAATTGAAGAACAGTACACTTTTTCTGACATGAATGCAAGCAGAGCCCTCTTCCGTAAACGGAAAGTTATGTTGTGTATATCATATCTTGCACTGTTTTATTCTTTTTACAGAACATAACACATTTCATTCCATGATATGTCTCATTGCCTCATAACAATATGGCTCACGAATGACAACCGAGGAAAAAGAACATGTATCGTTCAGATTTGCATACAGGGCACTCGCTAATTGGTGCAATTTCTTCATTTATTGAAAAAAAAAATAATTTTTATACTACGGTTTTGAATTTTGCTTCACCCTGTATATTTTTTTTCATACAGCAACCAAATATACTAACTAAGTGTTGGAAACATCATAAAGGTGAAAGAAATCCTATACATTACAAGAAAAAGGTTTAAAAAATGAAGTTAGTACCTGTTGTTATATATGGAGCAATGGAACCCTTGCAGTATTGATGAGACCACGTATCACTCATCCTAAATAGAAAACGTACGTCTTTAACCACAAATTTCTTCAATTTTCTTCAAAACTATACTAGTTGGTATAAATATGTTGTTAGGCAACATCTCAACAATATAACATATGTCATTTTTATATATATTATATTGTTGAGCACTCTTCCTAACTGCTATATATTTCAGGCTATATCTCCGAAACTTCTGAACATATTTTAATGCAATAAAGCTCAAATTGAAGAGTTTACACTCTTTCTGATATGAATGCAAGCAGAGCCCCCTACCGTAAATGGAAAGTTATCTTGTGTATATCATATCTTGCACTGTTTTATTCTTTTTACAGAACATAACACATTTCATTTCATGATACGTCTCATTGCCTCATAACAATATGGCTGACGAATGACAACCGAGGAAAAAGAACATGTACCGTTCAGATTTGCATACAGGGCACTCGCTAATTGGTGCAATTTCTTCATTTTTTGAAAAAAAAATAATAATTGTTATACTACGGTTTTGAATTTTGCTTCACCCTGTATATTTTTTTCATACAGCAACCAAATATACTAACTAAGTGTTGGAAACATCATAAAGGAGAAAGAAAACCTATACATTACAAGAAAAAGGTTTAAAAAATGAAGTTAGTACCTGTAGTTATATATGGAGCAATGGAACCCTTGCAGTATTGATGAGACCACGTATCACTCATCCTAAGTAGAAAACGTACGTCTTTAACCACAAATTTCTTCAATTTTCTTCAAAACTATACTAGTTGGTATAAATATGTTGTTAGGCAACATCTCAACAATATAACATATGTCATTTTTATATATATTATATTGTTGAGCACTCTTCCTAACTGCTATATATTTCAGGCTATATCTCCGAAATTTCTGAACATATTTTAATGAATTAAAGCTCAAATTGAAGAGCAGTACACTCTTTCTGATATGAATGCAAGCAGAGCCCCCTACCGTAAATGGAAAGTTATCTTGTGTATATCAAATCTTGCTCTGTTTTATTCCTTTTACAGAACATAACACATTTCATTCCATGATATGTCTCATTGCCTCATAACAATATGGCTGACGAATGACAACCGAGGAAAAAGAAAATGTACCGTTCAGATTTGCATACAGGACACTCGCTAATTGGTGCAATTTCTTCATTTTTTGAAAAAAAATAATTGTTATACTACGGTTTTGAATTTTGTTTCACCCTGTATATTTTTTTTTCATACAAAACCAAATATACTAACTAAGTGTTGCAAACATCATAAAGGAGAAAGAAAACCTATACATTACAAGAAAAAGGTTTAAAAAATGAAGTTAGTACCTGTTGTTATATATGGAGCAATGGAACCCTTGCAGTATTGATGAGACCACGTATCACTCATCCTAAGTAGAAAAAGTACGTCTTTAACAACAAATTTCTTCAATTTTCTTCAAAACTATACTAGTTGGTATAAATATGTTGTTAGCCAACATCTCAACAATATAACATATGTCATTTTTATATATATTATATTGTTGAGCACTCTTCCTAACTGCTATATATTTCAAGCTGTATCTCCGAAACTTCTGAACATATTTTAATGCAATAAAGCTCAAATTGAAGAGTTTACACTCTTTCTGACATGAATGCAAGCAGAGCCCCCTACCGTAAATGGAAAGTTATCTTGTGTATATCATATCTTGCACTGTTTTATTCTTTTTACAGAACATAACACATTTCATTTCATGATATGTCTCATTGCCTCATAACAATATGGCTGACGAATGACAACCGAGGAAAAAGAACATGTACCGTTCAGATTTGCATACAGGGCACTCGCTAATTGGTGCAATTTCTTCATTTTTTGAAAAAAAAATAGTAATTGTTATACTAGGGTTTCGAATTTTGCTTCACCCTGTATATTTTTTCATACAGCAACCAAATATACTAACTAAGTGTTGGAAACATCATAAAGGAGAAGGAAAACCTATACATTACAAGAAAAAGGTTTAAAAAATGAAGTTAGTACCTGTTGTTATATATGGAGCAATGGAACCCTTGCAGTATTGATGAGACCACTTATCACTCATCCTAAGTAGAAAACGTACGTCTTTAACCACAAATTTCTTCAATTTTCTTCCAAACTATACTAGTTGGTATAAATATGTTGTTAGGCAACATCTCAACAAAATAACATATGTCATTTTTATATATATTATATTGTTGAGCACTCTTCCTAACTGCTATATATTTCAGGCTATATCTCCGAAACTTCTGAACATATTTTAATGAAATAAAGCTCAAATTGAAGAGCAGTACACTCTTTCTGATATGAATGCAAGCAGAGCCCCCTACCGTACATGGAAAGTTATCTTGTGTATATCATATCTTGCACTGTTTTATTTTTTTACAGAACATAACACATTTCATTCCATGATATGTCTCATTGCCTCATAACAATATGGCTGACGAATGACAACCGAGGAAAAAGAACATGTACCGTTCAGATTTGCATACAGGGCACTCGCTAATTGGTGCAATTTCTTCATTTTTTGAAAAAAAAAATAATAATTGTTATACTACGGTTTTGAATTTTGCTTCACCCTGTATATTGTTTTCATACAACAACCAAATATACTAACTAAGTGTTGCAAACATCATAAAGGAGAAAGAAAACCTATACATTACAAGAAAAAGGTTTAAAAAATGAAGTTTGTACCTGTTGTTATATATGGAGTAATGGAACCCTTGCAGTATTGATGAGACCACGTATCACTCATCCTAAGTAGAAAACGTACGTCTTTAACCACAAATTTCTTCAATTTTCTTCAAAACTATACTAGTTGGTATAAATATGTTGTTAGGCAACATCTCAACAATATAACATATGTCATTTTTATATTTATTATATTGTTGAGCACTCTTTCTAACTGCTATATATTTCAGGCTATATCTCCGAAACTTCTGAACATATTTTAATGAAATAAAGCTCAAATTGAAAAGCAGTACACTCTTTCTGATATGAATGCAAGCAGAGCCCCTGCCGTAAATGGAAAGTTATCTTGTGTATATCATATCTTGCTCTGTTTTATTCTTTTTACAGAACATAACACATTTCATTCCATGATATGTCTCATTGCCTCATAACAATATGGCTGACGAATGACAACCGAGGAAAAAGAACATGTACCGTTCAGATTTGCATACAGGGCACTCGCTAATTGGTGCAATTTCTTCATTTTTTGAAAAAAAAATAATAATTGTTATACTACGGTTTTGAATTTTGCTTCACCCTGTATATTTTTTTCATACAGCAACCAAATATACTAACTAAGTGTTGGAAACATCATAAAGGAGAAAGAAAACCTATACATTACAAGAAAAAGGTTTAAAAAATGAAGTTAGTACCTGTTGTTATATATGGAGCAATGGAACCCTTGCAGTATTGATGAGACCACGTATCACTCATCCTAAGTAGAAAACGTACGTCTTTAACCACAAATTTCTTCAATTTTCTTCAAAACTATACTAGTTGGTATAAATATGTTGTTAGGCAACATCTCAACAATATAACATATGTCATTTTTATATTTATTATATTGTTGAGCACTCTTTCTAACTGCTATATATTTCAAGCTGTATCTCCGAAACTTCTGAACATATTTTAATGCAATAAAGCTCAAATTGAAGAGTTTACACTCTTTCTGACATGAATGCAAGCAGAGCCCCCTACCGTAAATGGAAAGTTATCTTGTGTATATCATATCTTGCACTGTTTTATTCTTTTTACAGAACATAACACATTTCATTTCATGATATGTCTCATTGCCTCATAACAATATGGCTGACGAATGACAACCGAGGAAAAAGAACATGTACCGTTCAGATTTGCATACAGGGCACTCGCTAATTGGTGCAATTTCTTCATTTTTTGAAAAAAAAATAGTAATTGTTATACTAGGGTTTCGAATTTTGCTTCACCCTGTATATTTTTTTCATACAGCAACCAAATATACTAACTAAGTGTTGGAAACATCATAAAGGAGAAGGAAAACCTATACATTACAAGAAAAAGGTTTAAAAAATGAAGTTAGTACCTGTTGTTATATATGGAGCAATGGAACCCTTGCAGTATTGATGAGACCACTTATCACTCATCCTAAGTAGAAAACGTACGTCTTTAACCACAAATTTCTTCAATTTTCTTCCAAACTATACTAGTTGGTATAAATATGTTGTTAGGCAACATCTCAACAATATAACATATGTCATTTTTATATATATTATATTGTTGAGCACTCTTCCTAACTGCTATATATTTCAGGCTATATCTCCGAAACTTCTGAACATATTTTAATGAAATAAAGCTCAAATTGAAGAGCAGTACACTCTTTCTGATATGAATGCAAGCAGAGCCCCCTACCGTACATGGAAAGTTATCTTGTGTATATCATATCTTGCACTGTTTTATTTTTTTACAGAACATAACACATTTCATTCCATGATATGTCTCATTGCCTCATAACAATATGGCTGACGAATGACAACCGAGGAAAAAGAACATGTACCGTTCAGATTTGCATACAGGGCACTCGCTAATTGGTGCAATTTCTTCATTTTTTGAAAAAAAAATAATAATTGTTATACTACGGTTTTGAATTTTGCTTCACCCTGTATATTGTTTTCATACAACAACCAAATATACTAACTAAGTGTTGCAAACATCATAAAGGAGAAAGAAAACCTATACATTACAAGAAAAAGGTTTAAAAAATGAAGTTTGTACCTGTTGTTATATATGGAGTAATGGAACCCTTGCAGTATTGATGAGACCACGTATCACTCATCCTAAGTAGAAAACGTACGTCTTTAACCACAAATTTCTTCAATTTTCTTCCAAACTATACTAGTTGGTATAAATATGTTGTTAGGCAACATCTCAACAATATAACATATGTCATTTTTATATATATTATATTGTTGAGCACTCTTCCTAACTGCTATATATTTCAGGCTATATCTCCGAAACTTCTGAACATATTTTAATGAAATAAAGCTCAAATTGAAGAGCAGTACACTCTTTCTGATATGAATGCAAGCAGAGCCCCCTACCGTAAATGGAAAGTTATCTTGTGTATATCAAATCTTGCTCTGTTTTATTCCTTTTACAGAACATAACACATTTCATTCCATGATATGTCTCATTGCCTCATAACAATATGGCTGACGAATGACAACCGAGGAAAAAGAAAATGTACCGTTCAGATTTGCATACAGGACACTCGCTAATTGGTGCAATTTCTTCATTTTTTGAAAAAAAATAATTGTTATACTACGGTTTTGAATTTTGTTTCACCCTGTATATTTTTTTTTCATACAAAACCAAATATACTAACTAAGTGTTGCAAACATCATAAAGGAGAAAGAAAACCTATACATTACAAGAAAAAGGTTTAAAAAATGAAGTTAGTACCTGTTGTTATATATGGAGCAATGGAACCCTTGCAGTATTGATGAGACCACGTATCACTCATCCTAAGTAGAAAAAGTACGTCTTTAACAACAAATTTCTTCAATTTTCTTCAAAACTATACTAGTTGGTATAAATATGTTGTTAGCCAACATCTCAACAATATAACATATGTCATTTTTATATATATTATATTGTTGAGCACTCTTCCTAACTGCTATATATTTCAAGCTGTATCTCCGAAACTTCTGAACATATTTTAATGCAATAAAGCTCAAATTGAAGAGTTTACACTCTTTCTGACATGAATGCAAGCAGAGCCCCCTACCGTAAATGGAAAGTTATCTTGTGTATATCATATCTTGCACTGTTTTATTCTTTTTACAGAACATAACACATTTCATTTCATGATATGTCTCATTGCCTCATAACAATATGGCTGACGAATGACAACCGAGGAAAAAGAACATGTACCGTTCAGATTTGCATACAGGGCACTCGCTAATTGGTGCAATTTCTTCATTTCTTGAAAAAAAAATAGTAATTGTTATACTAGGGTTTCGAATTTTGCTTCACCCTGTATATTTTTTCATACAGTAACCAAATATACTAACTAAGTGTTGGAAACATCATAAAGGAGAAGGAAAACCTATACATTACAAGAAAAAGGTTTAAAAAATGAAGTTAGTACCTGTTGTTATATATGGAGCAATGGAACCCTTGCAGTATTGATGAGACCACTTATCACTCATCCTAAGTAGAAAACGTACGTCTTTAACCACAAATTTCTTCAATTTTCTTCCAAACTATACTAGTTGGTATAAATATGTTGTTAGGCAACATCTCAACAATATAACATATGTCATTTTTATATATATTATATTGTTGAGCACTCTTCCTAACTGCTATATATTTCAGGCTATATCTCCGAAACTTCTGAACATATTTTAATGAAATAAAGCTCAAATTGAAGAGCAGTACACTCTTTCTGATATGAATGCAAGCAGAGCCCCCTACCGTACATGGAAAGTTATCTTGTGTATATCATATCTTGCACTGTTTTATTTTTTTACAGAACATAACACATTTCATTCCATGATATGTCTCATTGCCTCATAACAATATGGCTGACGAATGACAACCGAGGAAAAAGAACATGTACCGTTCAGATTTGCATACAGGGCACTCGCTAATTGGTGCAATTTCTTCATTTTTTGAAAAAAAAATAATAATTGTTATACTACGGTTTTGAATTTTGCTTCACCCTGTATATTGTTTTCATACAACAACCAAATATACTAACTAAGTGTTGCAAACATCATAAAGGAGAAAGAAAACCTATACATTACAAGAAAAAGGTTTAAAAAATGAAGTTTGTACCTGTTGTTATATATGGAGTAATGGAACCCTTGCAGTATTGATGAGACCACGTATCACTCATCCTAAGTAGAAAACGTACGTCTTTAACCACAAATTTCTTCAATTTTCTTCAAAACTATACTAGTTGGTATAAATATGTTGTTAGGCAACATCTCAACAATATAACATATGTCATTTTTATATTTATTATATTGTTGAGCACTCTTTCTAACTGCTATATATTTCAGGCTACATCTCCGAAACTTCTGAACATATTTTAATGAAATAAAGCTCAAATTGAAAAGCAGTACACTCTTTCTGATATGAATGCAAGCAGAGCCCCCTGCCGTAAATGGAAAGTTATCTTGTGTATATCATATCTTGCTCTGTTTTATTCTTTTTACAGAACATAACACATTTCATTCCATGATATGTCTCATTGCCTCATAACAATATGGCTGACGAATGACAACCGAGGAAAAAGAACATGTACCGTTCAGATTTGCATACAGGGCACTCGCTAATTGGTGCAATTTCTTCATTTTTTGAAAAAAAAAATAATAATTGTTATACTACGGTTTTGAATTTTGCTTCACCCTGTATATTTTTTTCATACAGCAACCAAATATACTAACTAAGTGTTGGAAACATCATAAAGGAGAAAGAAATCCTATACATTACAAGAAAAAGGTTTAAAAAATGAAGTTAGTACCTGTTGTTATATATGGAGCAATGGAACCCTTGCAGTATTGATGAGACCACGTATCACTCATCCTAAGTAGAAAACGTACGTCTTTAACCACAAATTTCTTCAATTTTCTTCAAAACTATACTAGTTGGTATAAATATGTTGTTAGGCAACATCTCAACAATATAACATATGTCATTTTTATATTTATTATATTGTTGAGCACTCTTTCTAACTGCTATATATTTCAAGCTGTATCTCCGAAACTTCTGAACATATTTTAATGCAATAAAGCTCAAATTGAAGAGTTTACACTCTTTCTGACATGAATGCAAGCAGAGCCCCCTACCGTAAATGGAAAGTTATCTTGTGTATATCATATCTTGCACTGTTTTATTCTTTTTACAGAACATAACACATTTCATTTCATGATATGTCTCATTGCCTCATAACAATATGGCTGACGAATGACAACCGAGGAAAAAGAACATGTACCGTTCAGATTTGCATACAGGGCACTCGCTAATTGGTGCAATTTCTTCATTTTTTGAAAAAAAAATAGTAATTGTTATACTAGGGTTTCGAATTTTGCTTCACCCTGTATATTTTTTTCATACAGCAACCAAATATACTAACTAAGTGTTGGAAACATCATAAAGGAGAAGGAAAACCTATACATTACAAGAAAAAGGTTTAAAAAATGAAGTTAGTACCTGTTGTTATATATGGAGCAATGGAACCCTTGCAGTATTGATGAGACCACTTATCACTCATCCTAAGTAGAAAACGTACGTCTTTAACCACAAATTTCTTCAATTTTCTTCCAAACTATACTAGTTGGTATAAATATGTTGTTAGGCAACATCTCAACAATATAACATATGTCATTTTTATATATATTATATTGTTGAGCACTCTTCCTAACTGCTATATATTTCAGGCTATATCTCCGAAACTTCTGAACATATTTTAATGAAATAAAGCTCAAATTGAAGAGCAGTACACTCTTTCTGATATGAATGCAAGCAGAGCCCCCTACCGTACATGGAAAGTTATCTTGTGTATATCATATCTTGCACTGTTTTATTTTTTTACAGAACATAACACATTTCATTCCATGATATGTCTCATTGCCTCATAACAATATGGCTGACGAATGACAACCGAGGAAAAAGAACATGTACCGTTCAGATTTGCATACAGGGCACTCGCTAATTGGTGCAATTTCTTCATTTTTTGAAAAAAAAAATAATAATTGTTATACTACGGTTTTGAATTTTGCTTCACCCTGTATATTGTTTTCATACAACAACCAAATATACTAACTAAGTGTTGCAAACATCATAAAGGAGAAAGAAAACCTATACATTACAAGAAAAAGGTTTAAAAAATGAAGTTTGTACCTGTTGTTATATATGGAGTAATGGAACCCTTGCAGTATTGATGAGACCACGTATCACTCATCCTAAGTAGAAAACGTACGTCTTTAACCACAAATTTCTTCAATTTTCTTCCAAACTATACTAGTTGGTATAAATATGTTGTTAGGCAACATCTCAACAATATAACATATGTCATTTTTATATATATTATATTGTTGAGCACTCTTCCTAACTGCTATATATTTCAGGCTATATCTCCGAAACTTCTGAACATATTTTAATGAAATAAAGCTCAAATTGAAGAGCAGTACACTCTTTCTGATATGAATGCAAGCAGAGCCCCCTACCGTAAATGGAAAGTTATCTTGTGTATATCAAATCTTGCTCTGTTTTATTCCTTTTACAGAACATAACACATTTCATTCCATGATATGTCTCATTGCCTCATAACAATATGGCTGACGAATGACAACCGAGGAAAAAGAAAATGTACCGTTCAGATTTGCATACAGGACACTCGCTAATTGGTGCAATTTCTTCATTTTTTGAAAAAAAATAATTGTTATACTACGGTTTTGAATTTTGTTTCACCCTGTATATTTTTTTTTCATACAAAACCAAATATACTAACTAAGTGTTGCAAACATCATAAAGGAGAAAGAAAACCTATACATTACAAGAAAAAGGTTTAAAAAATGAAGTTAGTACCTGTTGTTATATATGGAGCAATGGAACCCTTGCAGTATTGATGAGACCACGTATCACTCATCCTAAGTAGAAAAAGTACGTCTTTAACAACAAATTTCTTCAATTTTCTTCAAAACTATACTAGTTGGTATAAATATGTTGTTAGCCAACATCTCAACAATATAACATATGTCATTTTTATATATATTATATTGTTGAGCACTCTTCCTAACTGCTATATATTTCAAGCTGTATCTCCGAAACTTCTGAACATATTTTAATGCAATAAAGCTCAAATTGAAGAGTTTACACTCTTTCTGACATGAATGCAAGCAGAGCCCCCTACCGTAAATGGAAAGTTATCTTGTGTATATCATATCTTGCACTGTTTTATTCTTTTTACAGAACATAACACATTTCATTTCATGATATGTCTCATTGCCTCATAACAATATGGCTGACGAATGACAACCGAGGAAAAAGAACATGTACCGTTCAGATTTGCATACAGGGCACTCGCTAATTGGTGCAATTTCTTCATTTCTTGAAAAAAAAATAGTAATTGTTATACTAGGGTTTCGAATTTTGCTTCACCCTGTATATTTTTTCATACAGTAACCAAATATACTAACTAAGTGTTGGAAACATCATAAAGGAGAAGGAAAACCTATACATTACAAGAAAAAGGTTTAAAAAATGAAGTTAGTACCTGTTGTTATATATGGAGCAATGGAACCCTTGCAGTATTGATGAGACCACTTATCACTCATCCTAAGTAGAAAACGTACGTCTTTAACCACAAATTTCTTCAATTTTCTTCCAAACTATACTAGTTGGTATAAATATGTTGTTAGGCAACATCTCAACAATATAACATATGTCATTTTTATATATATTATATTGTTGAGCACTCTTCCTAACTGCTATATATTTCAGGCTATATCTCCGAAACTTCTGAACATATTTTAATGAAATAAAGCTCAAATTGAAGAGCAGTACACTCTTTCTGATATGAATGCAAGCAGAGCCCCCTACCGTACATGGAAAGTTATCTTGTGTATATCATATCTTGCACTGTTTTATTTTTTTACAGAACATAACACATTTCATTCCATGATATGTCTCATTGCCTCATAACAATATGGCTGACGAATGACAACCGAGGAAAAAGAACATGTACCGTTCAGATTTGCATACAGGGCACTCGCTAATTGGTGCAATTTCTTCATTTTTTGAAAAAAAAATAATAATTGTTATACTACGGTTTTGAATTTTGCTTCACCCTGTATATTGTTTTCATACAACAACCAAATATACTAACTAAGTGTTGCAAACATCATAAAGGAGAAAGAAAACCTATACATTACAAGAAAAAGGTTTAAAAAATGAAGTTTGTACCTGTTGTTATATATGGAGTAATGGAACCCTTGCAGTATTGATGAGACCACGTATCACTCATCCTAAGTAGAAAACGTACGTCTTTAACCACAAATTTCTTCAATTTTCTTCAAAACTATACTAGTTGGTATAAATATGTTGTTAGGCAACATCTCAACAATATAACATATGTCATTTTTATATTTATTATATTGTTGAGCACTCTTTCTAACTGCTATATATTTCAGGCTATATCTCCGAAACTTCTGAACATATTTTAATGAAATAAAGCTCAAATTGAAAAGCAGTACACTCTTTCTGATATGAATGCAAGCAGAGCCCCCTGCCGTAAATGGAAAGTTATCTTGTGTATATCATATCTTGCTCTGTTTTATTCTTTTTACAGAACATAACACATTTCATTCCATGATATGTCTCATTGCCTCATAACAATATGGCTGACGAATGACAACCGAGGAAAAAGAACATGTACCGTTCAGATTTGCATACAGGGCACTCGCTAATTGGTGCAATTTCTTCATTTTTTGAAAAAAAAATAATAATTGTTATACTACGGTTTTGAATTTTGCTTCACCCTGTATATTTTTTTCATACAGCAACCAAATATACTAACTAAGTGTTGGAAACATCATAAAGGAGAAAGAAATCCTATACATTACAAGAAAAAGGTTTAAAAAATGAAGTTAGTACCTGTTGTTATATATGGAGCAATGGAACCCTTGCAGTATTGATGAGACCACGTATCACTCATCCTAAGTAGAAAACGTACGTCTTTAACCACAAATTTCTTCAATTTTCTTCAAAACTATACTAGTTGGTATAAATATGTTGTTAGGCAACATCTCAACAATATAACATATGTCATTTTTATATTTATTATATTGTTGAGCACTCTTTCTAACTGCTATATATTTCAAGCTGTATCTCCGAAACTTCTGAACATATTTTAATGCAATAAAGCTCAAATTGAAGAGTTTACACTCTTTCTGACATGAATGCAAGCAGAGCCCCCTACCGTAAATGGAAAGTTATCTTGTGTATATCATATCTTGCACTGTTTTATTCTTTTTACAGAACATAACACATTTCATTTGATGATATGTCTCATTGCCTCATAACAATATGGCTGACGAATGACAACCGAGGAAAAAGAACATGTACCGTTCAGATTTGCATACAGGGCACTCGCTAATTGGTGCAATTTCTTCATTTTTTGAAAAAAAAATAGTAATTGTTATACTAGGGTTTCGAATTTTGCTTCACCCTGTATATTTTTTTCATACAGCAACCAAATATATTAACTAAGTGTTGGAAACATCATAAAGGAGAAGGAAAACCTATACATTACAAGAAAAAGGTTTAAAAAATGAAGTTAGTACCTGTTGTTATATATGGAGCAATGGAACCCTTGCAGTATTGATGAGACCACGTATCACTCATCCTAAGTAGAAAACGTACGTCTTTAACCACAAATTTCTTCAATTTTCTTCCAAACTATACTAGTTGGTATAAATATGTTGTTAGGCAACATCTCAACAATATAACATATGTCATTTTTATATATATTATATTGTTGAGCACTCTTCCTAACTGCTATATATTTCAGGCTATATCTCCGAAACTTCTGAACATATTTTAATGAAATAAAGCTCAAATTGAAGAGCAGTACACTCTTTCTGATATGAATGCAAGCAGAGCCCCCTACCGTACATGGAAAGTTATCTTGTGTATATCATATCTTGCACTGTTTTATTTTTTTACAGAACATAACACATTTCATTCCATGATATGTCTCATTGCCTCATAACAATATGGCTGACGAATGACAACCGAGGAAAAAGAACATGTACCGTTCAGATTTGCATACAGGGCACTCGCTAATTGGTGCAATTTCTTCATTTTTTGAAAAAAAAATAATAATTGTTATACTACGGTTTTGAATTTTGCTTCACCCTGTATATTGTTTTCATACAACAACCAAATATACTAACTAAGTGTTGCAAACATCATAAAGGAGAAAGAAAACCTATACATTACAAGAAAAAGGTTTAAAAAATGAAGTTTGTACCTGTTGTTATATATGGAGTAATGGAACCCTTGCAGTATTGATGAGACCACGTATCACTCATCCTAAGTAGAAAACGTACGTCTTTAACCACAAATTTCTTCAATTTTCTTCAAAACTATACTAGTTGGTATAAATATGTTGTTAGGCAACATCTCAACAATATAACATATGTCATTTTTATATATATTATATTGTTGAGCACTCTTCCTAACTGCTATATATTTCAGGCTATATCTCCGAAACTTCTGAACATATTTTAATGAAATAAAGCTCAAATTGAAGAGCAGTACACTCTTTCTGATATGAATGCAAGCAGAGCCCCCTACCGTAAATGGAAAGTTATCTTGTGTATATCATATCTTGCACTGTTTTATTCTTTTTACAGAACATAACACATTTCATTTCATGATATGTCTCATTGCCTCATAACAATATGGCTGACGAATGACAACCGAGGAAAAAGAACATGTACCGTTCAGATTTGCATACAGGGCACTCGCTAATTGGTGCAATTTCTTCATTTCTTGAAAAAAAAATAGTAATTGTTATACTAGGGTTTCGAATTTTGCTTCACCCTGTATATTTTTTCATACAGTAACCAAATATACTAACTAAGTGTTGGAAACATCATAAAGGAGAAGGAAAACCTATACATTACAAGAAAAAGGTTTAAAAAATGAAGTTAGTACCTGTTGTTATATATGGAGCAATGGAACCCTTGCAGTATTGATGAGACCACTTATCACTCATCCTAAGTAGAAAACGTACGTCTTTAACCACAAATTTCTTCAATTTTCTTCCAAACTATACTAGTTGGTATAAATATGTTGTTAGGCAACATCTCAACAATATAACATATGTCATTTTTATATATATTATATTGTTGAGCACTCTTCCTAACTGCTATATATTTCAGGCAATATCTCCGAAACTTCTGAACATATTTTAATGAAATAAAGCTCAAATTGAAGAGCAGTACACTCTTTCTGATATGAATGCAAGCAGAGCCCCCTACCGTACATGGAAAGTTATCTTGTGTATATCATATCTTGCACTGTTTTATTTTTTTACAGAACATAACACATTTCATTCCATGATATGTCTCATTGCCTCATAACAATATGGCTGACGAATGACAACCGAGGAAAAAGAACATGTACCGTTCAGATTTGCATACAGGGCACTCGCTAATTGGTGCAATTTCTTCATTTTTTGAAAAAAAAATAATAATTGTTATACTACGGTTTTGAATTTTGCTTCACCCTGTATATTGTTTTCATACAACAACCAAATATACTAACTAAGTGTTGCAAACATCATAAAGGAGAAAGAAAACCTATACATTACAAGAAAAAGGTTTAAAAAATGAAGTTTGTACCTGTTGTTATATATGGAGTAATGGAACCCTTGCAGTATTGATGAGACCACGTATCACTCATCCTAAGTAGAAAACGTACGTCTTTAACCACAAATTTCTTCAATTTTCTTCAAAACTATACTAGTTGGTATAAATATGTTGTTAGGCAACATCTCAACAATATAACATATGTCATTTTTATATTTATTATATTGTTGAGCACTCTTTCTAACTGCTATATATTTCAGGCTATATCTCCGAAACTTCTGAACATATTTTAATGAAATAAAGCTCAAATTGAAAAGCAGTACACTCTTTCTGATATGAATGCAAGCAGAGCCCCCTGCCGTAAATGGAAAGTTATCTTGTGTATATCATATCTTGCTCTGTTTTATTCTTTTTACAGAACATAACACATTTCATTCCATGATATGTCTCATTGCCTCATAACAATATGGCTGACGAATGACAACCGAGGAAAAAGAACATGTACCGTTCAGATTTGCATACAGGGCACTCGCTAATTGGTGCAATTTCTTCATTTTTTGAAAAAAAAATAATAATTGTTATACTACGGTTTTGAATTTTGCTTCACCCTGTATATTTTTTTCATACAGCAACCAAATATACTAACTAAGTGTTGGAAACATCATAAAGGAGAAAGAAAACCTATACATTACAAGAAAAAGGTTTAAAAAATGAAGTTAGTACCTGTTGTTATATATGGAGCAATGGAACCCTTGCAGTATTGATGAGACCACGTATCACTCATCCTAAGTAGAAAACGTACGTCTTTAACCACAAATTTCTTCAATTTTCTTCAAAACTATACTAGTTGGTATAAATATGTTGTTAGGCAACATCTCAACAATATAACATATGTCATTTTTATATTTATTATATTGTTGAGCACTCTTTCTAACTGCTATATATTTCAAGCTGTATCTCCGAAACTTCTGAACATATTTTAATGCAATAAAGCTCAAATTGAAGAGTTTACACTCTTTCTGACATGAATGCAAGCAGAGCCCCCTACCGTAAATGGAAAGTTATCTTGTGTATATCATATCTTGCACTGTTTTATTCTTTTTACAGAACATAACACATTTCATTCCATGATATGTCTCATTGCCTCATAACAATATGGCTGACGAATGACAACCGAGGAAAAAGAAAATGTACCGTTCAGATTTGCATACAGGACACTCGCTAATTGGTGCAATTTCTTCATTTTTTGAAAAAAAATAATTGTTATACTACGGTTTTGAATTTTGCTTCACCCTGTATATTGTTTTCATACAACAACCAAATATACTAACTAAGTGTTGCAAACATCATAAAGGAGAAAGAAAACCTATACATTACAAGAAAAAGGTTTAAAAAATGAAGTTTGTACCTGTTGTTATATATGGAGTAATGGAACCCTTGCAGTATTGATGAGACCACGTATCACTCATCCTAAGTAGAAAACGTACGTCTTTAACCACAAATTTCTTCAATTTTCTTCAAAACTATACTAGTTGGTATAAATATGTTGTTAGGCAACATCTCAACAATATAACATATGTCATTTTTATATTTATTATATTGCTGAGCACTCTTTCTAACTGCTATATATTTCAGGCTATATCTCCGAAACTTCTGAACATATTTTAATGAAATAAAGCTCAAATTGAAAAGCAGTACACTCTTTCTGATATGAATGCAAGCAGAGCCCCGTACCGTAAATGGAAAGTTATCTTGTGTATATCATATCTTGCTCTGTTTTATTCTTTTTAAAGAACATAACACATTTCATTCCATGATATGTCTCATTGCCTCATAACAATATGGCTGACGAATGACAACCGAGGAAAAAGAACATATACCGTTCAGATTTGCATACAGGGCACTTGCTAATTGGTGCAATTTCTTCATTTTTTGAAAAAAAAAATAATAATTGTCATACTACGGTTTTGAATTTTGCTTCACCCTGTATATTTTTTTTATACAACAACCAAATATACTAACTAAGTGTTGCAAACATCATAAAGGAGAAAGAAATCCTATACATTACAAGAAAAAGGTTTAAAAAATGAAGTTAGTACCTGTTGTTATATATGGAGCAATGGAATCCTTGCAGTATTGATGAGACCACGTATCACTCATCCTAAGTAGAAAACGTACGTCTTTAACAACAAATTTCTTCAATTTTCTTCAAAACTATACTAGTTGGTATAAATATGTTGTTAGGCAACATCTCAACAATATAACATATGTCATTTTTATATATATTATATTGTTGAGCACTCTTCCTAACTGCTATATATTTCAGGCTATATCTCCGAAACTTCTGAACATATTTTAATGCAATAAAGCTCAAATTGAAGAACAGTACACTCTTTCTGACATGAATGCAAGCAGAGCCCCCTACCGTAAATGGAAAGTTATGTTGTGTATATCATATCTTGCACTGTTTTATTCTTTTTACAGAACATAACACATTTCATTCCATGATATGTCTCATTGCCTCATAACAATATGGCTGACGAATGACAACCGAGGAAAAAGAACATGTACCGTTCAGATTTGCATACAGGGCACTTGCTAATTGGTGCAATTTCTTCATTTTTTTAAAAAAAAAATAATTGTTATACTACGGTTTTGAATTTTGCTTCACCCTGTATATTTTTTTTCATAGAGCAACCAAATATACTAACTAAGTGTTGCAAACATCATAAAGGAGAAAGAAATCCTATACATTACAAGAAAAAGGTTTAAAAAATGAAGTTAGTACCTGTTGTTATATATGGAGCAATGGAACCCTTGCAGTATTGATGAGACCACGTATCACTCATCCTAAGTAGAAAACGTACGTCTTTAACCACAAATTTCTTCAATTTTCTTCAAAACTATACTAGTTGGTATAAATATGTTGTTAGGCAACATCTCAACAATATAACATATGTCATTTTTATATATATTATATTGTTGAGCACTCTTCCTAACTGCTATATATTTCAGGCTATATCTCCGAAACTTCTGAACATATTTTAATGCAATAAAGCTCAAATTGAAGAGTTTACACTCTTTCTGATAGGAGTGCAAGCAGAGCCCCCTACCGTAAACGGAAAGTTATGTTGTGTATATCATATCTTGCACTGTTTTATTCTTTTTACAGAACATAACACATTTCATTCCATGATATGTCTCATTGCCTCATAACAATATGGCTGACGAATGACAACCGAGGAAAAAGAACATGTACCGTTCAGATTTGCATACAGGGCACTTGCTAATTGGTGCAATTTCTTCATTTTTTGAAAAAAAAATAATAATTGTTATACTACGGTTTTGAATTTTGCTTCACCCTGTATATTGTTTTCATACAACAACCAAATATACTAACTAAGTGTTGCAAACATCATAAAGGAGAAAGAAAACCTATACATTACAAGAAAAAGGTTTAAAAAATGAAGTTTGTACCTGTTGTTATATATGGAGTAATGGAACCCTTGCAGTATTGATGAGACCACGTATCACTCATCCTAAGTAGAAAACGTACGTCTTTAACCACAAATTTCTTCAATTTTCTTCAAAACTATACTAGTTGGTATAAATATGTTGTTAGGCAACATCTCAACAATATAACATATGTCATTTTTATATATATTATATTGTTGAGCACTCTTCCTAACTGCTATATATTTCAGGCTATATCTCCGAAACTTCTGAACATATTTTAATGAAATAAAGCTCAAATTGAAGAGCAGTACACTCTTTCTGATATGAATGCAAGCAGAGCCCCCTACCGTAAATGGAAAGTTATCTTGTGTATATCAAATCTTGCTCTGTTTTATTCCTTTTACAGAACATAACACATTTCATTCCATGATATGTCTCATTGCCTCATAACAATATGGCTGACGAATGACAACCGAGGAAAAAGAAAATGTACCGTTCAGATTTGCATACAGGACACTCGCTAATTGGTGCAATTTCTTCATTTTTTGAAAAAAAATAATTGTTATACTACGGTTTTGAATTTTGTTTCACCCTGTATATTTTTTTTTCATACAAAACCAAATATACTAACTAAGTGTTGCAAACATCATAAAGGAGAAAGAAAACCTATACATTACAAGAAAAAGGTTTAAAAAATGAAGTTAGTACCTGTTGTTATATATGGAGCAATGGAACCCTTGCAGTATTGATGAGACCACGTATCACTCATCCTAAGTAGAAAAAGTACGTCTTTAACAACAAATTTCTTCAATTTTCTTCAAAACTATACTAGTTGGTATAAATATGTTGTTAGCCAACATCTCAACAATATAAAATATGTCATTTTTATATATATTATATTGTTGAGCACTCTTCCTAACTGCTATATATTTCAAGCTGTATCTCCGAAACTTCTGAACATATTTTAATGCAATAAAGCTCAAATTGAAGAGTTTACACTCTTTCTGACATGAATGCAAGCAGAGCCCCCTACCGTAAATGGAAAGTTATCTTGTGTATATCATATCTTGCACTGTTTTATTCTTTTTACAGAACATAACACATTTCATTTCATGATATGTCTCATTGCCTCATAACAATATGGCTCACGAATGACAACCGAGGAAAAAGAACATGTACCGTTCAGATTTGCATACAGGGCACTCGCTAATTGGTGCAATTTCTTCATTTCTTGAAAAAAAAATAGTAATTGTTATACTAGGGTTTCGAATTTTGCTTCACCCTGTATATTTTTTCATACAGTAACCAAATATACTAACTAAGTGTTGGAAACATCATAAAGGAGAAGGAAAACCTATACATTACAAGAAAAAGGTTTAAAAAATGAAGTTAGTACCTGTTGTTATATATGGAGCAATGGAACCCTTGCAGTATTGATGAGACCACTTATCACTCATCCTAAGTAGAAAACGTACGTCTTTAACCACAAATTTCTTCAATTTTCTTCCAAACTATACTAGTTGGTATAAATATGTTGTTAGGCAACATCTCAACAATATAACATATGTCATTTTTATATATATTATATTGTTGAGCACTCTTCCTAACTGCTATATATTTCAGGCTATATCTCCGAAACTTCTGAACATATTTTAATGAAATAAAGCTCAAATTGAAGAGCAGTACACTCTTTCTGATATGAATGCAAGCAGAGCCCCCTACCGTACATGGAAAGTTATCTTGTGTATATCATATCTTGCACTGTTTTATTTTTTTACAGAACATAACACATTTCATTCCATGATATGTCTCATTGCCTCATAACAATATGGCTGACGAATGACAACCGAGGAAAAAGAACATGTACCGTTCAGATTTGCATACAGGGCACTCGCTAATTGGTGCAATTTCTTCATTTTTTGAAAAAAAAATAATAATTGTTATACTACGGTTTTGAATTTTGCTTCACCCTGTATATTGTTTTCATACAACAACCAAATATACTAACTAAGTGTTGCAAACATCATAAAGGAGAAAGAAAACCTATACATTACAAGAAAAAGGTTTAAAAAATGAAGTTTGTACCTGTTGTTATATATGGAGTAATGGAACCCTTGCAGTATTGATGAGACCACGTATCACTCATCCTAAGTAGAAAACGTACGTCTTTAACCACAAATTTCTTCAATTTTCTTCAAAACTATACTAGTTGGTATAAATATGTTGTTAGGCAACATCTCAACAATATAACATATGTCATTTTTATATTTATTATATTGTTGAGCACTCTTTCTAACTGCTATATATTTCAGGCTATATCTCCGAAACTTCTGAACATATTTCAATGAAATAAAGCTCAAATTGAAAAGCAGTACACTCTTTCTGATATGAATGCAAGCAGAGCCCCCTGCCGTAAATGGAAAGTTATCTTGTGTATATCATATCTTGCTCTGTTTTATTCTTTTTACAGAACATAACACATTTCATTCCATGATATGTCTCATTGCCTCATAACAATATGGCTGACGAATGACAACCGAGGAAAAAGAACATGTACCGTTCAGATTTGCATACAGGGCACTCGCTAATTGGTGCAATTTCTTCATTTTTTGAAAAAAAAATAATAATTGTTATACTACGGTTTTGAATTTTGCTTCACCCTGTATATTTTTTTCATACAGCAACCAAATATACTAACTAAGTGTTGGAAACATCATAAAGGAGAAAGAAAACCTATACATTACAAGAAAAAGGTTTAAAAAATGAAGTTAGTACCTGTTGTTATATATGGAGCAATGGAACCCTTGCAGTATTGATGAGACCACGTATCACTCATCCTAAGTAGAAAACGTACGTCTTTAACCACAAATTTCTTCAATTTTCTTCAAAACTATACTAGTTGGTATAAATATGTTGTTAGGCAACATCTCAACAATATAACATATGTCATTTTTATATTTATTATATTGTTGAGCACTCTTTCTAACTGCTATATATTTCAAGCTGTATCTCCGAAACTTCTGAACATATTTTAATGCAATAAAGCTCAAATTGAAGAGTTTACACTCTTTCTGACATGAATGCAAGCAGAGCCCCCTACCGTAAATGGAAAGTTATCTTGTGTATATCATATCTTGCACTGTTTTATTCTTTTTACAGAACATAACACATTTCATTCCATGATATGTCTCATTGCCTCATAACAATATGGCTGACGAATGACAACCGAGGAAAAAGAAAATGTACCGTTCAGATTTGCATACAGGACACTCGCTAATTGGTGCAATTTCTTCATTTTTTGAAAAAAAATAATTGTTATACTACGGTTTTGAATTTTGCTTCACCCTGTATATTGTTTTCATACAACAACCAAATATACTAACTAAGTGTTGCAAACATCATAAAGGAGAAAGAAAACCTATACATTACAAGAAAAAGGTTTAAAAAATGAAGTTTGTACCTGTTGTTATATATGGAGTAATGGAACCCTTGCAGTATTGATGAGACCACGTATCACTCATCCTAAGTAGAAAACGTACGTCTTTAACCACAAATTTCTTCAATTTTCTTCAAAACTATACTAGTTGGTATAAATATGTTGTTAGGCAACATCTCAACAATATAACATATGTCATTTTTATATTTATTATATTGCTGAGCACTCTTTCTAACTGCTATATATTTCAGGCTATATCTCCGAAACTTCTGAACATATTTTAATGAAATAAAGCTCAAATTGAAAAGCAGTACACTCTTTCTGATATGAATGCAAGCAGAGCCCCGTACCGTAAATGGAAAGTTATCTTGTGTATATCATATCTTGCTCTGTTTTATTCTTTTTAAAGAACATAACACATTTCATTCCATGATATGTCTCATTGCCTCATAACAATATGGCTGACGAATGACAACCGAGGAAAAAGAACATATACCGTTCAGATTTGCATACAGGGCACTTGCTAATTGGTGCAATTTCTTCATTTTTTGAAAAAAAAAATAATAATTGTCATACTACGGTTTTGAATTTTGCTTCACCCTGTATATTTTTTTTATACAACAACCAAATATACTAACTAAGTGTTGCAAACATCATAAAGGAGAAAGAAATCCTATACATTACAAGAAAAAGGTTTAAAAAATGAAGTTAGTACCTGTTGTTATATATGGAGCAATGGAATCCTTGCAGTATTGATGAGACCACGTATCACTCATCCTAAGTAGAAAACGTACGCCTTTAACAACAAATTTCTTCAATTTTCTTCAAAACTATACTAGTTGGTATAAATATGTTGTTAGGCAACATCTCAACAATATAACATATGTCATTTTTATATATATTATATTGTTGAGCACTCTTCCTAACTGCTATATATTTCAGGCTATATCTCCGAAACTTCTGAACATATTTTAATGCAATAAAGCTCAAATTGAAGAACAGTACACTCTTTCTGACATGAATGCAAGCAGAGCCCCCTACCGTAAATGGAAAGTTATGTTGTGTATATCATATCTTGCACTGTTTTATTCTTTTTACAGAACATAACACATTTCATTCCATGATATGTCTCATTGCCTCATAACAATATGGCTGACGAATGACAACCGAGGAAAAAGAACATGTACCGTTCAGATTTGCATACAGGGCACTTGCTAATTGGTGCAATTTCTTCATTTTTTTAAAAAAAAAATAATTGTTATACTACGGTTTTGAATTTTGCTTCACCCTGTATATTTTTTTTCATAGAGCAACCAAATATACTAACTAAGTGTTGCAAACATCATAAAGGAGAAAGAAATCCTATACATTACAAGAAAAAGGTTTAAAAAATGAAGTTAGTACCTGTTGTTATATATGGAGCAATGGAACCCTTGCAGTATTGATGAGACCACGTATCACTCATCCTAAGTAGAAAACGTACGTCTTTAACCACAAATTTCTTCAATTTTCTTCAAAACTATACTAGTTGGTATAAATATGTTGTTAGGCAACATCTCAACAATATAACATATGTCATTTTTATATATATTATATTGTTGAGCACTCTTCCTAACTGCTATATATTTCAGGCTATATCTCCGAAACTTCTGAACATATTTTAATGCAATAAAGCTCAAATTGAAGAGTTTACACTCTTTCTGATAGGAGTGCAAGCAGAGCCCCCTACCGTAAACGGAAAGTTATGTTGTGTATATCATATCTTGCACTGTTTTATTCTTTTTACAGAACATAACACATTTCATTCCATGATATGTCTCATTGCCTCATAACAATATGGCTGACGAATGACAACCGAGGAAAAAGAACATGTACCGTTCAGATTTGCATACAGGGCACTTGCTAATTGGTGCAATTTCTTCATTTTTTTTAAAAAAAAATAATTGTTATACTACGGTTTTGAATTTTGCTTCACCCTCTATATTTTTTTTTCATACAGCAACCAAATATACTAACTAAGTGTTGCAAACATCATAAAGGAGAAAGAAATCCTATACATTACAAGAAAAAGGTTTAAAAAATGAAGTTAGTACCTGTTGTTATATATGGAGCAACGGAACCCTTGCAGTATTGATGAGACCACGTATCACTCATCCTAAGTAGAAAACGTACGTCTTTAACCACAAATTTCTTCAATTTTCTTCAAAACTATACTAGTTGGTATAAATATGTTGTTAGGCAACATCTCAACAATATAACATATGTCATTTTTATATATATTATATTGTTGAGCACTCTTCCTAACTGCTATATATTTCAAGCTGTATCTCCGAAACTTCTGAACATATTTTAATGAAATAAAGCTCAAATTGAAGAACAGTACACTCTTTCTGACATGAATGCAAGCAGAGCCCCCTACCGTAAATGGAAAGTTATGTTGTGTATATCATATCTTGCACTGTTTTATTCTTTTTACAGAACATAACACATTTCATTCCATGATATGTCTCATTGCCTCATAACAATATGGCTGACGAATGACAACCGAGGAAAAAGAACATGTACCGTTCAGATTTGCATACAGGGCACTCGCTAATTGGTGCAATTTCTTCATTTTTTGAAAAAAAAAATAATAATTGTTATACTACGGTTTTGAATTTTGCTTCACCCTGTATATTTTTTTTTATACAACAACCAAATATACTAACTAAGTGTTGCAAACATCATAAAGGAGAAAGAAAACCTATACATTACAAGAAAAAGGTTTAAAAAATGAAGTTAGTACCTGTAGTTATATATGGAGGAATGGAACCCTTGCAGTATTGATGAGACCACGTATCACTCATCCTAAGTAGAAAACGTAAGTCTTTAACCACAAATTTCTTCAATTTTCTTCAAAACTATACTAGTTGGTATAAATATGTTGTTAGGCAACATCTAAACAATATAACATATGTCATTATTATATATATTATATTGTTGAGCACTCTTCCTAACTGCTATATATTTCAAGCTGTATCTCGGAAACTTCTGAACATATTTTAATGAAATAAAGCTCAAATTGAAGAACAGTACACTCTTTCTGACATGAATGCAAGCAGAGCCCCCTACCGTAAATGGAAAGTTATGTTGTGTATATCATATCTTGCACTGTTTTATTCTTTTTACAGAACATAACACATTTCATTCCATGATATGTCTCATTGCCTCATAACAATATGGCTGACGAATGACAACCGAGGAAAGAGAACATGTACCGTTCAGATTTGCATACAGGGCACTTGCTAATTGGTGCAATTTCTTCATTTTTTGAAAAAAAAATAATAATTGTTATACTACGGTTTTGAATTTTGCTTCACCCTGTATATTTTTTTTCATACAGCAACCAAATATACTAACTAAGTGTTGCAAACATCATAAAGGAGAAAGAAATCCTATACATTACAAGAAAAAGGTTTAAAAAATGAAGTTAGTACCTGTTGTTTTATATGGAGCAATGGAACCCTTGCAGTATTGATGAGACCAGGTATCACTCATCCTAAGTAGAAAACGTACGTCTTTAACCACAAATTTCTTCAATTTTCTTCAAAACTATACTAGTTGGTATAAATATGTTGTTAGGCAACATCTCAACAATATAACATATGTCATTTTTATATATATTATATTGTTGAGCACTCTTCCTAACTGCTATATATTTCAGGCTATATCTCCGAAACTTCTGAACATATTTTAATGCAATAAAGCTCAAATTGAAGAGTTTACACTCTTTCTGATTGGAATGCAAGCAGTGCCCCCTACCGTAAACGGAAAGTTATGTTGTGTATATCATATCTTGCACTGTTTTATTCTTTTTACAGAACATAACACATTTCATTCCATGATATGTCTCATTGCCTCATAACAATATGGCTGACGAATGAAAACCGAGGAAAAAGAACATGTACCGTTCAGATTTGCATACAGGGCACTTGCTAATTGGTGCAATTTCTTCATTTTTTGAAAAAAAAAATAATAATTGTTATACTACGGTTTTGAATTTTGCTTCACCCTGTATATTTTTTTTTCATACAGCAACCAAATATACTAACTAAGTGTTGCAAACATCATAAAGGAGAAAGAAATCCTATACATTACAAGAAAAAGGTTTAAAAAATGAAGTTAGTACCTGTTGTTATATATGGAGCAATGGAACCCTTGCAGTATTGATGAGACCACGTATCACTCATCCTAAGTAGAAAACGTACGTCTTTAACCACAAATTTCTTCAATTTTCTTCAAAACTATACTAGTTGGTATAAATATGTTGTTAGGCAACATCTCAACAATATAACATATGTCATTTTTATATATATTATATTGTTGAGCACTCTTCCTAACTGCTATATATTTCAGGCTATATCTCCGAAACTTCTGAACATATTTTAATGCAATAAAGCTCAAATTGAATAGTTTACACTCTTTCTGATAGGAATGCAAGCAGAGCCCCCTACCGTAAACGGAAAGTTATGTTGTGTATATCATATCTTGCACTGTTTTATTCTTTTTACAGAACATAACACATTTCATTCCATGATATGTCTCATTGCCTCATAACAATATGGCTGACGAATGACAACCTAGGAAAAAGAACATGTACCGTTCAGATTTGCATACAGGGCACTCGCTAATTGGTGCAATTTCTTCATTTTTTGAAAAAAAATAATAATTGTTATACTACGGTTTTGAATTTTGCTTCACCCTGTATATTTTTTTTATACAACAACCAAATATACTAACTAAGTGTTGCAAACATCATAAAGGAGAAAGAAAACCTATAAATTACAAGAAAAAGGTTTAAAAAATGAAGTTAGTACCTGTAGTTATATATGGAGGAATGGAACCCTTGCAGTATTGATGAGACCACGTATCACTCATCCTAAGTAGAAAACGTACGTCGTTAACCACAAATTTCCTCAATTTTCTTCAAAACTATACTAGTTGGTATAAATATGTTGTTAGGCAACATCTCAACAATATAACATATGTCATTATTATATATATTATATTGTTGAGCACTCTTCCTAACTGCTATATATTTCAAGCCGTATCTCCGAAACTTCTGAACATATTTTAATGAAATAAAGCTCAAATTGAAGAACAGTACACTCTTTCTGACATGAATGCAAGCAGAGCCCCCTACCGTAAATGGAAAGTTATGTTGTGTATATCATATCTTGCACTGTTTTATTCTTTTTACAGAACATAACACATTTCATTCCATGATATGTCTCATTGCCTCATAACAATATGGCTGACGAATGACAACCGAGGAAAAAGAACATGTACCGTTCAGATTTGCATACAGGGCACTTGCTAATTGGTGCAATTTCTTAATTTTTTGAAAAAAAATAATAATTGTTATACTACGGTTTTGAATTTTGCTTCACCCTGTATATTTTTTTTCATACAGCAACCAAATATACTAACTAAGTGTTGGAAACATCATAAAGGAGAAAGAAATCCTATACATTACAAGAAAAAGGTTTAAAAAATGAAGTTAGTACCTGTTGTTATATATGGAGCAATGGAACCCTTGCAGTATTGATGAGACCACGTATCACTCATCCTAAGTAGAAAACGTACGTCTTTAACCACAAATTTCTTCAATTTTCTTCAAAACTATACTAGTTGGTATAAATATGTTGTTAGGCAACATCTCAACAATATAACATATGTCATTTTTATATATATTATATTGTTGAGCACTCTTCCTAACTGCTATATATTTCAAGCTGTATCTCCGAAACTTCTGAACATATTTTAATGAAATAAAGCTCAAATTGAAGAACAGTACACTCTTTCTGACATGAATGCAAGCAGAGCCCCCTACCGTAAATGGAAAGTTATGTTGTGTATATCATATCTTGCACTGTTTTATTCTTTTTACAGAACATAACACATTTCATTCCATGATATGTCTCATTGCCTCATAACAATATGGCTGACGAATGACAACCGAGGAAAAAGAACATATACCGTTCAGATTTGCATACAGGGCACTTGCTAATTGGTGCAATTTCTTCATTTTTTGAAAAAAAAAATAATAATTGTTATACTACGGTTTTGAATTTTGCTTCACCCTGTATATTTTTTTTATACAATAACCAAATATACTAACTAAGTGTTGCAAACATCATAAAGGAGAAAGAAATCCTATACATTACAAGAAAAAGGTTTAAAAAATGAAGTTAGTACCTGTTGTTATATATGGAGCAATGGAACCCTTGCAGTATTGATGAGACCACGTATCACTCATCCTAAGTAGAAAACGTACGTCTTTAACCACAAATTTCTTCAATTTTCTTCAAAACTATACTAGTTGGTATAAATATGTTGTTAGGCAACATCTCAACAATATAACATGTGTCATTTTTATATATATTATATTGTTGAGCACTCTTCCTAACTGCTATATATTTCAGGCTATATCTCCGAAACTTCTGAACATATTTTAATGCAATAAAGCTCAAATTGAAGAGTTTACACTCTTTCTGATTGGAATGCAAGCAGAGCCCCCTACCGTAAACGGAAAGTTATGTTGTGTATATCATATCTTGCACTGTTCTATTCTTTTTACAGAACGTAACACATTTCATTCCATGATATGTCTCATTGCCTCATAACAATATGGCTGACGAATGACAACCGAGGAAAAAGAACATGTACCGTTCAGATTTGCATACAGGGCACTTGCTAATTGGTGCAATTTCTTCATTTTTTGAAAAAAAAATAATAATTGTTATACTACGGTTTTGAATTTTGCTTCACCCTGTATATTTTTTTTCATACAGCAACCAAATATACTAACTAAGTGTTGCAAACATCATAAAGGAGAAAGAAATCCTATACATTACAAGAAAAAGGTTTAAAAAATGAAGTTAGTACCTGTTGTTATATATGGAGCAATGGAACCCTTGCAGTATTGATGAGACCACGTATCACTCATCCTAAGTAGAAAACGTACGTCTTTAACCACAAATTTCTTCAATTTTCTTCAAAACTATACTAGTTGGTATAAATATGTTGTTAGGCAACATCTCAACAATATAACATATGTCATTTTTATATATATTATATTGTTGAGCACTCTTCCTAACTGCTATATATTTCAGGCTATATCTCCGAAACTTCTGAACATATTTTAATGCAATAAAGCTCAAATTGAATAGTTTACACTCTTTCTGATAGGAATGCAAGCAGAGCCCCCTACCGTAAACGGAAAGTTATGTTGTGTATATCATATCTTGCACTGTTTTATTCTTTTTACAGAACATAACACATTTCATTCCATGATATGTCTCATTGCCTCATAACAATATGGCTGACGAATGACAACCGAGGAAAAAGAACATGTACCGTTCAGATTTGCATACAGGGCACTCGCTAATTGGTGCAATTTCTTCATTTTTTGAAAAAAAATAATAATTGTTATACTACGGTTTTGAATTTTGCTTCACCCTGTATATTTTTTTATACAACAACCAAATATACTAACTAAGTGTTGCAAACATCATAAAGGAGAAAGAAAACCTATAAATTACAAGAAAAAGGTTTAAAAAATGAAGTTAGTACCTGTAGTTATATATGGAGGAATGGAACCCTTGCAGTATTGATGAGACCACGTATCACTCATCCTAAGTAGAAAACGTACGTCGTTATCCACAAATTTCCTCAATTTTCTTCAAAACTATACTAGTTGGTATAAATATGTTGTTAGGCAACATCTCAACAATATAACATATGTCATTATTATATATATTATATTGTTGAGCACTCTTCCTAACTGCTATATATTTCAAGCCGTATCTCCGAAACTTCTGAACATATTTTAATGAAATAAAGCTCAAATTGAAGAACAGTACACTCTTTCTGACATGAATGCAAGCAGAGCCCCCTACCGTAAATGGAAAGTTATGTTGTGTATATCATATCTTGCACTGTTTTATTCTTTTTACAGAACATAACACATTTCATTCCATGATATGTCTCATTGCCTCATAACAATATGGCTGACGAATGACAACCGAGGAAAAAGAACATGTACCGTTCAGATTTGCATACAGGGCACTTGCTAATTGGTGCAATTTCTTCATTTTTTGAAAAAAAATAATAATTGTTATACTACGGTTTTGAATTTTGCTTCACCCTGTATATTTTTTTTCATACAGCAACCAAATATACTAACTAAGTGTTGGAAACATCATAAAGGAGAAAGAAATCCTATACATTACAAGAAAAAGGTTTAAAAAATGAAGTTAGTACCTGTTGTTATATATGGAGCAATGGAACCCTTGCAGTATTGATGAGACCACGTATCACTCATCCTAAGTAGAAAACGTACGTCTTTAATCACAAATTTCTTCAATTTTCTTCAAAACTATACTAGTTGGTATAAATATGTTGTTAGGCAACATCTCAACAATATAACATATGTCATTTTTATATATATTATATTGTTGAGCACTCTTCCTAACTGCTATATATTTCAGGCTATATCTCCGAAACTTCTGAACATATTTTAATGCAATAAAGCTCAAATTGAAGAGTTTACACTCTTTCTGATAGGAATGCAAGCAGAACCCCCTACCGTAAACGGAAAGTTATGTTGTGTATATCATATCTTGCACTGTTTTATTCTTTTTACAGAACATAACACATTTCATTCCATGATATGTCTCATTGCCTCATAACAATATGCCTGACGAATGACAACCGAGGAAAAAGAACATGTACCGTTCAGATTTGCATACAGGGCACTTGCTAATTGGTGCAATTTCTTCATTTTTTTTAAAAAAAAATAATTGTTATACTACGGTTTTGAATTTTGCTTCACCCTCTATATTTTTTTTTCATACAGCAACCAAATATACTAACTAAGTGTTGCAAACATCATAAAGGAGAAAGAAATCCTATACATTACAAGAAAAAGGTTTAAAAAATGAAGTTAGTACCTGTTGTTATATATGGAGCAACGGAACCCTTGCAGTATTGATGAGACCACGTATCACTCATCCTAAGTAGAAAACGTACGTCTTTAACCACAAATTTCTTCAATTTTCTTCAAAACTATACTAGTTGGTATAAATATGTTGTTAGGCAACATCTCAACAATATAACATATGTCATTTTTATATATATTATATTGTTGAGCACTCTTCCTAACTGCTATATATTTCAAGCTGTATCTCCGAAACTTCTGAACATATTTTAATGAAATAAAGCTCAAATTGAAGAACAGTACACTCTTTCTGACATGAATGCAAGCAGAGCCCCCTACCGTAAATGGAAAGTTATGTTGTGTATATCATATCTTGCACTGTTTTATTCTTTTTACAGAACATAACACATTTCATTCCATGATATGTCTCATTGCCTCATAACAATATGGCTGACGAATGACAACCGAGGAAAAAGAACATGTACCGTTCAGATTTGCATACAGGGCACTCGCTAATTGGTGCAATTTCTTCATTTTTTGAAAAAAAAATAATAATTGTTATACTACGGTTTTGAATTTTGCTTCACCCTGTATATTTTTTTTCATACAGCAACCAAATATACTAACTAAGTGTTGGAAACATCATAAAGGAGAAAGAAATCCTATACATTACAAGAAAAAGGTTTAAAAAATGAAGTTAGTACCTGTTGTTATATATGGAGCAATGGAACCCTTGCAGTATTGATGAGACCACGTATCACTCATCCTAAGTAGAAAACGTACGTCTTTAACCACAAATTTCTTCAATTTTCTTCAAAACTATACTAGTTGGTATAAATATGTTGTTAGGCAACATCTCAACAATATAACATATGTCATTTTTATATATATTATATTGTTGAGCACTCTTCCTAACTGCTATATATTTCAAGCTGTATCTCCGAAACTTCTGAACATATTTTAATGAAATAAAGCTCAAATTGAAGAACAGTACACTCTTTCTGACATGAATGCAAGCAGAGCCCCCTACCGTAAATGGAAAGTTATGTTGTGTATATCATATCTTGCACTGTTTTATTCTTTTTACAGAAT
Source organism: Thermobia domestica (assembly GCF_964235325.1). Taxonomy (NCBI): domain Eukaryota; kingdom Metazoa; phylum Arthropoda; class Insecta; order Zygentoma; family Lepismatidae; genus Thermobia; species Thermobia domestica. Next base: position 199,517,487 of record NC_137461.1, read on the forward strand.
ATAACACATTTCATTCCATGATATGTCTCATTGCCTCATAACAATATGCCTGACGAATGACAACCGAGGAAAAAGAACATATACCGTTCAGATTTGCATACAGGGCACTTGCTAATTGGTGCAATTTCTTCATTTTTTGAAAAAAAAATAATAATTGTTATACTACGGTTTTTTAATTTTGCTTCACCCTGTATATTTTTTTTATACAACAACCAAATATACTAACTAAGTGTTGCAAACATCATAAAGGAGAAAGAAATCCTATACATTACAAGAAAAAGGTTTAAAAAATGAAGTTAGTACCTGTTGTTATATATGGAGCAATGGAACCCTTGCAGTATTGATGAGACCACGTATCACTCATCCTAAGTAGAAAACGTACGTCTTTAACCACAAATTTCTTCAATTTTCTTCAAAACTATACTAGTTGGTATAAATATGTTGTTAGGCAACATCTCAACAATATAACATATGTCATTTTTATATATATTATATTGTTGAGCACTCTTCCTAACTGCTATATATTTCAGGCTATATCTCCGAAACTTCTGAACATATTTTAATGCAATAAAGCTCAAATTGAAGAGTTTACACTCTTTCTGATAGGAATGCAAGCAGAGCCCCCTACCGTAAACGTAAAGTTATGTTGTGTATATCATATCTTGCACTGTTTTATTCTTTTTACAGAACATAACACATTTCATTCCATGATATGTCTCATTGCCTCATAACAATATGGCTGACGAATGACAACCGAGGAAAAAGAACATGTACAGTTCAGATTTGCATACAGGGCACTTGCTAATTGGTGCAATTTCTTCATTTTTAAAAAAAAAAATAATTGTTATACTACGGTTTTGAATTTTGCTTCACCCTGTATATTTTTTTTCATACAGCAACCAAATATACTAACTAAGTGTTGCAAACATCATAAAGGAGAAAGAAATCCTATACATTACAAGAAAAAGGTTTAAAAAATGAAGTTAGTACCTGTTGTTATATATGGAGCAATGGAACCCTTGCAGTATTGATGAGACCACGTATCACTCATCCTAAGTAGAAAACGTACGTCTTTAACCACAAATTTCTTCAATTTTCTTCAAAACTATACTAGTTGGTATAAATATGTTGTTAGGCAACATCTCAACAATATAACATATGTCATTTTTATATATATTATATTGTTGAGCACTCTTCCTAACTGCTATATATTTCAGGCTATATCTCCGAAACTTCTGAACATATTTTAATGCAATAAAGCTCAAATTGAAGAGTTTACACTCTTTCTGATAGGAATGCAAGCAGAGCCCCCTACCGTAAACGGAAAGTTATGTTGTGTATATCATATCTTGCACTGTTTTATTCTTTTTACAGAACATAACACATTTCATTCCATGATATGTCTCATTGCCTCATAACAATATGCCTGACGAATGACAACCGAGGAAAAAGAACATGTACCGTTCAGATTTGCATACAGGGCACTTGCTAATTGGTGCAATTTCTTCATTTTTTTAAAAAAAAAATAATTGTTATACTACGGTTTTGAATTTTGCTTCACCCTCTATATTTTTTTTTCATACAGCAACCAAATATACTAACTAAGTGTTGCAAACATCATAAAGGAGAAAGAAATCCTATACATTACAAGAAAAAGGTTTAAAAAATGAAGTTAGTACCTGTTGTTATATATGGAGCAATGGAACCCTTGCAGTATTGATGAGACCACGTATCACTCATCCTAAGTAGAAAACGTACGTCTTTAACCACAAATTTCTTCAATTTTCTTCAAAACTATACTAGTTGGTATAAATATGTTGTTAGGCAACATCTCAACAATATAACATATGTCATTTTTATATATATTATATTGTTGAGCACTCTTCCTAACTGCTATATATTTCAAGCTGTATCTCCGAAACTTCTGAACATATTTTAATGAAATAAAGCTCAAATTGAAGAACAGTACACTCTTTCTGACATGAATGCAAGCAGAGCCCCCTACCGTAAATGGAAAGTTATGTTGTGTATATCATATCTTGCACTGTTTTATTCTTTTTACAGAATATAACACATTTCATTCCATGATATGTCTCATTGCCTCATAACAATATGGCTGACGAATGACAACCGAAGAAAAAGAACATATACCGTTCAGATTTGCATACAGGGCACTTGCTAATTGGTGCAATTTCTTCATTTTTTGAAAAAAAAATAATAATTGTTATACTACGGTTTTGAATTTTGCTTCACCCTGTATATTTTTTTTATACAACAACCAAATATACTAACTAAGTGTTGCAAACATCATAAAGGAGAAAGAAATCCTATACATTACAAGAAAAAGGTTTAAAAAATGAAGTTAGTACCTGTTGTTATATATTGAGCAATGGAACCCTTGCAGTATTGATGAGACCACGTATCACTCATCCTAAGTAGAAAACGTACGTCTTTAACCACAAATTTCTTCAATTTTCTTCAAAACTATACTAGTTGGTATAAATATGTTGTTAGGCAACATCTCAACAATATAACATATGTCATTTTTATATATATTATATTGTTGAGCACTCTTCCTAACTGCTATATATTTCAGGCTATATCTCCGAAACTTCTGAACATATTTTAATGAAATAAAGCTCAAATTGAAGAACAGTACACTCTTTCTGACATGAATGGAAGCAGAGCCCCCTACCGTAAATGGAAAGTTATGTTGTGTATATCATATCTTGCACTGTTTTATTCTTTTTACAGAATATAACACATTTCATTCCATGATATGTCTCATTGCCTCATAACAATATGCCAGACGAATGACAACCGAGGAAAAAGAACATATACCGTTCAGATTTGCATACAGGGCACTTGCTAATTGGTGCAATTTCTTCATTTTTTGAAAAAAAAATAATAATTGTTATACTACGGTTTTGAATTTTGCTTCACCCTGTATATTTTTTTTATACAACAACCAAATATACTAACTAAGTGTTGCAAACATCATAAAGGAGAAAGAAATCCTATACATTACAAGAAAAAGGTTTAAAAAATGAAGTTAGTACCTGTTGTTATATATGGAGCAATGGAACCCTTGCAGTATTGATGAGACCACGTATCACTCATCCTAAGTAGAAAACGTACGTCTTTAACCACAAATTTCTTCAATTTTCTTCAAAACTATACTAGTTGGTATAAATATGTTGTTAGGCAACATCTCAACAATATAACATATGTCATTTTTATATATATTATATTGTTGAGCACTCTTCCTAACTGCTATATATTTCAGGCTATATCTCCGAAACTTCTGAACATATTTTAATGCAATAAAGCTCAAATTGAAGAGTTTACACTCTTTCTGATAGGAATGCAAGCAGAGCCCCCTACCGTAAACGTAAAGTTATGTTGTGTATATCATATCTTGCACTGTTTTATTCTTTTTACAGAACATAACACATTTCATTCCATGATATGTCTCATTGCCTCATAACAATATGGCTGACGAATGACAACCGAGGAAAAAGAACATGTACCGTTCAGATTTGCATACAGGGCACTTGCTAATTGGTGCAATTTCTTCATTTTAAAAAAAAAAATAATTGTTATAGTACGGTTTTGAATTTTGCTTCACCCTGTATATTTTTTTTCATACAGCAACCAAATATACTAACTAAGTGTTGCAAACATCATAAAGGAGAAAGAAATCCTATACATTACAAGAAAAAGGTTTAAAAAATGAAGTTAGTACCTGTTGTTATATATGGAGCAATGGAACCCTTGCAGTATTGATGAGACCACGTATCACTCATCCTAAGTAGAAAACGTACGTCTTTAACCACAAATTTCTTCAATTTTCTTCAAAACTATACTAGTTGGTATAAATATGTTGTTAGGCAACATCTCAACAATATAACATATGTCATTTTTATATATATTATATTGTTGAGCACTCTTCCTAACTGCTATATATTTCAGGCTATATCTCCGAAACTTCTGAACATATTTTAATGCAATAAAGCTCAAATTGAAGAGTTTACACTCTTTCTGATAGGAATGCAAGCAGAGCCCCCTACCGTAAACGGAAAGTTATGTTGTGTATATCATATCTTGCACTGTTTTATTCTTTTTACAGAACATAACACATTTCATTCCATGATATGTCTCATTGCCTCATAACAATATGCCTGACGAATGACAACCGAGGAAAAAGAACATGTACCGTTCAGATTTGCATACAGGGCACTTGCTAATTGGTGCAATTTCTTCATTTTTTTTAAAAAAAAATAATTGTTATACTACGGTTTTGAATTTTGCTTCACCCTCTATATTTTTTTTTCATACAGCAACCAAATATACTAACTAAGTGTTGCAAACATCATAAAGGAGAAAGAAATCCTATACATTACAAGAAAAAGGTTTAAAAAATGAAGTTAGTACCTGTTGTTATATATGGAGCAACGGAACCCTTGCAGTATTGATGAGACCACGTATCACTCATCCTAAGTAGAAAACGTACGTCTTTAACCACAAATTTCTTCAATTTTCTTCAAAACTATACTAGTTGGTATAAATATGTTGTTAGGCAACATCTCAACAATATAACATATGTCATTTTTATATATATTATATTGTTGAGCACTCTTCCTAACTGCTATATATTTCAAGCTGTATCTCCGAAACTTCTGAACATATTTTAATGAAATAAAGCTCAAATTGAAGAACAGTACACTCTTTCTGACATGAATGCAAGCAGAGCCCCCTACCGTAAATGGAAAGTTATGTTGTGTATATCATATCTTGCACTGTTTTATTCTTTTTACAGAATATAACACATTTCATTCCATGATATGTCTCATTGCCTCATAACAATATGGCTGACGAATGACAACCGAGGAAAAAGAACATATACCGTTCAGATTTGCATACAGGGCACTTGCTAATTGGTGCAATTTCTTCATTTTTTGAAAAAAAAAATAATAATTGTTATACTACGGTTTTGAATTTTGCTTCACCCTGTATATTTTTTTTATACAACAACCAAATATACTAACTAAGTGTTGCAAACATCATAAAGGAGAAAGAAATCCTATACATTACAAGAAAAAGGTTTAAAAAATGAAGTTAGTACCTGTTGTTATATATGGAGCAATGGAACCCTTGCAGTATTGATGAGACCACGTATCACTCATCCTAAGTAGAAAACGTTCGTCTTTAACCACAAATTTCTTCAATTTTCTTCAAAACTATACTAGTTGGTATAAATATGTTGTTAGGCAACATCTCAACAATATAACATATGTCATTTTTATATATATTATATTGTTGAGCACTCTTCCTAACTGCTATATATTTCAGGCTATATCTCCGAAACTTCTGAACATATTTTAATGCAATAAAGCTCAAATTGAAGAGTTTACACTCTTTCTGATAGGAATGCAAGCAGAGCCCCCTACCGTAAACGTAAAGTTATGTTGTGTATATCATATCTTGCACTGTTTTATTCTTTTTACAGAACATAACACATTTCATTCCATGATATGTCTCATTGCCTCATAACAATATGGCTGACGAATGACAACCGAGGAAAAAGAACATGTACCGTTCAGATTTGCATACAGGGCACTTGCTAATTGGTGCAATTTCTTCATTTTTAAAAAAAAAATAATTGTTATAGTACGGTTTTGAATTTTGCTTCACCCTGTATATTTTTTTTCATACAGCAACCAAATATACTAACTAAGTGTTGCAAACATCATAAAGGAGAAAGAAATCCTATACATTACAAGAAAAAGGTTTAAAAAATGAAGTTAGTACCTGTTGTTATATATGGAGCAATGGAACCCTTGCAGTATTGATGAGACCACGTATCACTCATCCTAAGTAGAAAACGTACGTCTTTAACCACAAATTTCTTCAATTTTCTTCAAAACTATACTAGTTGGTATAAATATGTTGTTAGGCAACATCTCAACAATATAACATATGTCATTTTTATATATATTATATTGTTGAGCACTCTTCCTAACTGCTATACATTTCAGGCTATATCTCCGAAACTTCTGAACATATTTTAATGCAATAAAGCTCAAATTGAAGAGTTTACACTCTTTCTGATAGGAATGCAAGCAGAGCCCCCTACCGTAAACGGAAAGTTATGTTGTGTATATCATATCTTGCACTGTTTTATTCTTTTTACAGAACATAACACATTTCATTCCATGATATGTCTCATTGCCTCATAACAATATGCCTGACGAATGACAACCGAGGAAAAAGAACATGTACCGTTCAGATTTGCATACAGGGCACTTGCTAATTGGTGCAATTTCTTCATTTTTTTAAAAAAAAAATAATTGTTATACTACGGTTTTGAATTTTGCTTCACCCTCTATATTTTTTTTTCATACAGCAACCAAATATACTAACTAAGTGTTGCAAACATCATAAAGGAGAAAGAAATCCTATACATTACAAGAAAAAGGTTTAAAAAATGAAGTTAGTACCTGTTGTTATATATGGAGCAACGAAACCCTTGCAGTATTGATGAGACCACGTATCACTCATCCTAAGTAGAAAACGTACGTCTTTAACCACAAATTTCTTCAATTTTCTTCAAAACTATACTAGTTGGTATAAATATGTTGTTAGGCAACATCTCAACAATATAACATATGTCATTTTTATATATATTATATTGTTGAGCACTCTTCCTAACTGCTATATATTTCAAGCTGTATCTCCGAAACTTCTGAACATATTTTAATGAAATAAAGCTCAAATTGAAGAACAGTACACTCTTTCTGACATGAATGCAAGCAGAGCCCCCTACCGTAAATGGAAAGTTATGTTGTGTATATCATATCTTGCACTGTTTTATTCTTTTTACAGAACATAACACATTTCATTCCATGATATGTCTCATTGCCTCATAACAATATGGCTGACGAATGACAACCGAGGAAAAAGAACATGTACCGTTCAGATTTGCATACAGGGCACTCGCTAATTGGTGCAATTTCTTCATTTTTTGAAAAAAAAATAATAATTGTTATACTACGGTTTTGAATTTTGCTTCACCCTGTATATTTTTTTTCATACAGCAACCAAATATACTAACTAAGTGTTGGAAACATCATAAAGGAGAAAGAAATCCTATACATTACAAGAAAAAGGTTTAAAAAATGAAGTTAGTACCTGTTGTTATATATGGAGCAATGGAACCCTTGCAGTATTGATGAGACCACGTATCACTCATCCTAAGTAGAAAACGTACGTCTTTAACCACAAATTTCTTCAATTTTCTTCAAAACTATACTAGTTGGTATAAATATGTTGTTAGGCAACATCTCAACAATATAACATATGTCATTTTTATATATATTATATTGTTGAGCACTCTTCCTAACTGCTATATATTTCAAGCTGTATCTCCGAAACTTCTGAACATATTTTAATGAAATAAAGCTCAAATTGAAGAACAGTACACTCTTTCTGACATGAATGCAAGCAGAGCCCCCTACCGTAAATGGAAAGTTATGTTGTGTATATCATATCTTGCACTGTTTTATTCTTTTTACAGAACATAACACATTTCATTCCATGATATGTCTCATTGCCTCATAACAATATGGCTGACGAATGACAACCGAGGAAAAAGAACATGTACCGTTCAGATTTGCATACAGGGCACTCGCTAATTGGTGCAATTTCTTCATTTTTTGAAAAAAAAATAATAATTGTTATACTACGGTTTTGAATTTTGCTTCACCCTGTATATTTTTTTTCATACAGCAACCAAATATACTAACTAAGTGTTGGAAACATCATAAAGGAGAAAGAAATCCTATACATTACAAGAAAAAGGTTTAAAAAATGAAGTTAGTACCTGTTGTTATATATGGAGCAATGGAACCCTTGCAGTATTGATGAGACCACGTATCACTCATCCTAAGTAGAAAACGTACGTCTTTAACCACAAATTTCTTCAATTTTCTTCAAAACTATACTAGTTGGTATAAATATGTTGTTAGGCAACATCTCAACAATATAACATATGTCATTTTTATATATATTATATTGTTGAGCACTCTTCCTAACTGCTATATATTTCAAGCTGTATCTCCGAAACTTCTGAACATATTTTAATGAAATAAAGCTCAAATTGAAGAACAGTACACTCTTTCTGACATGAATGCAAGCAGAGCCCCCTACCGTAAATGGAAAGTTATGTTGTGTATATCATATCTTGCACTGTTTTATTCTTTTTACAGAATATAACACATTTCATTCCATGATATGTCTCATTGCCTCATAACAATATGGCTGACGAATGACAACCGAGGAAAAAGAACATATACCGTTCAGATTTGCATACAGGGCACTTGCTAATTGGTGCAATTTCTTCATTTTTTGAAAAAAAAATAATAATTGTTATACTACGGTTTTGAATTTTGCTTCACCCTGTATATTTTTTTTATACAACAACCAAATATACTAACTAAGTGTTGCAAACATCATAAAGGAGAAAGAAATCCTATACATTACAAGAAAAAGGTTTAAAAAATGAAGTTAGTACCTGTTGTTATATATGGAGCAATGGAACCCTTGCAGTATTGATGAGACCACGTATCACTCATCCTAAGTAGAAAACGTACGTCTTTAACCACAAATTTCTTCAATTTTCTTCAAAACTATACTAGTTGGTATAAATATGTTGTTAGGCAACATCTCAACAATATAACATATGTCATTTTTATATATATTATATTGTTGAGCACTCTTCCTAACTGCTATATATTTCAGGCTATATCTCCGAAACTTCTGAACATATTTTAATGCAATAAAGCTCAAATTGAAGAGTTTACACTCTTTCTGATAGGAATGCAAGCAGAGCCCCCTACCGTAAACGGAAAGTTATGTTGTGTATATCATATCTTGCACTGTTTTATTCTTTTTACAGAACATAACACATTTCATTCCATGATATGTCTCATTGCCTCATAACAATATGGCTGACGAATGACAACCGAGGAAAAAGAACATGTACCGTTCAGATTTGCATACAGGGCACTTGCTAATTGGTGCAATTTCTTCATTTTTTTAAAAAAAATAATTGTTATACTACGGTTTTGAATTTTGCTTCACCCTGTATATTTTTTTTCATACAGCAACCAAATATACTAACTAAGTGTTGCAAACATCATAAAGGAGAAAGAAATCCTATACATTACAAGAAAAAGGTTTAAAAAATGAAGTTAGTACCTGTTGTTATATATGGAGCAATGGAACCCTTGCAGTATTGATGAGACCACGTATCACTCATCCTAAGTAGAAAACGTACGTCTTTAACCACAAATTTCTTCAATTTTCTTCAAAACTATACTAGTTGGTATAAATATGTTGTTAGGCAACATCTCAACAATATAACATATGTCATTTTTATATATATTATATTGTTGAGCACTCTTCCTAACTGCTATATATTTCAGGCTATATCTCCGAAACTTCTGAACATATTTTAATGCAATAAAGCTCAAATTGAAGAGTTTACACTCTTTCTGATAGGAATGCAAGCAGAGCCCCCTACCGTAAACGGAAAGTTATGTTGTGTATATCATATCTTGCACTGTTTTATTCTTTTTACAGAACATAACACATTTCATTCCATGATATGTCTCATTGCCTCATAACAATATGCCTGACGAATGACAACCGAGGAAAAAGAACATGTACCGTTCAGATTTGCATACAGGGCACTTGCTAATTGGTGCAATTTCTTCATTTTTTTTAAAAAAAAATAATTGTTATACTACGGTTTTGAATTTTGCTTCACCCTCTATATTTTTTTTTCATACAGCAACCAAATATACTAACTAAATGTTGCAAACATCATAAAGGAGAAAGAAATCCTATACATTACAAGAAAAAGGTTTAAAAAATGAAGTTAGTACCTGTTGTTATATATGGAGCAACGGAACCCTTGCAGTATTGATGAGACCACGTATCACTCATCCTAAGTAGAAAACGTACGTCTTTAACCACAAATTTCTTCAATTTTCTTCAAAACTATACTAGTTGGTATAAATATGTTGTTAGGCAACATCTCAACAATATAACATATGTCATTTTTATATATATTATATTGTTGAGCACTCTTCCTAACTGCTATATATTTCAAGCTGTATCTCCGAAACTTCTGAACATATTTTAATGAAATAAAGCTCAAATTGAAGAACAGTACACTCTTTCTGACATGAATGCAAGCAGAGCCCCCTACCGTAAATGGAAAGTTATGTTGTGTATATCATATCTTGCACTGTTTTATTCTTTTTACAGAACATAACACATTTCATTCCATGATATGTCTCATTGCCTCATAACAATATGGCTGACGAATGACAACCGAGGAAAAAGAACATGTACCGTTCAGATTTGCATACAGGGCACTCGCTAATTGGTGCAATTTCTTCATTTTTTGAAAAAAAAATAATAATTGTTATACTACGGTTTTGAATTTTGCTTCACCCTGTATATTTTTTTTCATACAGCAACAAAATATACTAACTAAGTGTTGGAAACATCATAAAGGAGAAAGAAATCCTATACATTACAAGAAAAAGGTTTAAAAAATGAAGTTAGTACCTGTTGTTATATATGGAGCAATGGAACCCTTGCAGTATTGATGAGACCACGTATCACTCATCCTAAGTAGAAAACGTACGTCTTTAACCACAAATTTCTTCAATTTTCTTCAAAACTATACTAGTTGGTATAAATATGTTGTTAGGCAACATCTCAACAATATAACATATGTCATTTTTATATATATTATATTGTTGAGCACTCTTCCTAACTGCTATATATTTCAAGCTGTATCTCCGAAACTTCTGAACATATTTTAATGAAATAAAGCTCAAATTGAAGAACAGTACACTCTTTCTGACATGAATGCAAGCAGAGCCCCCTACCGTAAATGGAAAGTTATGTTGTGTATATCATATCTTGCACTGTTTTATTCTTTTTACAGAACATAACACATTTCATTCCATGATATGTCTCATTGCCTCATAACAATATGGCTGACGAATGACAACCGAGGAAAAAGAACATGTACCGTTCAGATTTGCATACAGGGCACTCGCTAATTGGTGCAATTTCTTCATTTTTTGAAAAAAAAATAATAATTGTTATACTACGGTTTTGAATTTTGCTTCACCCTGTATATTTTTTTTCATACAGCAACCAAATATACTAACTAAGTGTTGGAAACATCATAAAGGAGAAAGAAATCCTATACATTACAAGAAAAAGGTTTAAAAAATGAAGTTAGTACCTGTTGTTATATATGGAGCAATGGAACCCTTGCAGTATTGATGAGACCACGTATCACTCATCCTAAGTAGAAAACGTACGTCTTTAACCACAAATTTCTTCAATTTTCTTCAAAACTATACTACTTGGTATAAATATGTTGTTAGGCAACATCTCAACAATATAACATATGTCATTTTTATATATATTATATTGTTGAGCACTCTTCCTAACTGCTATATATTTCAAGCTGTATCTCCGAAACTTCTGAACATATTTTAATGAAATAAAGCTCAAATTGAAGAACAGTACACTCTTTCTGACATGAATGCAAGCAGAGCCCCCTACCGTAAATGGAAAGTTATGTTGTGTATATCATATCTTGCACTGTTTTATTCTTTTTACAGAACATAACACATTTCATTCCATGATATGTCTCATTGCCTCATAACAATATGCCTGACGAATGACAACCGAGGAAAAAGAACATATACCGTTCAGATTTGCATACAGGGCACTTGCTAATTGGTGCAATTTCTTCATTTTTTGAAAAAAAAATAATAATTGTTATACTACGGTTTTGAATTTTGCTTCACCCTGTATATTTTTTTTATACAACAACCAAATATACTAACTAAGTGTTGCAAACATCATAAAGGAGAAAGAAATCCTATACATTACAAGAAAAAGGTTTAAAAAATGAAGTTAGTACCTGTTGTTATATATGGAGCAATGGAACCCTTGCAGTATTGATGAGACCACGTATCACTCATCCTAAGTAGAAAACGTACGTCTTTAACCACAAATTTCTTCAATTTTCTTCAAAACTATACTAGTTGGTATAAATATGTTGTTAGGCAACATCTCAACAATATAACATATGTCATTTTTATATATATTATATTGTTGAGCACTCTTCCTAACTGCTATATATTTCAGGCTATATCTCCGAAACTTCTGAACATATTTTAATGCAATAAAGCTCAAATTGAAGAGTTTACACTCTTTCTGATAGGAATGCAAGCAGAGCCCCCTACCGTAAACGGAAAGTTATGTTGTGTATATCATATCTTGCACTGTTTTATTCTTTTTACAGAACATAACACATTTCATTCCATGATATGTCTCATTGCCTCATAACAATATGGCTGACGAATGACAACCGAGGAAAAAGAACATGTACCGTTCAGATTTGCATACAGGGCACTTGCTAATTGGTGCAATTTCTTCATTTTTTAAAAAAAAAATAATTGTTATAGTACGGTTTTGAATTTTGCTTCACCCTGTATATTTTTTTTCATACAGCAACCAAATATACTAACTAAGTGTTGCAAACATCATAAAGGAGAAAGAAATCCTATACATTACAAGAAAAAGGTTTAAAAAATGAAGTTAGTACCTGTTGTTATATATGGAGCAATGGAACCCTTGCAGTATTGATGAGACCACGTATCACTCATCCTAAGTAGAAAACGTACGTCTTTAACCACAAATTTCTTCAATTTTCTTCAAAACTATACTAGTTGGTATAAATATGTTGTTAGGCAACATCTCAACAATATAACATATGTCATTTTTATATATATTATATTGTTGAGCACTCTTCCTAACTGCTATATATTTCAGGCTATATCTCCGAAACTTCTGAACATATTTTAATGCAATAAAGCTCAAATTGAAGAGTTTACACTCTTTCTGATAGGAATGCAAGCAGAGCCCCCTACCGTAAACGGAAAGTTATGTTGTGTATATCATATCTTGCACTGTTTTATTCTTTTTACAGAACATAACACATTTCATTCCATGATATGTCTCATTGCCTCATAACAATATGCCTGACGAATGACAACCGAGGAAAAAGAACATGTACCGTTCAGATTTGCATACAGGGCACTTGCTAATTGGTGCAATTTCTTCATTTTTTTTAAAAAAAAATAATTGTTATACTACGGTTTTGAATTTTGCTTCACCCTCTATATTTTTTTTTCATACAGCAACCAAATATACTAACTAAGTGTTGCAAACATCATAAAGGAGAAAGAAATCCTATACATTACAAGAAAAAGGTTTAAAAAATGAAGTTAGTACCTGTTGTTATATATGGAGCAACGGAACCCTTGCAGTATTGATGAGACCACGTATCACTCATCCTAAGTAGAAAACGTACGTCTTTAACCACAAATTTCTTCAATTTTCTTCAAAACTATACTAGTTGGTATAAATATGTTGTTAGGCAACATCTCAACAATATAACATATGTCATTTTTATATATATTATATTGTTGAGCACTCTTCCTAACTGCTATATATTTCAAGCTGTATCTCCGAAACTTCTGAACATATTTTAATGAAATAAAGCTCAAATTGAAGAACAGTACACTCTTTCTGACATGAATGCAAGCAGAGCCCCCTACCGTAAATGGAAAGTTATGTTGTGTATATCATATCTTGCACTGTTTTATTCTTTTTACAGAACATAACACATTTCATTCCATGATATGTCTCATTGCCTCATAACAATATGGCTGACGAATGACAACCGAGGAAAAAGAACATGTACCGTTCAGATTTGCATACAGGGCACTCGCTAATTGGTGCAATTTCTTCATTTTTTGAAAAAAAAATAATAATTGTTATACTACGGTTTTGAATTTTGCTTCACCCTGTATATTTTTTTTCATACAGCAACCAAATATACTAACTAAGTGTTGCAAACATCATAAAGGAGAAAGAAATCCTATACATTACAAGAAAAAGGTTTAAAAAATGAAGTTAGTACCTGTTGTTATATATGGAGCAATGGAACCCTTGCAGTATTGATGAGACCACGTATCACTCATCCTAAGTAGAAAACGTACGTCTTTAACCACAAATTTCTTCAATTTTCTTCAAAACTATACTAGTTGGTATAAATATGTTGTTAGGCAACATCTCAACAATATAACATATGTCATTTTTATATATATTATATTGTTGAGCACTCTTCCTAACTGCTATATATTTCAAGCTGTATCTCCGAAACTTCTGAACATATTTTAATGAAATAAAGCTCAAATTGAAGAACAGTACACTCTTTCTGACATGAATGCAAGCAGAGCCCCCTACCGTAAATGGAAAGTTATGTTGTGTATATCATATCTTGCACTGTTTTATTCTTTTTACAGAACATAACACATTTCATTCCATGATATGTCTCATTGCCTCATAACAATATGGCTGACGAATGACAACCGAGGAAAAAGAACATGTACCGTTCAGATTTGCATACAGGGCACTCGCTAATTGGTGCAATTTCTTTTTTTTTTGAAAAAAAATAATAATTGTTATACTACGGTTTTGAATTTTGCTTCACCCTGTATATTTTTTTTCATACAGCAACCAAATATACTAACTAAGTGTTGGAAACATCATAAAGGAGAAAGAAATCCTATACATTACAAGAAAAAGGTTTAAAAAATGAAGTTAGTACCTGTTGTTATATATGGAGCAATGGAACCCTTGCAGTATTGATGAGACCACGTATCACTCATCCTAAGTAGAAAACGTACGTCTTTAACCACAAATTTCTTCAATTTTCTTCAAAACTATACTAGTTGGTATAAATATGTTGTTAGGCAACATCTCAACAATATAACATATGTCATTTTTATATATATTATATTGTTGAGCACTCTTCCTAACTGCTATATATTTCAAGCTGTATCTCCGAAACTTCTGAACATATTTTAATGAAATAAAGCTCAAATTGAAGAACAGTACACTCTTTCTGACATGAATGCAAGCAGAGCCCCCTACCGTAAATGGAAAGTTATGTTGTGTATATCATATCTTGCACTGTTTTATTCTTTTTACAGAATATAACACATTTCATTCCATGATATGTCTCATTGCCTCATAACAATATGGCTGACGAATGACAACCGAGGAAAAAGAACATATACCGTTCAGATTTGCATACAGGGCACTTGCTAATTGGTGCAATTTCTTCATTTTTTGAAAAAAAAATAATAATTGTTATACTACGGTTTTGAATTTTGCTTCACCCTGTATATTTTTTTTATACAACAACCAAATATACTAACTAAGTGTTGCAAACATCATAAAGGAGAAAGAAATCCTATACATTACAAGAAAAAGGTTTAAAAAATGAAGTTAGTACCTGTTGTTATATATGGAGCAATGGAACCCTTGCAGTATTGATGAGACCACGTATCACTCATCCTAAGTAGAAAACGTACGTCTTTAACCACAAATTTCTTCAATTTTCTTCAAAACTATACTAGTTGGTATAAATATGTTGTTAGGCAACATCTCAACAATATAACATATGTCATTTTTATATATATTATATTGTTGAGCACTCTTCCTAACTGCTATATATTTCAGGCTATATCTCCGAAACTTCTGAACATATTTTAATGCAATAAAGCTCAAATTGAAGAGTTTACACTCTTTCTGATAGGAATGCAAGCAGAGCCCCCTACCGTAAACGGAAAGTTATGTTGTGTATATCATATCTTGCACTGTTTTATTCTTTTTACAGAACATAACACATTTCATTCCATGATATGTCTCATTGCCTCATAACAATATGGCTGACGAATGACAACCGAGGAAAAAGAACATGTACCGTTCAGATTTGCATACAGGGCACTTGCTAATTGGTGCAATTTCTTCATTTTTTTAAAAAAAAATAATTGTTATACTACGGTTTTGAATTTTGCTTCACCCTGTATATTTTTTTTCATACAGCAACCAAATATACTAACTAAGTGTTGCAAACATCATAAAGGAGAAAGAAATCCTATACATTACAAGAAAAAGGTTTAAAAAATGAAGTTAGTACCTGTTGTTATATATGGAGCAATGGAACCCTTGCAGTATTGATGAGACCACGTATCACTCATCCTAAGTAGAAAACGTACGTCTTTAACCACAAATTTCTTCAATTTTCTTCAAAACTATACTAGTTGGTATAAATATGTTGTTAGGCAACATCTCAACAATATAACATATGTCATTTTTATATATATTATATTGTTGAGCACTCTTCCTAACTGCTATATATTTCAGGCTATATCTCCGAAACTTCTGAACATATTTTAATGCAATAAAGCTCAAATTGAAGAGTTTACACTCTTTCTGATAGGAATGCAAGCAGAGCCCCCTACCGTAAACGGAAAGTTATGTTGTGTATATCATATCTTGCACTGTTTTATTCTTTTTACAGAACATAACACATTTCATTCCATGATATGTCTCATTGCCTCATAACAATATGCCTGACGAATGACAACCGAGGAAAAAGAACATGTACCGTTCAGATTTGCATACAGGGCACTTGCTAATTGGTGCAATTTCTTCATTTTTTTTAAAAAAAAATAATTGTTATACTACGGTTTTGAATTTTGCTTCACCCTCTATATTTTTTTTTCATACAGCAACCAAATATACTAACTAAATGTTGCAAACATCATAAAGGAGAAAGAAATCCTATACATTACAAGAAAAAGGTTTAAAAAATGAAGTTAGTACCTGTTGTTATATATGGAGCAACGGAACCCTTGCAGTATTGATGAGACCACGTATCACTCATCCTAAGTAGAAAACGTACGTCTTTAACCACAAATTTCTTCAATTTTCTTCAAAACTATACTAGTTGGTATAAATATGTTGTTAGGCAACATCTCAACAATATAACATATGTCATTTTTATATATATTATATTGTTGAGCACTCTTCCTAACTGCTATATATTTCAAGCTGTATCTCCGAAACTTCTGAACATATTTTAATGAAATAAAGCTCAAATTGAAGAACAGTACACTCTTTCTGACATGAATGCAAGCAGAGCCCCCTACCGTAAATGGAAAGTTATGTTGTGTATATCATATCTTGCACTGTTTTATTCTTTTTACAGAACATAACACATTTCATTCCATGATATGTCTCATTGCCTCATAACAATATGGCTGACGAATGACAACCGAGGAAAAAGAACATGTACCGTTCAGATTTGCATACAGGGCACTCGCTAATTGGTGCAATTTCTTCATTTTTTGAAAAAAAAATAATAATTGTTATACTACGGTTTTGAATTTTGCTTCACCCTGTATATTTTTTTTCATACAGCAACCAAATATACTAACTAAGTGTTGCAAACATCATAAAGGAGAAAGAAATCCTATACATTACAAGAAAAAGGTTTAAAAAATGAAGTTAGTACCTGTTGTTATATATGGAGCAATGGAACCCTTGCAGTATTGATGAGACCACGTATCACTCATCCTAAGTAGAAAACGTACGTCTTTAACCACAAATTTCTTCAATTTTCTTCAAAACTATACTAGTTGGTATAAATATGTTGTTAGGCAACATCTCAACAATATAACATATGTCATTTTTATATATATTATATTGTTGAGCACTCTTCCTAACTGCTATATATTTCAAGCTGTATCTCCGAAACTTCTGAACATATTTTAATGAAATAAAGCTCAAATTGAAGAACAGTACACTCTTTCTGACATGAATGCAAGCAGAGCCCCCTACCGTAAATGGAAAGTTATGTTGTGTATATCATATCTTGCACTGTTTTATTCTTTTTACAGAACATAACACATTTCATTCCATGATATGTCTCATTGCCTCATAACAATATGGCTGACGAATGACAACCGAGGAAAAAGAACATGTACCGTTCAGATTTGCATACAGGGCACTCGCTAATTGGTGCAATTTCTTCATTTTTTGAAAAAAAAATAATAATTGTTATACTACGGTTTTGAATTTTGCTTCACCCTGTATATTTTTTTTCATACAGCAACCAAATATACTAACTAAGTGTTGGAAACATCATAAAGGAGAAAGAAATCCTATACATTACAAGAAAAAGGTTTAAAAAATGAAGTTAGTACCTGTTGTTATATATGGAGCAATGGAACCCTTGCAGTATTGATGAGACCACGTATCACTCATCCTAAGTAGAAAACGTACGTCTTTAACCACAAATTTCTTCAATTTTCTTCAAAACTATACTAGTTGGTATAAATATGTTGTTAGGCAACATCTCAACAATATAACATATGTCATTTTTATATATATTATATTGTTGAGCACTCTTCCTAACTGCTATATATTTCAAGCTGTATCTCCGAAACTTCTGAACATATTTTAATGAAATAAAGCTCAAATTGAAGAACAGTACACTCTTTCTGACATGAATGCAAGCAGAGCCCCCTACCGTAAATGGAAAGTTATGTTGTGTATATCATATCTTGCACTGTTTTATTCTTTTTACAGAATATAACACATTTCATTCCATGATATGTCTCATTGCCTCATAACAATATGGCTGACGAATGACAACCGAGGAAAAAGAACATATACCGTTCAGATTTGCATACAGGGCACTTGCTAATTGGTGCAATTTCTTCATTTTTTGAAAAAAAATAATAATTGTTATACTACGGTTTTGAATTTTGCTTCACCCTGTATATTTTTTTTATACAACAACCAAATATACTAACTAAGTGTTGCAAACATCATAAAGGAGAAAGAAATCCTATACATTACAAGAAAAAGGTTTAAAAAATGAAGTTAGTACCTGTTGTTATATATGGAGCAATGGAACCCTTGCAGTATTGATGAGACCACGTATCACTCATCCTAAGTAGAAAACGTACGTCTTTAACCACAAATTTCTTCAATTTTCTTCAAAACTATACTAGTTGGTATAAATATGTTGTTAGGCAACATCTCAACAATATAACATATGTCATTTTTATATATATTATATTGTTGAGCACTCTTCCTAACTGTTATATATTTCAGGCTATATCTCCGAAACTTCTGAACATATTTTAATGCAATAAAGCTCAAATTGAAGAGTTTACACTCTTTCTGATAGGAATGCAAGCAGAGCCCCCTACCGTAAACGGAAAGTTATGTTGTGTATATCATATCTTGCACTGTTTTATTCTTTTTACAGAACATAACACATTTCATTCCATGATATGTCTCATTGCCTCATAACAATATGGCTGACGAATGACAACCGAGGAAAAAGAACATGTACCGTTCAGATTTGCATACAGGGCACTTGCTAATTGGTGCAATTTCTTCATTTTTTAAAAAAAAAATAATTGTTATACTACGGTTTTGAATTTTGCTTCACCCTGTATATTTTTTTTCATACAGCAACCAAATATACTAACTAAGTGTTGCAAACATCATAAAGGAGAAAGAAATCCTATACATTACAAGAAAAAGGTTTAAAAAATGAAGTTAGTACCTGTTGTTATATATGGAGCAATGGAACCCTTGCAGTATTGATGAGACCACGTATCACTCATCCTAAGTAGAAAACGTACGTCTTTAACCACAAATTTCTTCAATTTTCTTCAAAACTATACTAGTTGGTATAAATATGTTGTTAGGCAACATCTCAACAATATAACATATGTCATTTTTATATATATTATATTGTTGAGCACTCTTCCTAACTGCTATATATTTCAGGCTATATCTCCGAAACTTCTGAACATATTTTAATGCAATAAAGCTCAAATTGAAGAGTTTACACTCTTTCTGATAGGAATGCAAGCAGAGCCCCCTACCGTAAACGGAAAGTTATGTTGTGTATATCATATCTTGCACTGTTTTATTCTTTTTACAGAACATAACACATTTCATTCCATGATATGTCTCATTGCCTCATAACAATATGCCTGACGAATGACAACCGAGGAAAAAGAACATGTACCGTTCAGATTTGCATACAGGGCACTTGCTAATTGGTGCAATTTCTTCATTTTTTTTTAAAAAAAATAATTGTTATACTACGGTTTTGAATTTTGCTTCACCCTCTATATTTTTTTTTCATACAGCAACCAAATATACTAACTAAGTGTTGCAAACATCATAAAGGAGAAAGAAATCCTATACATTACAAGAAAAAGGTTTAAAAAATGAAGTTAGTACCTGTTGTTATATATGGAGCAACGGAACCCTTGCAGTATTGATGAGACCACGTATCACTCATCCTAAGTAGAAAACGTACGTCTTTAACCACAAATTTCTTCAATTTTCTTCAAAACTATACTAGTTGGTATAAATATGTTGTTAGGCAACATCTCAACAATATAACATATGTCATTTTTATATATATTATATTGTTGAGCACTCTTCCTAACTGCTATATATTTCAAGCTGTATCTCCGAAACTTCTGAACATATTTTAATGAAATAAAGCTCAAATTGAAGAACAGTACACTCTTTCTGACATGAATGCAAGCAGAGCCCCCTACCGTAAATGGAAAGTTATGTTGTGTATATCATATCTTGCACTGTTTTATTCTTTTTACAGAACATAACACATTTCATTCCATGATATGTCTCATTGCCTCATAACAATATGGCTGACGAATGACAACCGAGGAAAAAGAACATGTACCGTTCAGATTTGCATACAGGGCACTCGCTAATTGGTGCAATTTCTTCATTTTTTGAAAAAAAAATAATAATTGTAATACTACGGTTTTGAATTTTGCTTCACCCTGTATATTTTTTTTATACAACAACCAAATATACTAACTAAGTGTTGCAAACATCATAAAGGAGAAATAAAACCTATACATTACAAGAAAAAGGTTTAAAAAATGAAGTTAGTACCTGTAGTTACATATGGAGGAATGGAACCCTTGCAGTATTGATGAGACCACGTATCACTCATCCTAAGTAGAAAACGTACGTCTTTAACCACAAATTTCTTCAATTTTCTTCAAAACTATACTAGTTGGTATAAATATGTTGTTAGGCAACATCTCAACAATATAACATATGTCATTTTTATATATATTATATTGTTGAGCACTCTTCCTAACTGCTATATATTTCAAGCTGTATCTCCGAAACTTCTGAACATATTTTAATGAAATAAAGCTCAAATTGAAGAACAGTACACTCTTTCTGACATGAATGCAAGCAGAGCCCCCTACCGTAAATGGAAAGTTATGTTGTGTATATCATATCTTGCACTGTTTTATTCTTTTTACAGAACATAACACATTTCATTCCATGATATGTCTCATTGCCTCATAACAATATGGCTGACGAATGACAACCGAGGAAAAAGAACATGTACCGTTCAGATTTGCATACAGGGCACTTGCTAATTGGTGCAATTTCTTCATTTTTTGAAAAAAAAATAATAATTGTTATACTACGGTTTTGAATTTTGCTTCACCCTGTATATTTTTTTTCATACAGCAACCAAATATACTAACTAAGTGTTGCAAACATCATAAAGGAGAAAGAAATCCTATACATTACAAGAAAAAGGTTTAAAAAATGAAGTTAGTACCTGTTGTTATATATGGAGCAATGGAACCCTTGCAGTATTGATGAGACCACGTATCACTCATCCTAAGTAGAAAACGTACGTCTTTAACCACAAATTTCTTCAATTTTCTTCAAAACTATACTAGTTGGTATAAATATGTTGTTAGGCAACATCTCAACAATATAACATATGTCATTTTTATATATATTATATTGATGAGCACTCTTCCTAACTGCTATATATTTCAGGCTATATCTCCGAAACTTCTGAACATATTTTAATGCAATAAAGCTCAAATTGAATAGTTTACACTCTTTCTGATAGGAATGCAAGCAGAGCCCCCTACCGTAAACGGAAAGTTATGTTGTGTATATCATATCTTGCACTGTTTTATTCTTTTTACAGAACATAACACATTTCATTCCATGATATGTCTCATTGCCTCATAACAATATGGCTGACGAATGACAACCGAGGAAAAAGAACATGTACCGTTCAGATTTGCATACAGGGCACTCGCTAATTGGTGCAATTTCTTCATTTTTTGAAAAAAAATAATAATTGTTATACTACGGTTTTGAATTTTGCTTCACCCTGTATATTTTTTTTATACAACAACCAAATATACTAACTAAGTGTTGCAAACATCATAAAGGAGAAAGAAAACCTATAAATTACAAGAAAAAGGTTTAAAAAATGAAGTTAGTACCTGTAGTTATATATGGAGGAATGGAACCCTTGCAGTATTGATGAGACCACGTATCACTCATCCTAAGTAGAAAACGTACGTCGTTAACCACAAATTTCCTCAATTTACTTCAAAACTATACTAGTTGGTATAAATATGTTGTTAGGCAACATCTCAACAATATAACATATGTCATTATTATATATATTATATTGTTGAGCACTCTTCCTAACTGCTATATATTTCAAGCCGTATCTCCGAAACTTCTGAACATATTTTAATGAAATAAAGCTCAAATTGAAGAACAGTACACTCTTTCTGACATGAATGCAAGCAGAGCCCCCTACCGTAAATGGAAAGTTATGTTGTGTATATCATATATTGCACTGTTTTATTCTTTTACAGAACATAACACATTTCATTCCATGATATGTCTCATTGCCTCATAACAATATGGCTGACGAATGACAACCGAGGAAAAAGAACATGTACCGTTCAGATTTGCATACAGGGCACTTGCTAATTGGTGCAATTTCTTCATTTTTTGAAAAAAAAATAATATTGTTATACTACGGTTTTGAATTTTGCTTCAGCCTGTATATTTTTTTTCATACAGCAACCAAATATACTAACTAAGTGTTGGAAACATCATAAAGGAGAAAGAAATCCTATACATTACAAGAAAAAGATTTAAAAAATGAAGTTAGTACCTGTTGTTATATATGGAGCAATGGAACCCTTGCAGTATTGATGAGACCACGTATCACTCATCCTAAGTAGAAAACGTACGTCTTTAACCACAAATTTCTTCAATTTTCTTCAAAACTATACTAGTTGGTATAAATATGTTGTTAGGCAACATCTCAACAATATAACATATGTCATTTTTATATATATTATATTGTTGAGCACTCTTCCTAACTGCTATATATTTCAAGCTGTATCTCCGAAACTTCTGAACATATTTTAATGAAATAAAGCTCAAATTGAAGAACAGTACACTCTTTCTGACATGAATGCAAGCAGAGCTTCCTACCGTAAATGGAAAGTTATGTTGTGTATATCATATCTTGCACTGTTTTATTCTTTTTACAGAACATAACACATTTCATTCCATGATATGTCTCATTGCCTCATAACAATATGGCTGACGAATGACAACCGAGGAAAAAGAACATATACCGTTCAGATTTGCATACAGGGCACTTGCTAATTGGTGCAATTTCTTCATTTTTTGAAAAAAAAATAATAATTGTTATACTACGGTTTTGAATTTTGCTTCACCCTGTATATTTTTTTTATACAACAACCAAATATACTAACTAAGTGTTGCAAACATCATAAAGGAGAAAGAAATCCTATACATTACAAGAAAAAGGTTTAAAAAATGAAGTTAGTACCTGTTGTTATATATGGAGCAATGGAACCCTTGCAGTATTGATGAGACCACGTATCACTCATCCTAAGTAGAAAACGTACGTCTTTAACCACAAATTTCTTCAATTTTCTTCAAAACTATACTAGTTGGTATAAATATGTTGTTAGGCAACATCTCAACAATATAACATATGTCATTTTTATATATATTATATTGTTGAGCACTCTTCCTAACTGCTATATATTTCAGGCTATATCTCCGAAACTTCTGAACATATTTTAATGCAATAAAGCTCAAATTGAAGAGTTTACACTCTTTCTGATAGGAATGCAAGCAGAGCCCCCTACCGTAAACGGAAAGTTATGTTGTGTATATCATATCTTGCACTGTTTTATTCTTTTTACAGAACATAACACATTTCATTCCATGATATGTCTCATTGCCTCATAACAATATGGCTGACGAATGACAACCGAGGAAAAAGAACATGTACCGTTCAGATTTGCATACAGGGCACTTGCTAATTGGTGCAATTTCTTCATTTTTAAAAAAAAAAATAATTGTTATACTACGGTTTTGAATTTTGCTTCACCCTGTATATTTTTTTTCATACAGCAACCAAATATACTAACTAAGTGTTGCAAACATCATAAAGGAGAAAGAAATCCTATACATTACAAGAAAAAGGTTTAAAAAATGAAGTTAGTACCTGTTGTTATATATGGAGCAATGGAACCCTTGCAGTATTGATGAGACCACGTATCACTCATCCTAAGTAGAAAACGTACGTCTTTAACCACAAATTTCTTCAATTTTCTTCAAAACTATACTAGTTGGTATAAATATGTTGTTAGGCAACATCTCAACAATATAACATATGTCATTTTTATATATATTATATTGTTGAGCACTCTTCCTAACTGCTATATATTTCAGGCTATATCTCCGAAACTTCTGAACATATTTTAATGCAATAAAGCTCAAATTGAAGAGTTTACACTCTTTCTGATAGGAATGCAAGCAGAGCCCCCTACCGTAAACGGAAAGTTATGTTGTGTATATCATATCTTGCACTGTTTTATTCTTTTTACAGAACATAACACATTTCATTCCATGATATGTCTCATTGCCTCATAACAATATGCCTGACGAATGACAACCGAGGAAAAAGAACATGTACCGTTCAGATTTGCATACAGGGCACTTGCTAATTGGTGCAATTTCTTCATTTTTTTTAAAAAAAAAATAATTGTTATACTACGGTTTTGAATTTTGCTTCACCCTGTATATTTTTTTTTCATACAGCAACCAAATATACTAACTAAGTGTTGCAAACATCATAAAGGAGAAAGAAATCCTATACATTACAAGAAAAAGGTTTAAAAAATGAAGTTAGTACCTGTTGTTATATATGGAGCAACGGAACCCTTGCAGTATTGATGAGACCACGTATCACTCATCCTAAGTAGAAAACGTACGTCTTTAACCACAAATTTCTTCAATTTTCTTCAAAACTATACTAGTTGGTATAAATATGTTGTTAGGCAACATCTCAACAATATAACATATGTCATTTTTATATATATTATATTGTTGAGCACTCTTCCTAACTGCTATATATTTCAAGCTGTATCTCCGAAACTTCTGAACATATTTTAATGAAATAAAGCTCAAATTGAAGAACAGTACACTCTTTCTGACATGAATGCAAGCAGAGCCCCCTACCGTAAATGGAAAGTTATGTTGTGTATATCATATCTTGCACTGTTTTATTCTTTTTACAGAACATAACACATTTCATTCCATGATATGTCTCATTGCCTCATAACAATATGGCTGACGAATGACAACCGAGGAAAAAGAACATGTACCGTTCAGATTTGCATACAGGGCACTTGCTAATTGGTGCAATTTCTTCATTTTTTGAAAAAAAAATAATAATTGTTATACTACGGTTTTGAATTTTGCTTCACCCTGTATATTTTTTTTCATACAGCAACCAAATATACTAACTAAGTGTTGCAAACATCATAAAGGAGAAAGAAATCCTATACATTACAAGAAAAAGGTTTAAAAAATGAAGTTAGTACCTGTTGTTATATATGGAGCAATGGAACCCTTGCAGTATTGATGAGACCACGTATCACTCATCCTAAGTAGAAAACGTACGTCTTTAACCACAAATTTCTTCAATTTTCTTCAAAACTATACTAGTTGGTATAAATATGTTGTTAGGCAACATCTCAACAATATAACATATGTCATTTTTATATATATTATATTGATGAGCACTCTTCCTAACTGCTATATATTTCAGGCTATATCTCCGAAACTTCTGAACATATTTTAATGCAATAAAGCTCAAATTGAATAGTTTACACTCTTTCTGACAGGAATGCAAGCAGAGCCCCCTACCGTAAACGGAAAGTTATGTTGTGTATATCATATCTTGCACTGTTTTATTCTTTTTACAGAACATAACACATTTCATTCCATGATATGTCTCATTGCCTCATAACAATATGGCTGACGAATGACAACCGAGGAAAAAGAACATGTACCGTTCAGATTTGCATACAGGGCACTCGCTAATTGGTGCAATTTCTTCATTTTTTGAAAAAAAATAATAATTGTTATACTACGGTTTTGAATTTTGCTTCACCCTGTATATTTTTTTTATACAACAACCAAATATACTAACTAAGTGTTGCAAACATCATAAAGGAGAAAGAAAACCTATAAATTACAAGAAAAAGGTTTAAAAAATGAAGTTAGTACCTGTAGTTATATATGGAGGAATGGAACCCTTGCAGTATTGATGAGACCACGTATCACTCATCCTAAGTAGAAAACGTACGTCGTTAACCACAAATTTCCTCAATTTTCTTCAAAACTATACTAGTTGGTATAAATATGTTGTTAGGCAACATCTCAACAATATAACATATGTCATTATTATATATATTATATTGTTGAGCACTCTTCCTAACTGCTATATATTTCAAGCCGTATCTCCGAAACTTCTGAACATATTTTAATGAAATAAAGCTCAAATTGAAGAACAGTACACTCTTTCTGACATGAATGCAAGCAGAGCCCCCTACCGTAAATGGAAAGTTATGTTGTGTATATCATATATTGCACTGTTTTATTCTTTTACAGAACATAACACATTTCATTCCATGATATGTCTCATTGCCTCATAACAATATGGCTGACGAATGACAACCGAGGAAAAAGAACATGTACCGTTCAGATTTGCATACAGGGCACTTGCTAATTGGTGCAATTTCTTCATTTTTTGAAAAAAAAATAATATTGTTATACTACGGTTTTGAATTTTGCTTCACCCTGTATATTTTTTTTCATACAGCAACCAAATATACTAACTAAGTGTTGGAAACATCATAAAGGAGAAAGAAATCCTATACATTACAAGAAAAAGATTTAAAAAATGAAGTTAGTACCTGTTGTTATATATGGAGCAATGGAACCCTTGCAGTATTGATGAGACCACGTATCACTCATCCTAAGTAGAAAACGTACGTCTTTAACCACAAATTTCTTCAATTTTCTTCAAAACTATACTAGTTGGTATAAATATGTTGTTAGGCAACATCTCAACAATATAACATATGTCATTTTTATATATATTATATTGTTGAGCACTCTTCCTAACTGCTATATATTTCAAGCTGTATCTCCGAAACTTCTGAACATATTTTAATGAAATAAAGCTCAAATTGAAGAACAGTACACTCTTTCTGACATGAATGCAAGCAGAGCTTCCTACCGTAAATGGAAAGTTATGTTGTGTATATCATATCTTGCACTGTTTTATTCTTTTTACAGAACATAACACATTTCATTCCATGATATGTCTCATTGCCTCATAACAATATGGCTGACGAATGACAACCGAGGAAAAAGAACATGTACCGTTCAGATTTGCATACAGGGCACTTGCTAATTGGTGCAATTTCTTCATTTTTTGAAAAAAAAATAATAATTGTTATACTACGGTTTTGAATTTTGCTTCACCCTGTATATTTTTTTTTATACAACAACCAAATATACTAACTAAGTGTTGCAAACATCATAAAGGAGAAAGAAATCCTATACATTACAAGAAAAAGGTTTAAAAAATGAAGTTAGTACCTGTTGTTATATATGGAGCAATGGAACCCTTGCAGTATTGATGAGACCACGTATCACTCATCCTAAGTAGAAAACGTACGTCTTTAACCACAAATTTCTGCAATTTTCTTCAAAACTATACTAGTTGGTATAAATATGTTGTTAGGCAACATCTCAACAATATAACATATGTCATTTTTATATATATTATATTGTTGAGCACTCTTCCTAACTGCTATATATTTCAGGCTATATCTCCGAAACTTCTGAACATATTTTAATGCAATAAAGCTCAAATTGAAGAGTTTAAACTCTTTCTGATAGGAATGCAAGCAGAGCCCCCTACCGTAAACGGAAAGTTATGTTGTGTATATCATATCTTGCACTGTTTTATTCTTTTTACAGAACATAACACATTTCATTCCATGATATGTCTCATTGCCTCATAACAATATGGCTGACGAATGACAACCGAGGAAAAAGAACATGTACCGTTCAGATTTGCATACAGGGCACTTGCTAATTGGTGCAATTTCTTCATTTTTTGAAAAAAAAATAATTGTTATACTACGGTTTTGAATTTTGCTTCACCCTCTATATTTTTTTTCATACAGCAACCAAATATACTAACTAAGTGTTGCAAACATCATAAAGGAGAAAGAAATCCTATACATTACAAGAAAAAGGTTTAAAAAATGAAGTTAGTACCTGTTGTTATATATGGAGCAATGGAACCCTTGCAGTATTGATGAGACCACGTATCACTCATCCTAAGTAGAAAACGTACGTCTTTAACCACAAATTTCTTCAATTTTCTTCTAAACTATACTAGTTGGTATAAATATGATGTTAGGCAACATCTCAACAATATAACATATGTCATTTTTATATATATTATATTGTTGAGCACTCTTCCTAACTGCTATATATTTCAGGCTATATCTCCGAAACTTCTGAACATATTTTAATGCAATAAAGCTCAAATTGAATAGTTTACACTCTTTCTGATAGGAATGCAAGCAGAGCCCCCTACCGTAAACGGAAAGTTATGTTGTGTATATCATATCTTGCACTGTTTTATTCTTTTTACAGAACATAACACATTTCATTCCATGATATGTCTCATTGCCTCATAACAATATGGCTGACGAATGACAACCGAGGAAAAAGAACATGTACCGTTCAGATTTGCATACAGGGCACTCGCTAATTGGTGCAATTTCTTCATTTTTTGAAAAAAAATAATAATTGTTATACTACGGTTTTGAATTTTGCTTCACCCTGTATATTTTTTTTATACAACAACCAAATATACTAACTAAGTGTTGCAAACATCATAAAGGAGAAACAAAACCTATAAATTACAAGAAAAAGGTTTAAAAAATGAAGTTAGTACCTGTAGTTATATATGGAGGAATGGAACCCTTGCAGTATTGATGAGACCACGTATCACTCATCCTAAGTAGAAAACGTACGTCGTTAACCACAAATTTCCTCAATTTTCTTCAAAACTATACTAGTTGGTATAAATATGTTGTTAGGCAACATCTCAACAATATAACATATGTCATTATTATATATATTATATTGTTGAGCACTCTTCCTAACTGCTATATATTTCAAGCCGTATCTCCGAAACTTCTGAACATATTTTAATGAAATAAAGCTCAAATTGAAGAACAGTACACTCTTTCTGACATGAATGCAAGCAGAGCCCCCTACCGTAAATGGAAAGTTATGTTGTGTATATCATATATTGCACTGTTTTATTCTTTTACAGAACATAACACATTTCATTCCATGATATGTCTCATTGCCTCATAACAATATGGCTGACGAATGACAACCGAGGAAAAAGAACATGTACCGTTCAGATTTGCATACAGGGCACTTGCTAATTGGTGCAATTTCTTCATTTTTTGAAAAAAAAATAATATTGTTATACTACGGTTTTGAATTTTGCTTCACCCTGTATATTTTTTTTCATACAGCAACCAAATATACTAACTAAGTGTTGGAAACATCATAAAGGAGAAAGAAATCCTATACATTACAAGAAAAAGATTTAAAAAATGAAGTTAGTACCTGTTGTTATATATGGAGCAATGGAACCCTTGCAGTATTGATGAGACCACGTATCACCCATCCTAAGTAGAAAACGTACGTCTTTAACCACAAATTTCTTCAATTTTCTTCAAAACTATACTAGTTGGTATAAATATGTTGTTAGGCAACATCTCAACAATATAACATATGTCATTTTTATATATACTATATTGTTGAGCACTCTTCCTAACTGCTATATATTTCAAGCTGTATCTCCGAAACTTCTGAACATATTTTAATGAAATAAAGCTCAAATTGAAGAACAGTACACTCTTTCTGACATGAATGCAAGCAGAGCCCCCTACCGTAAATGGAAAGTTATGTTGTGTATATCATATCTTGCTCTGTTTTATTCTTTTTACAGAACATAACACATTTCATTCCATGATATGTCTCATTGCCTCATAACAATATGGCTGACGAATGACAACCGAGGAAAAAGAACATGTACCGTTCAGATTTGCATACAGGGCACTTGCTAATTGGTGCAATTTCTTCATTTTTTGAAAAAAAAATAATAATTGTTATACTACGGTTTTGAATTTTGCTTCACCCTGTATATTTTTTTTATACAACAACCAAATATACTAACTAAGTGTTGCAAACATCATAAAGGAGAAAGAAATCCTATACATTACAAGAAAAAGGTTTAAAAAATGAAGTTAGTACCTGTTGTTATATATGGAGCAATGGAACCCTTGCAGTATTGATGAGACCACGTATCACTCATCCTAAGTAGAAAACGTACGTCTTTAACCACAAATTTCTTCAATTTTCTTCAAAACTATACTAGTTGGTATAAATATGTTGTTAGGCAACATCTCAACAATATAACATATGTCATTATTATATATATTATATTGTTGAGCACTCTTCCTAACTGCTATATATTTCAAGCTGTATCTCCGAAACTTCTGAACATATTTTAATGAAATAAAGCTCAAATTGAAGAACAGTACACTCTTTCTGACATGAATGCAGGCAGAGCCCCCTACCGTAAACGGAAAGTTATGTTGTGTATATCATATCTTACACTGTTTTATTCTTTTTACAGAACATAACACATTTCATTCCATGATATGTCTCATTGCCTCATAACAATATGGCTGACGAATGACAACCGAGGAAAAAGAACATGTACCGTTCAGATTTGCATACAGGGCACTTGCTAATTGGTGCAATTTCTTCATTTTTTGAAAAAAAAATAATAATTGTTATACTACGGTTTTGAATTTTGCTTCACCCTGTATATTTTTTTTCATACAGGAACCAAATATACTAACTAAGTGTTGCAAACATCATAAAGGAGAAAGAAATCCTATACATTACAAGAAAAAGGTTTAAAAAATGAAGTTAGTACCTGTTGTTATATATGGAGCAATGGAACCCTTGCAGTATTGATGAGACCACGTATCACTCATCCTAAGTAGAAAACGTACGTCTTTAACCACAAATTTCTTCAATTTTCTTCAAAACTATACTAGTTGGTATAAATATGTTGTTGGGCAACATCTCAACAATATAACATATGTCATTTTTATATATATTATATTGTTGAGCACTCTTCCTAACTGCTATATATTTCAGGCTATATCTCCGAAACATCTGAACATATTTTTATGCAATAAAGCTCAAATTGAAGAGTTTACACTCTTTCTGATAGGAATGCAAGCAGAGCCCCCTACCGTAAACGGAAAGTTATGTTGTGTATATCATATATTGCACTGTTTTATTCTTTTTACAGAACATAACACATTTCATTCCATGATATGTCTCATTGCCTCATAACAATATGGCTGACGAATGACAACCGAGGAAAAAGAACATGTACCGTTCAGATTTGCATACAGGGCACTTGCTAATTGGTGCAATTTCTTCATTTTTTGAAAAAAAATAATAATTGTTATACTACGGTTTTGAATTTTGCTTCACCCTGTATATTTTTTTTATACAACAACCAAATATACTAACTAAGTGTTGGAAACATCATAAAGGAGAAAGAAAACCTATACATTACAAGAAAAAGGTTTAAAAAATGAAGTTAGTACCTGTAGTTATATATGGAGGAATGGAACCCTTGCAGTATTGATGAGACCACGTATAACTCATCCTAAGTAGAAAACGTACGTCTTTAACCACAAATTTCTTCAATTTTCTTCAAAACTATACTAGTTGGTATAAATATGTTGTTAGGCAACATCTCAACAATATAACATATGTCATTATTATATATATTATATTGTTGAGCACTCTTCCTAACTGCTATATATTTCAAGCTGTATCTCCGAAACTTCTGAACATATTTTAATGAAATAAAGCTCAAATTGAAGAACAGTACACTCTTTCTGACATGAATGCAGGCAGAGCCCCCTACCGTAAACGGAAAGTTATGTTGTGTATATCATATCTTGCACTGTTTTATTCTTTTTACAGAACATAACACATTTCATTCCATGATATGTCTCATTGCCTCATAACAATATGGCTGACGAATGACAACCGAGGAAAAAGAACATGTACCGTTCAGATTTGCATACAGGGCACTTGCTAATTGGTGCAATTTCTTCATTTTTTGAAAAAAAAAATAATAATTGTTATACTACGGTTTTGAATTTTGCTTCACCCTGTATATTTTTTTTCATACAGGAACCAAATATACTAACTAAGTGTTGCAAACATCATAAAGGAGAAAGAAATCCTATACATTACAAGAAAAAGGTTTAAAAAATGAAGTTAGTACCTGTTGTTATATATGGAGCAATGGAACCCTTGCAGTATTGATGAGACCACGTATCACTCATCCTAAGTAGAAAACGTACGTCTTTAACCACAAATTTCTTCAATTTTCTTCAAAACTATACTAGTTGGTATAAATATGTTGTTGGGCAACATCTCAACAATATAACATATGTCATTTTTATATATATTATATTGTTGAGCACTCTTCCTAACTGCTATATATTTCAGGCTATATCTCCGAAACATCTGAACATATTTTTATGCAATAAAGCTCAAATTGAAGAGTTTACACTCTTTCTGATAGGAATGCAAGCAGAGCCCCCTACCGTAAACGGAAAGTTATGTTGTGTATATCATATATTGCACTGTTTTATTCTTTTTACAGAACATAACACATTTCATTCCATGATATGTCTCATTGCCTCATAACAATATGGCTGACGAATGACAACCGAGGAAAAAGAACATGTACCGTTCAGATTTGCATACAGGGCACTTGCTAATTGGTGCAATTTCTTCATTTTTTGAAAAAAAAATAATTGTTATACTACGGTTTTGAATTTTGCTTCACCCTCTATATTTTTTTTCATACAGCAACCAAATATACTAAATAAGTGTTGCAAACATCATAAAGGAGAAAGAAATCCTATACATTACAAGAAAAAGGTTTAAAAAATGAAGTTAGTACCTGTTGTTATATATGGAGCAATGGAACCCTTGCAGTATTGATGAGACCACGTATCACTCATCCTAAGTAGAAAACGTACGTCTTTAACCACAAATTTCTTCAATTTTCTTCAAAACTATACTAGTTGGTATAAATATGTTGTTAAGCAACATCTCAACAATATAACATATGTCATTTTTATATATATTATATTGTTGAGCACTCTTCCTAACTGCTATATATTTCAGGCTATATCTCCGAAACTTCTGAACATATTTTAATGCAATAAAGCTCAAATTGAAGAGTTTACACTCTTTCTGATAGGAATGCAAGCAGAGCCCCCTACCGTAAACGGAAAGTTATGTTGTGTATATCATATCTTGCAATGTTTTATTCTTTTTACAGAACATAACACATTTCATTTCATGATATGTCTCATTGCCTCATAACAATATGGCTGACGAATGACAACCGAGGAATAAGAACATGTACCGTTCAGATTTGCATACAGGGCACTTGCTAATTGGTGCAATTTCTTCATTTTTTGAAAAAAAAATAATAATTGTTATACTACGGTTTTGAATTTCGCTTCACCCTGTATATTTTTTTTCATACAGCAACCAAATATACTAACTAAGTGTTGCAAACATCATAAAGGAGAAAGAAATCCTATACATTACAAGAAAAAGGTTTAAAAAATGAAGTTAGTACCTGTTGTTATATATGGAGCAATGGAACCCTTGCAGTATTGATGAGACCACGTATCACTCATCCTAAGTAGAAAACGTACGTCTTTAACCACAAATTTCTTCAATTTTCTTCAAAACTATACTAGTTGGTATAAATATGTTGTTAGGCAACATCTCAACAATATAACATATGTCATTTTTATATATATTATATTGTTGAGCACTCTTCCTAACTGCTATATATTTCAGGCTATATCTCCGAAACTTCTGAACGTATTTTAATGCAATAAAGCTCAAATTGAATAGATTACACTCTTTCTGATAGGAATGCAAGCAGAGCCCCCTACCGTAAACGGAAAGCTATGTTGTGTTTATCATATCTTGCACTGTTTTATTCTTTTTACAGAACATAACACATTTCATTCCATGATATGTCTCATTGCCTCATAACAATATGGCTGACGAATGACAACCGAGGAAAAAGCACATGTACCGTTCAGATTTGCATACAGGGCACTCGCTAATTGGTGCAATTTCTTCATTTTTTGAAAAAAAATAATAATTGTTATACTACGGTTTTGAATTTTGCTTCACCCTGTATATTTTTTTTATACAACAACCAAATATACTAACTAAGTGTTGCAAACATCATAAAGGAGAAAGAAAACCTATACATTACAAGAAAAAGGTTTAAAAAATGAAGTTAGTACCTGTAGTTATATATGGAGGAATGGAACCCTTGCAGTATTGATGAGACCACGTATCACTCATCCTAAGTAGAAAACGTACGTCTTTAACCACAAATTTCTTCAATTTTCTTCAAAACTATACTAGTTGGTATAAATATGTTGTTAGGCAACATCTCAACAATATAACATATGTCATTATTATATATATTATATTGTTGAGCACTCTTCCTAACTGCTATATATTTCAAGCTGTATCTCGGAAACTTCTGAACATATTTTAATGAAATAAAGCTCAAATTGAAGAACAGTACACTCTTTCTGACATGAATGCAAGCAGAGCCCCCTACCGTAAATGGAAAGTTATGTTGTGTATATCATATCTTGCACTGTTTTATTCTTTTTACAGAACATAACACATTTCATTCCATGATATGTCTCATTGCCTCATAACAATATGGCTGACGAATGACAACCGAGGAAAAAGAACATGTACCGTTCAGATTTGCATACAGGGCACTTGCTAATTGGTGCAATTTCTTCATTTTTTGAAAAAAAAATAATAATTGTTATACTACGGTTTTGAATTTTGCTTCACCCTGTATATTTTTTTTCATACAGCAACCAAATATACTAACTAAGTGTTGCAAACATCATAAAGGAGAAAGAAATCCTATACATTACAAGAAAAAGGTTTAAAAAATGAAGTTAGTACCTGTTGTTATATATGGAGCAATGGAACCCTTGCAGTATTGGTGAGACCACGTATCACTCATCCTAAGTAGAAAACGTACGTCTTTAACCACAAATTTCTTCAATTTTCTTCAAAACTATACTAGTTTTTATAAATATGTTGTTAGGCAACATCTCAACAATATAACATATGTCATTTTTATATATATTATATTGTTGAGCACTCTTCCTAACTGCTATATATTTCAGGCTATATCTCCGAAACTTCTGAACATATTTTTATGCAATAAAGCTCAAATTGAAGAGTTTACACTCTTTCTGATAGGAATGCAAGCAGAGCCCCCTACCGTAAACGGAAAGTTATGTTGTGTATATCATATCTTGCACTGTTTTATTCTTTTTACAGAACATAACACATTTCATTCCATGATATGTCTTATTGCCTCATAACAATATGGCTGACGAATGACAACCGAGGAAAAAGAACATGTACCGTTCAGATTTGCATACAGGGCACTTGCTAATTGGTGCAATTTCTTCATTTTTTGAAAAAAAAAATAATTGTTATACTACGGTTTTGAATTTTGCTTCACCCTCTATATTTTTTTTTCATACAGCAACCAAATATACTAACTAAGTGTTGCAAACATCATAAAGGAGAAAGAAATCCTATACATTACAAGAAAAAGGTTTAAAAAATGAAGTTAGTACCTGTTGTTATATATGGAGCAATGGAACCCTTGCAGTATTGATGAGACCACGTATCACTCATCCTAAGTAGAAAACGTACGTCTTAAACCACAAATTTCTTCAATTTTCTTCAAAACTATACTAGTTGGTATAAATATGTTGTTAGGCAACATCTCAACAATATAACATATGTCATTTTTATATATATTATATTGTTGAGCACTCTTCCTAACTTCTATATATTTCAGGCTATATCTCCGAAACTTCTGAACATATTTTAATGCAATAAAGCTCAAATTGAAGAGTTTACACTCTTTCTGATCGGAATGCAAGCAGAGCCCCCTACCGTAAACGGAAAGTTATGTTGTGTATATCATATCTTGCACTGTTTTATTCTTTTTACAGAACATAACACATTTCATTCCATGATATGTCTCATTGCCTCATAACAATATGGCTGACGAATGACAACCGAGGAAAAAGAACATGTACCGTTCAGATTTGCATACAGGGCACTTGCTAATTGGTGCAATTTCTTCATTTTTTGAAAAAAAATAATAATTGTTATACTACGGTTTTGAATTTCGCTTCACCCTGTATATTTTTTTTCATACAGCAACCAAATATACTAACTAAGTGTTGCAAACATCATAAAGGAGAAAGAAATCCTATACATTACAAGAAAAAGGTTTAAAAAATGAAGTTAGTACCTGTTGTTATATATGGAGCAATGGAACCCTTGCAGTATTGATGAGACCACGTATCACTCATCCTAAGTAGAAAACGTACGTCTTTAACCACAAATTTCTTCAATTTTCTTCAAAACTATACTAGTTGGTATAAATATGTTGTTAGGCAACATCTCAACAATATAACATATGTCATTTTTATATATATTATATTGTTGAGCACTCTTCCTAACTGCTATATATTTCAGGCTATATCTCCGAAACTTCTGAACATATTTTAATGCAATAAAGCTCAAATTGAAGAGTTTACACTCTTTCTGATAGCAATGCAAGCAGAGCCCCCTACCGTAAACGGAAAGTTATGTTGTGTATATCATATCTTGCACTGTTTTATTCTTTTTACAGAACATAACACATTTCATTCCATGATATGTCTCATTGCCTCATAACAATATGGCTGACGAATGACAACCGAGGAAAAAGAACATGTACCGTTCAGATTTGCATACAGGGCACTTGCTAATTGGTGCAATTTCTTCATTTTTTTAAAAAAAAAATAATTGTTATACTACGGTTTTGAATTTTGCTTCACCCTCTATATTTTTTTTTCATACAGCAACCAAATATACTAACTAAGTGTTGCAAACATCATAAAGGAGAAAGAAATCCTATACATTACAAGAAAAAGGTTTAAAAAATGAAGTTAGTACCTGTTGTTATATATGGAGCAATGGAACCCTTGCAGTATTGATGAGACCACGTATCACTCATCCTAAGTAGAAAAAGTACGTCTTTAACAACAAATTTCTTCAATTTTCTTCAAAACTATACTAGTTGGTATAAATATGTTGTTAGGCAACATCTCAACAATATAACATATGTCATTTTTATATATATTATATTGTTGAGCACTCTTCCTAACTGCTATATATTTCAAGCTGTATCTCCGAAACTTCTGAACATATTTTAATGAAATAAAGCTCAAATTGAAGAACAGTACACTCTTTCTGACATGAATGCAAGCAGAGCCCCCTACCGTAAATGGAAAGTTATGTTGTGGATATCATATCTTGCACTGTTTTATTCTTTTTACAGAACATAACACATTTCATTCCATGATATGTCTCATTGCCTCATAACAATATGGCTGACGAATGACAACCGAGGAAAAAGAACATGTACCGTTCAGATTTGCATACAGGGCACTTGCTAATTGGTGCAATTTCTTCATTTTTTGAAAAAAATAATAATTGTTATACTACGGTTTTGAATTTTGCTTCACCCTGTATATTTTTTTTATACAACAACCAAATATACTAACTAAGTGTTGCAAACATCATAAAGGAGAAAGAAAACCTATACATTACAAGAAAAAGGTTTAAAAAATGAAGTTAGTACCTGTAGTTATATATGGAGGAATGGAACCCTTGCAGTATTGATGAGACCACGTATAACTCATCCTAAGTAGAAAACGTACGTCTTTAACCACAAATTTCTTCAATTTTCTTCAAAACTATACTAGTTGGTATAAATATGTTGTTAGGCAACATCTCAACAATATAACATATGTCATTTTTATATATATTATATTGTTGAGCACTCTTCCTAACTGCTATATATTTCAGGCTATATCTCCGAAACTTCTGAACATATTTTTATGCAATAAAGCTCAAATTGAAGAGTTTACAATCTTTCTGATAGGAATGCAAGCAGAGCCCCCTACCGTAAACGGAAAGTTATGTTGTGTATATCATATCTTGCACTGTTTTATTCTTTTTACAGAACATAACACATTTCATTCCATGATATGTCTCATTGCCTCATAACAATATGGCTGACGAATGACAACCGAGGAAAAAGAACATGTACCGTTCAGATTTGCATACAGGGCACTTGCTAATTGGTGCAATTTCTTCATTTTTTGAAAAAAAAATAATTGTTATACTACGGTTTTGAATGTTGCTTCACCCTCTATATTTTTTTTCATACAGCAACCAAATATACTAAATAAGTGTTGCAAACATCATAAAGGAGAAAGAAATCCTATACATTACAAGAAAAAGGTTTAAAAAATGAAGTTAGTACCTGTTGTTATATATGGAGCAATGGAACCCTTGCAGTATTGATGAGACCACGTATCACTCATCCTAAGTAGAAAACGTACGTCTTTAACCACAAATTTCTTCAATTTTCTTCAAAACTATACTAGTTGGTATAAATATGTTGTTAGGCAACATCTCAACAATATAACATATGTCATTTTTATATATATTATATTGTTGAGCACTCTTCCTAACTGCTATATATTTCAGGCTATATCTCCGAAACTTCTGAACATATTTTAATGCAATAAAGCTCAAATTGAAGAGTTTACACTCTTTCTGATCGGAATGCAAGCAGAGCCCCCTACCGTAAACGGAAAGTTATGTTGTGGATATCATATCTTGCAATGTTTTATTCTTTTTACAGAACATAACACATTTCATTCCATGATATGTCTCATTGCCTCATAACAATATGGCTGACGAATGACAACCGAGGAATAAGAACATGAACCGTTCAGATTTGCATACAGGGCACTTGCTAATTGGTGCAATTTCTTCATTTTTTTTTTAAAAAAAAATAATAATTGTTATACTACGGTTTTGAATTTCGCTTCACCCTGTATATTTTTTTTCATACAGCAACCAAATATACTAACTAAGTGTTGCAAACATCATAAAGGAGAAAGAAATCCTATACATTACAAGAAAAAGGTTTAAAAAATGAAGTTAGTACCTGTTGTTATATATGGAGCAATGGAACCCTTGCAGTATTGATGAGACCACGTATCACTCATCCTAAGTAGAAAACGTACGTCTTTAACCACAAATTTCTTCAATTTTCTTCAAAACTATACTAGTTGGTATAAATATGTTGTTAGGCAACATCTCAACAATATAACATATGTCATTTTTATATATATTATATTGTTGAGCACTCTTCCTAACTGCTATATATTTCAGGCTATATCTCCGAAACTTCTGAACATATTTTAATGCAACAAAGCTCAAATTGAATAGATTACACTCTTTCTGATAGGAATGCAAGCAGAGCCATCTACCGTAAACGGAAAGCTATGTTGTGTATATCATATCTTGCACTGTTTTATTCTTTTTACAGAACATAACACATTTCATTCCATGATATGTCTCATTGCCTCATAACAATATGGCTGACGAATGACAACCGAGGAAAAAGCACATGTACCGTTCAGATTTGCATACAGGGCACTCGCTAATTGGTGCAATTTCTTCATTTTTTGAAAAAAAATAATAATTGTTATACTACGGTTTTGAATTTTGCTTCACCCTGTATATTTTTTTTATACAACAAACAAATATACTAACTAAGTGTTGCAAACATCATAAAGGAGAAAGAAAACCTATACATTACAAGAAAAAGGTTTAAAAAATGAAGATAGTACCTGTAGTTATATATGGAGGAATGGAACCCTTGCAGTATTGATGAGACCACGTATCACTCATCCTAAGTAGAAAACGTACGTCTTTAACCACAAATTTCTTCAATTTTCTTCAAAACTATACTAGTTGGTATAAATATGTTGTTAGGCAACATCTCAACAATATAACATATGTCATTATTATATATATTATATTGTTGAGCACTCTTCCTAACTGCTATATATTTCAAGCTGTATCTCGGAAACTTCTGAACATATTTTAATGAAATAAAGCTCAAATTGAAGAACAGTACACTCTTTCTGACATGAATGCAAGCAGAGCCCCCTACCGTAAATGGAAAGTTATGTTGTGTATATCATATCTTGCACTGTTTTATTCTTTTTACAGAACATAACACATTTCATTCCATGATATGTCTCATTGCCTCATAACAATATGGCTGACGAATGACAACCGAGGAAAAAGAACATGTACCGTTCAGATTTGCATACAGGGCACTTGCTAATTGGTGCAATTTCTTCATTTTTTGAAAAAAAAATAATAATTGTTATACTACGGTTTTGAATTTTGCTTCACCCTGTATATTTTTTTTCATACAGCAACCAAATATACTAACTAAGTGTTGCAAACATCATAAAGGAGAAAGAAATCCTATACATTACAAGAAAAAGGTTTAAAAAATGAAGTTAGTACCTGTTGTTATATATGGAGCAATGGAACCCTTGCAGTATTGGTGAGACCACGTATCACTCATCCTAAGTAGAAAACGTACGTCTTTAACCACAAATTTCTTCAATTTTCTTCAAAACTATACTAGTTGGTATAAATATGTTGTTAGGCAACATCTCAACAATATAACATATGTCATTTTTATATATATTATATTGTTGAGCACTCTTCCTAACTGCTATATATTTCAGGCTATATCTCCGAAACTTCTGAACATATTTTAATGCAATAAAGCTCAAATTGAAGAGTTTACACTCTTTCTGATCGGAATGCAAGCAGAGCCCCCTACCGTAAACGGAAAGTTATGTTGTGGATATCATATCTTGCAATGTTTTATTCTTTTTACAGAACATAACACATTTCATTCCATGATATGTCTCATTGCCTCATAACAATATGGCTGACGAATGACAACCGAGGAATAAGAACATGTACCGTTCAGATTTGCATACAGGGCACTTGCTAATTGGTGCAATTTCTTCATTTTTTTAAAAAAAAAAATAATAATTGTTATACTACGGTTTTGAATTTC
The DNA here is from genome assembly GCF_964235325.1 of Thermobia domestica. Classification (NCBI taxonomy): domain Eukaryota; kingdom Metazoa; phylum Arthropoda; class Insecta; order Zygentoma; family Lepismatidae; genus Thermobia; species Thermobia domestica. The sequence continues at coordinate 199,559,023 of NC_137461.1, forward strand.
GCTTCACCCTGTATATTTTTTTTCATACAGCAACCAAATATACTAACTAAGTGTTGCAAACATCATAAAGGAGAAAGAAATCCTATACATTACAAGAAAAAGGTTTAAAAAATGAAGTTAGTACCTGTTGTTATATATGGAGCAATGGAACCCTTGCAGTATTGATGAGACCACGTATCACTCATCCTAAGTAGAAAACGTACGTCTTTAACCACAAATTTCTTCAATTTTCTTCAAAACTATACTAGTTGGTATAAATATGTTGTTAGGCAACATCTCAACAATATAACATATGTCATTTTTATATATATTATATTGTTGAGCACTCTTCCTAACTGCTATATATTTCAGGCTATATCTCCGAAACTTCTGAACATATTTTAATGCAACAAAGCTCAAATTGAATAGATTACACTCTTTCTGATAGGAATGCAAGCAGAGCCCCCTACCGTAAACGGAAAGCTATGTTGTGTATATCATATCTTGCACTGTTTTATTCTTTTTACAGAACATAACACATTTCATTCCATGATATGTCTCATTGCCTCATAACAATATGGCTGACGAATGACAACCGAGGAAAAAGCACATGTACCGTTCAGATTTGCATACAGGGCACTCGCTAATTGGTGCAATTTCTTCATTTTTTGAAAAAAAATAATAATTGTTATACTACGGTTTTGAATTTTGCTTCACCCTGTATATTTTTTTTATACAACAACCAAATATACTAACTAAGTGTTGCAAACATCATAAAGGAGAAAGAAAACCTATACATTACAAGAAAAAGGTTTAAAAAATGAAGTTAGTACCTGTTGTTATATATGGAGCAATGGAACCCTTGCAGTATTGATGAGACCACGTATCACTCATCCTAAGTAGAAAACGTACGTCTTTAACCACAAATTTCTTCAATTTTCTTCAAAACTATACTAGTTGGTATAAATATGTTGTTAGGCAACATCTCAACAATATAACATATGTCATTATTATATATATTATATTGTTGAGCACTCTTCCTAACTGCTATATATTTCAAGCTGTATCTCGGAAACTTCTGAACATATTTTAATGAAATAAAGCTCAAATTGAAGAACAGTACACTCTTTCTGACATGAATGCAAGCAGAGCCCCCTACCGTAAATGGAAAGTTATGTTGTGTATATCATATCTTGCACTGTTTTATTCTTTTTACAGAACATAACACATTTCATTCCATGATATGTCTCATTGCCTCATAACAATATGGCTGACGAATGACAACCGAGGAAAAAGAACATGTACCGTTCAGATTTGCATACAGGGCACTTGCTAATTGGTGCAATTTCTTCATTTTTTGAAAAAAAAATAATAATTGTTATACTACGGTTTTGAATTTTGCTTCACCCTGTATATTTTTTTTCATACAGCAACCAAATATACTAACTGAGTGTTGCAAACATCATAAAGGAGAAAGAAATCCTATACATTACAAGAAAAAGGTTTAAAAAATGAAGTTAGTACCTGTTGTTATATATGGAGCAATGGAACCCTTGCAGTATTGGTGAGACCACGTATCACTCATCCTAAGTAGAAAACGTACGTCTTTAACCACAAATTTCTTCAATTTTCTTCAAAACTATACTAGTTGGTATAAATATGTTGTTAGGCAACATCTCAACAATATAACATATGTCATTTTTATATATATTATATTGTTGAGCACTCTTCCTAACTGCTATATATTTCAGGGTATATCTCCGAAACTTCTGAACATATTTTTATGCAATAAAGCTCAAATTGAAGAGTTTACACTCTTTCTGATAGGAATGCAAGCAGAGCCCCCTACCGTAAACGGAAAGTTATGTTGTGTATATCATATCTTGCACTGTTTTATTCTTTTTACAGAACATAACACATTTCATTCCATGATATGTCTCATTGCCTCATAACAATATGGCTGACGAATGACAACCGAGGAAAAAGAACATGTACCGTTCAGATTTGCATACAGGGCACTTGCTAATTGGTGCAATTTCTTCATTTTTTGAAAAAAAAATAATTGTTATACTACGGTTTTGAATTTTGCTTCACCCTCTATATTTTTTTTTCATACAGCAACCAAATATACTAACTAAGTGTTGCAAACATCATAAAGGAGAAAGAAATCCTATACATTACAAGAAAAAGGTTTAAAAAATGAAGTTAGTACCTGTTGTTATATATGGAGCAATGGAACCCTTGCAGTATTGATGAGACCACGTATCACTCATCCTAAGTAGAAAACATACGTCTTAAACCACAAATTTCTTCAATTTTCTTCAAAACTATACTAGTTGGTATAAATATGTTGTTAGGCAACATCTCAACAATATAACATATGTCATTTTTATATATATTATATTGTTGAGCACTCTTCCTAACTTCTATATATTTCAGGCTATATCTCCGAAACTTCTGAACATATTTTAATGCAATAAAGCTCAAATTGAAGAGTTTACACTCTTTCTGATCGGAATGCAAGCAGAGCCCCCTACCGTAAACGGAAAGTTATGTTGTGTATATCATATCTTGCACTGTTTTATTCTTTTTACAGAACATAACACATTTCATTCCATGATATGTCTCATTGCCTAATAACAATATGGCTGACGAATGACAACCGAGGAAAAAGAACATTTACCGTTCAGATTTGCATACAAGGCACTTGCTAATTGGTGCAATTTCTTCATTTGTTGAAAAAAAATAATAATTGTTATACTACGGTTTTGAATTTCGCTTCACCCTGTATATTTTTTTTCATACAGCAACCAAATATACTAACTAAGTGTTGCAAACATCATAAAGGAGAAAGAAATCCTATACATTACAAGAAAAAGGTTTAAAAAATGAAGTTAGTACCTGTTGTTATATATGGAGCAATGGAACCCTTGCAGTATTGATGAGACCACGTATCACTCATCCTAAGTAGAAAACGTACGTCTTTAACCACAAATTTCTTCAATTTTCTTCAAAACTATACTAGTTGGTATAAATATGTTGTTAGGCAACATCTCAACAATATAACATATGTCATTTTTATATATATTATATTGTTGAGCACTCTTCCTAACTGCTATATATTTCAGGGTATATCTCCGAAACTTCTGAACATATTTTTATGCAATAAAGCTCAAATTGAAGAGTTTACACTCTTTCTGATAGGAATGCAAGCAGAGCCCCCTACCGTAAACGGAAAGTTATGTTGTGTATATCATATCTTGCACTGTTTTATTCTTTTTACAGAACATAACACATTTCATTCCATGATATGTCTCATTGCCTCATAACAATATGGCTGACGAATGACAACCGAGGAAAAAGAACATGTACCGTTCAGATTTGCATACAGGGCACTTGCTAATTGGTGCAATTTCTTCATTTTTTGAAAAAAAAATAATTGTTATACTACGGTTTTGAATTTTGCTTCACCCTCTATATTTTTTTTTCATACAGCAACCAAATATACTAACTAAGTGTTGCAAACATCATAAAGGAGAAAGAAATCCTATACATTACAAGAAAAAGGTTTAAAAAATGAAGTTAGTACCTGTTGTTATATATGGAGCAATGGAACCCTTGCAGTATTGATGAGACCACGTATCACTCATCCTAAGTAGAAAACATACGTCTTAAACCACAAATTTCTTCAATTTTCTTCAAAACTATACTAGTTGGTATAAATATGTTGTTAGGCAACATCTCAACAATATAACATATGTCATTTTTATATATATTATATTGTTGAGCACTCTTCCTAACTTCTATATATTTCAGGCTATATCTCCGAAACTTCTGAACATATTTTAATGCAATAAAGCTCAAATTGAAGAGTTTACACTCTTTCTGATCGGAATGCAAGCAGAGCCCCCTACCGTAAACGGAAAGTTATGTTGTGTATATCATATCTTGCACTGTTTTATTCTTTTTACAGAACATAACACATTTCATTCCATGATATGTCTCATTGCCTAATAACAATATGGCTGACGAATGACAACCGAGGAAAAAGAACATTTACCGTTCAGATTTGCATACAAGGCACTTGCTAATTGGTGCAATTTCTTCATTTGTTGAAAAAAAATAATAATTGTTATACTACGGTTTTGAATTTCGCTTCACCCTGTATATTTTTTTTCATACAGCAACCAAATATACTAACTAAGTGTTGCAAACATCATAAAGGAGAAAGAAATCCTATACATTACAAGAAAAAGGTTTAAAAAATGAAGTTAGTACCTGTTGTTATATATGGAGCAATGGAACCCTTGCAGTATTGATGAGACCACGTATCACTCATCCTAAGTAGAAAACGTACGTCTTTAACCACAAATTTCTTCAATTTTCTTCAAAACTATACTAGTTGGTATAAATATGTTGTTAGGCAACATCTCAACAATATAACATATGTCATTTTTATATATATTATATTGTTGAGCACTCTTCCTAACTGCTATATATTTCAGGCTATATCTCCGAAACTTCTGAACATATTTTAATGCAATAAAGCTCAAATTGAATAGATTACACTCTTTCTGATAGGAATGCAAGCAGAGCCCCCTACCGTAAACGGAAAGTTATGTTGTGTATATCATATCTTGCACTGTTTTATTCTTTTTACAGAACATAACACATTTCATTCCATGATATGTCTCATTGCCTCATAACAATATGGCTGACGAATGACAACCGAGGAAAAAGAACATGTACCGTTCAGATTTGCATACAGGGCACTCGCTAATTGGTGCAATTTCTTCATTTTTTGAAAAAAAATAATAATTGTTATACTACGGTTTTGAATTTTGCTTCACCCTGTATATTTTTTTTATACAACAACCAAATATACTAACTAAGTGTTGCAAACATCATAAAGGAGAAAGAAAACCTATACATTACAAGAAAAAGGTTTAAAAAATGAAGTTAGTACCTGTAGTTATATATGGAGGAATGGAACCCTTGCAGTATTGATGAGACCACGTATCACTCATCCTAAGTAGAAAACGTACGTCGTTAACCACAAATTTCTTCAATTTTCTTCAAAACTATACTAGTTGGTATAAATATGTTGTTAGGCAACATCTCAACAATATAACATATGTCATTATTATATATATTATATTGTTGAGCACTCTTCCTAACTGCTATATATTTCAAGCTGTATCTCGGAAACTTCTGAACATATTTTAATGAAATAAAGCTCAAATTGAAGAACAGTACACTCTTTCTGACATGAATGCAAGCAGAGCCCCCTACCGTAAATGGAAAGTTATGTTGTGTATATCATATCTTGCACTGTTTTATTCTTTTTACAGAACATAACACATTTCATTCCATGATATGTCTCATTGCCTCATAACAATATGGCTGACGAATGACAACCGAGGAAAAAGAACATGTACCGTTCAGATTTGCATACAGGGCACTTGCTAATTGGTGCAATTTCTTCATTTTTTGAAAAAAAAATAATAATTGTTATACTACGGTTTTGAATTTTGCTTCACCCTGTATATTTTTTTTTCATACAGCAACCAAATATACTAACTAAGTGTTGCAAACATCATAAAGGAGAAAGAAATCCTATACATTACAAGAAAAAGGTTTAAAAAATGAAGTTAGTACCTGTTGTTATATATGGAGCAATGGAACCCTTCCAGTATTGGTGAGACCACGTATCACTCATCCTAAGTAGAAAACGTACGTCTTTAACCACAAATTTCTTCAATTTTCTTCAAAACTATACTAGTTGGTATAAATATGTTGTTAGGCAACATCTCAACAATATAACATATGTCATTTTTATATATATTATATTGTTGAGCACTCTTCCTAACTGCTATATATTTCAGGCTATATCTCCGAAACTTCTGAACATATTTTTATGCAATAAAGCTCAAATTGAAGAGTTTACACTCTTTCTGATAGGAATGCAAGCAGAGCCCCCTACCGTAAACGGAAAGTTATGTTGTGTATATCATGTCTTGCACTGTTTTATTCTTTTTACAGAACATAACACATTTCATTCCATGATATGTCTCATTGCCTCATAACAATATGGCTGACGAATGACAACCGAGGAAAAAGAACATGTACCGTTCAGATTTGCATACAGGGCACTTGCTAATTGGTGCAATTTCTTCATTTTTTGAAAAAAAAATAATTGTTATACTACGGTTTTGAATTTTGCTTCACCCTCTATATTTTTTTTCATACAGCAACCAAATATACTAACTAAGTGTTGCAAACATCATAAAGGAGAAAGAAATCCTATACATTACAAGAAAAAGGTTTAAAAAATGAAGTTAGTACCTGTTGTTATATATGGAGCAATGGAACCCTTGCAGTATTGATGAGACCACGTATCACTCATCCTAAGTAGAAAACGTACGTCTTTAACCACAAATTTCTTCAATTTTCTTCAAAACTATACTAGTTGGTATAAATATGTTGTTAGGCAACATCTCAACAATATAACATATGTCATTTTTATATATATTATATTGTTGAGCACTCTTCCTAACTGCTATATATTTCAGGCTATATCTCCGAAACTTCTGAACATATTTTAATGCAATAAAGCTCAAATTGAAGAGTTTACACTCTTTCTGATCGGAATGCAAGCAGAGCCCCCTACCGTAAACGGAAAGTTATGTTGTGTATATCATATCTTGCACTGTTTTATTCTTTTTACAGAACATAACACATTTCATTCCATGATATGTCTCATTGCCTCATAACAATATGGCTGACGAATGACAACCGAGGAAAAAGAACATGTACCGTTCAGATTTGCATACAGGGCACTTGCTAATTGGTGCAATTTCTTCATTTTTTGAAAAAAAATAATAATTGTTATACTACGGTTTTGAATTTTGCTTCACCCTGTATATTTTTTTCATACAGCAACCAAATATACTAACTAAGTGTTGCAAACATCATAAAGGAGAAAGAAAACCTATACATTACAAGAAAAAGGTTTAAAAAATGAAGTTAGTACCTGTAGTTATATATGGAGGAATGGAACCCTTGCAGTATTGATGAGACCACGTATCACTCATCCTAAGTAGAAAACGTACGTCTTTAACCACAAATTTCTTCAATTTTCTTCAAAACTATACTCGTTGGTATAAATATGTTGTTAGGCAACATCTCAACAATATAACATATGTCATTTTTATATATATTATATTGTTGAGCACTCTTCCTAACTGCTATATATTTCAGGCTATATCTCCGAAACTTCTGAACATATTTTAATGCAATAAAGCTCAAATTGAATAGTTTACACTCTTTCTGATAGGAATGCAAGCAGAGCCCCCTACCGTAAACGGAAAGTTATGATGTGTATATCATATCTTGCACTGTTTTATTCTTTTTACAGAACATAACACATTTCATTCCATGATATGTCTCATTGCCTCATAACAATATGGCTGACGAATGACAACCGAGGAAAAAGAACATGTACCGTTCAGATTTGCATACAGGGCACTTGCTAATTGGTGCAATTTCTTCATTTTTTGAAAAAAAAATAATAATTGTTATACTACGGTTTTGAATTTTGCTTCACCCTGTATACTTTTTTTCATACAGCAACCAAATATACTAACTATGTGTTGCAAACATCATAAAGGAGAAAGAAATCCTATACATTACAAGAAAAAGGTTTAAAAAATGAAGTTAGTACCTGTTGTTATATATGGAGCAATGGAACCCTTGCAGTATTGATGAGACCACGTATCACTCATCCTAAGTAGAAAACGTACGTCTTTAACCACAAATTTCTTCAATTTTCTTCAAAACTATACTAGTTGGTATAAATATGTTGTTAGGCAACATCTCAAAAATATAACATATGTCATTTTTATATATATTATATTGTTGAGCACTCTTCCTAACTGCTATATATTTCAGGCTATATCTCCGAAACTTCTGAACATATTTTAATGCAATAAAGCTCAAATTGAATAGTTTACACTCTTTCTGATAGGAATGCAAGCAGAGCCCCCTACCGTAAACGGAAAGTTATGTTGTGTATATCATATCTTGCACTGTTTTATTCTTTTTACAGAACATAACACATTTCATTCCATGATATGTCTCATTGCCTCATAACAATATGGCTGACGAATGACAACCGAGGAAAAAGAACATGTACCGTTCAGATTTGCATACAGGGCACTCGCTAATTGGTGTAATTTCTTCATTTTTTGAAAAAAAAATAATAATTGTTATACTACGGTTTTGAATTTTGCTTCACCCTGTATATTTTTTTCATACAAAAACCAAATATACTAACTAAGTGTTGCAAACATCATAAAGGAGAAAGAAAACCTATAAATTACAAGAAAAAGGTTTAAAAAATGAAGTTAGTACCTGTAGTTATATATGGAGGAATGGAACCCTAGCAGTATTGATGAGACCACGTATCACTCATCCTAAGTAGAAAACGTACGTCCTTAACCACAAATTTCTTCAATTTTCTTCAAAACTATACTAGTTGGTATAAATATGTTGTTAGGCAACATCTCAACAATATAACATATGTCATTTTTATATATATTATATTGTTGAGCACTCTTCCTAACTGCTATATTTTTCAAGCTGTATCTCCGAAACTTCTGAACATATTTTAATAAAATAAAGCTCAAATTGAAGAACAGTACACTCTTTCTGACATGAATGCAAGCAGAGCCCCCTACCGTAAATGGAAAGTTATGTTGTGTATATCATATCTTGCACTGTTTTATTCTTTTTACAGAACATAACGCATTTCATTCCATGATATGTCTCATTGCCTCATAACAATATGGCTGACGAATGACAACCGAGGAAAAAGAACATGTACCGTTCAGATTTGCATACAGGGCACTTGCTAATTGGTGCAATTTCTTCATTTTTTGAAAAAAAAATAATAATTGTTATACTACGGTTTTGAATTTTGCTTCACCCTGTATATTTTTTTTCATACAGCAACCAAATATACTAACTAAGTGTTGCAAACATCATAAAGGAGAAAGAAATCCTATACATTACAAGAAAAAGGTTTAAAAAATGAAGTTAGTACCTGTTGTTATATATGGAGCAATGGAACCCTTGCAGTATTGATGAGACCACGTATCACTCATCCTAAGTAGAAAACGTACGTCTTTAACCACAAATTTCTTCAATTTTCTTCAAAACTATACTAGTTGGTATAAATATGTTGTTAGGCAACATCTCAAAAATATGACATATGTCATTTTTATATATATTATATTGTTGAGCACTCTTCCTAACTGCTATTTATTTCAGGCTATATCTCCGAAACTTCTGAACATATTTTAATGCAATAAAGCTCAAATTGAATAGTTTACACTCTTTCTGATAGGAATGCAAGCAGAGCCCCCTACCGTAAACGGAAAGTTATGTTGTGTATATCATATCTTGCACTGTTTTATTCTTTTTACAGAACATAACACATTTCATTCCATGATATGTCTCATTGCCTCATAACAATATGGCTGACGAATGACAACCGAGGAAAAGAGAACATGTACCGTTCAGATTTGCATACAGGGCACTCGCTAATTGGTGCAATTTCTTCATTTTTTGAAAAAAAATAATAATTGTTATACTACGGTTTTGAATTTTGCTTCACCCTGTATATTTTTTTCATACAACAACCAAATATACTAACTAAGTGTTGCAAACATCATAAAGGAGAAAGAAAACCTATAAATTACAAGAAAAAGGTTTAAAAAATGAAGTTAGTACCTGTAGTTATATATGGAGGAATGGAACCCTTGCAGTATTGATGAGACCACGTATCACTCATCCTAAGTAGAAAACGTACGTCTTTAACCACAAATTTCTTCAATTTTCTTCAAAACTATACTAGTTGGTATAAATATGTTGTTAGGCAACATCTCAACAATATAACATATGTCATTTTTATATATATTATATTGTTGAGCACTCTTCCTAACTGCTATATTTTTCAAGCTGTATCTCCGAAACTTCTGAACATATTTTAATGAAATAAAGCTCAAATTGAAGAACAGTACACTCTTTCTGACATGAATGCAAGCAGAGCCCCCTACCGTAAATGGAAAGTTATGTTGTGTATATCATATCTTGCACTGTTTTATTCTTTTTACAGAACATAACACATTTCATTCCATGATATGTCTCATTGCCTCATAACAATATGGCTGACGAATGACAACCGAGGAAAAAGAACATGTACCGTTCAGATTTGCATACAGGGCACTTGCTAATTGGTGCAATTTCTTCATTTTTTGAAAAAAAAATAATTGTTATACTACGGTTTTGAATTTTGCTTCACCCTGTATATTTTTTTTTCATACAGCAACCAAATATACTAACTAAGTGTTGCAAACATCATAAAGGAGAAAGAAATCCTATACATTACAAGAAAAAGGTTTAAAAAATGAAGTTAGTACCTGTTGTTATATATGGAGCAATGGAACCCTTGCAGTATTGATGAGACCACGTATCACTCATCCTAAGTAGAAAACGTACGTCTTTAACCACAAATTTCTTCAATTTTCTTCAAAACTATACTAGTTGGTATAAATATGTAGTTAGGCAACATCTCAACAATATAACATATGTCATTTTTATATATATTATATTGTTGAGCACTCTTCCTAACTGCTATATATTTCAGGCTATATCTCCGAAACTTCTGAACATATTTTAATGCAATAAAGCTCAAATTGAAGAGTTTACACTCTTTCTGATATGAATGCAAGCAGAGCCCCCTACCGTAAACGGAAAGTTATGTTGTGTATATCATATCTTGCACTGTTTTATTCTTTTTACAGAACATAACACATTTCATTCCATGATATGTCTCATTGCTTCATAACAATATGGCTGACGAATGACAACCGAGGAAAAAGAACATGTACCGTTCAGATTTGCATACAGGGCACTTGCTAATTGGTGCAATTTCTTCATTTTTTGAAAAAAAATAATAATTGTTATACTACGGTTTTGAATTTTGCTTCACCCTGTATATTTTTTTATACAACAACCAAATATACTAACTAAGTGTTGCAAACATCATAAAGGAGAAAGAAAACCTATACATTACAAGAAAAAGGTTTAAAAAATGAAGTTAGTACCTGTAGTTATATATGGAGGAATGGAACCCTTGCAGTATTGATGAGACCACGTATAACTCATCCTAAGTAGAAAACGTACGTCTTTAACCACAAATTTCTTCAATTTTCTTCAAAACTATACTAGTTGGTATAAATATGTTGTTAGGCAACATCTCAACAATATAACATATGTCATTATTATATATATTATATTGTTGAGCACTCTTCCTAACTGCTATATATTTCAAGCTGTATCTCCGAAACTTCTGAACATATTTTAATGAAATAAAGCTCAAATTGAAGAACAGTACACTCTTTCTGACATGAATGCAGGCAGAGCCCCCTACCGTAAATGGAAAGTTATGTTGTGTATATCATATCTTGCACTGTTTTATTCTTTTTACAGAACATAACACATTTCATTCCATGATATGTCTCATTGCCTCATAACAATAAGGCTGACGAATGACAACCGAGGAAAAAGAACATGTACCGTTCAGATTTGCATACAGGGCACTTGCTAATTGGTGCAATTTCTTCATTTTTTGAAAAAAAAAATAATAATTGTTATACTACGGTTTTGAATTTTGCTTCACCCTGTATATTTTTTTCATACAGGAACCAAATATACTAACTAAGTGTTGCAAACATAATAAAGGAGAAAGTAATCCTATACATTACAAGAAAAAGGTTTAAAAAATGAAGTTAGTACCTGTTGTTATATATGGAGCAATGGAACCCTTGCAGTATTGATGAGACCACGTATCACTCATCCTAAGTAGAAAACGTACGTCTTTAACCACAAATTTCTTCAATTTTCTTCAAAACTATACTAGTTGGTATAAATATGTTGTTAGGCAACATCTCAACAATATAACATATGTCATTTTTATATATATTATATTGTTGAGCACTCTTCCTAACTGCTATATATTTCAGGCTATATCTCCGAAACTTCTGAACATATTTTAATGCAATAAAGCTCAAATTGAAGAGTTTACACTCTTTCTGATCGGAATGCAAGCAGAGCCCCCTACCGTAAACGGAAAGTTATGTTGTGTATATCATATCTTGCACTGTTTTATTCTTTTTACAGAACATAACACATTTCATTCCATGATATGTCTCATTGCCTCATAACAATATGGCTGACGAATGACAACCGAGGAATAAGAACATGTACCGTTCAGATTTGCATACAGGGCACTTGCTAATTGGTGCAATTTCTTCATTTTTTGAAAAAAAAATAATAATTGTTATACTACGGTTTTGAATTTTGCTTCACCCTGTATATTTTTTTTCATACAGCAACCAAATATACTAACTAAGTGTTGCAAACATCATAAAGGAGAAAGAAATCCTATAAATTACAAGAAAAAGGTTTAAAAAATGAAGTTAGTACCTGTTGTTATATATGGAGCAATGGAACCCTAGCAGTATTGATGAGACCACGTATCACTCATCCTAAGTAGAAAACGTACGTCTTTAACCACAAATTTCTTCAATTTTCTTCAAAACTATACTAGTTGGTATAAATATGTTGTTAGGCAACATCTCAACAATATAACATATGTCATTTTTATATATATTATATTGTTGAGCACTCTTCCTAACTGCTATATATTTCAGGCTATATCTCCGAAACTTCTGAACATATTTTAATGCAATAAAGCTCAAATTGAATAGATTACACTCTTTCTGATAGGAATGCAAGCAGAGCCCCCTACCGTAAACGGAAAGCTATGTTGTGTATATCATATCTTGCACTGTTTTATTCCTTTTACAGAACATAACACATTTCATTCCATGATATGTCTCATTGCCTCATAACAATATGGCTGACGAATGACAACCGAGGAAAAAGCACATGTACCGTTCAGATTTGCATACAGGGCACTCGCTAATTGGTGCAATTTCTTCATTTTTTGAAAAAAAATAATAATTGTTATACTACGGTTTTGAATTTTGCTTCACCCTGTATATTTTTTTTATACAACAACCAAATATACTAACTAAGTGTTGCAAACATCATAAAGGAGAAAGAAAACCTATACATTACAAGAAAAAGGTTTAAAAAATGAAGATAGTACCTGTAGTTATATATGGAGGAATGGAACCCTTGCAGTATTGATGAGACCACGTATCACTCATCCTAAGTAGAAAACGTACGTCTTTAACCACAAATTTCTTCAATTTTCTTCAAAACTATACTAGTTGGTATAAATATGTTGTTAGGCAACATCTCAACAATATAACATATGTCATTTTTATATATATTATATTGTTGAGCACTCTTCCTAACTGCTATATATTTCAGGCTATATCTCCGAAACTTCTGAACATATTTTAATGCAATCAAGCTCAAATTGAATAGATTACACTCTTTCTGACATGAATGCAAGCAGAGCCCCCTACCGTAAATGGAAAGTTATGTTGTGTATATCATATCTTGCACTGTTTTATTCTTTTTACAGAACATAACACATTTCATTCCATGATATGTCTCATTGCCTCATAACAATATGGCTGACGAATGACAACCGAGGAAAAAGAACATGTACCGTTCAGATTTGCATACAATGCACTTGCTAATTGGTGCAATTTCTTCATTTTTTGAAAAAAAAATAATAATTGTTATACTACGGTTTTGAATTTTGCTTCACCCTGTATATTTTTTTTCATACAGCAACCAAATATACTAACTAAGTGTTGCAAACATCATAAAGGAGAAAGAAATCCTATACATTACAAGAAAAAGGTTTAAAAAATGAAGTTAGTACCTGTTGTTATATATGGAGCAATGGAACCCTTGCAGTATTGGTGAGACCACGTATCACTCATCCTAAGTAGAAAACGTACGTCTTTAACCACAAATTTCTTCAATTTTCTTCAAAACTATACTAGTTGGTATAAATATGTTGTTAGGCAACATCTCAACAATATAACATATGTCATTTTTATATATATTATATTGTTGAGCACTCTTCCTAACTGCTATATATTTCAGGCTATATCTCCGAAACTTCTGAACATATTTTTATGCAATAAAGCTCAAATTGAAGAGTTTACACTCTTTCTGATAGGAATGCAAGCAGAGCCCCCTACCGTAAACGGAAAGTTATGTTGTGTATATCATATCTTGCACTGTTTTATTCTTTTTACAGAACATAACACATTTCATTCCATGATATGTCTCATTGCCTCATAACAATATGGCTGACGAATGACAACCGAGGAAAAAGAACATGTACCGTTCAGATTTGCATACAGGGCACTTGCTAATTGGTGCAATTTCTTCATTTTTTGAAAAAAAAATAATTGTTATACTACGGTTTTGAATTTTGCTTCACCCTCTATATTTTTTTTCATACAGCAACCAAATATACTAACTAAGTGTTGCAAACATCATAAAGGAGAAAGAAATCCTATACATTACAAGAAAAAGGTTTAAAAAATGAAGTTAGTACCTGTTGTTATATATGGAGCAATGGAACCCTTGCAGTATTGATGAGACCACGTATCACTCATCCTAAGTAGAAAACGTACGTCTTAAACCACAAATTTCTTCAATTTTCTTCAAAACTATACTAGTTGGTATAAATATGTTGTTAGGCAACATCTCAACAATATAACATATGTCATTTTTATATATATTATATTGTTGAGCACTCTTCCTAACTTCTATATATTTCAGGCTATATCTCCGAAACTTCTGAACATATTTTAATGCAATAAAGCTCAAATTGAAGAGTTTACACTCTTTCTGATCGGAATGCAAGCAGAGCCCCCTACCGTAAACGGAAAGTTATGTTGTGTATATCATATCTTGCACTGTTTTATTCTTTTTACAGAACATAACACATTTCATTCCATGATATGTCTCATTGCCTCATAACAATATGGCTGACGAATGACAACCGAAAAAAAAGAACATGTACCGTTCAGATTTGCATACAGGGCACTTGCTAATTGGTGCAATTTCTTCATTTTTTGAAAAAAAATAATAATTGTTATACTACGGTTTTGAATTTCGCTTCACCCTGTATATTTTTTTTCATACAGCAACCAAATATACTAACTAAGTGTTGGAAACATCATAAAGGAGAAAGAAATCCTATACATTACAAGAAAAAGGTTTAAAAAATGAAGTTAGTACCTGTTGTTATATATGGAGCAATGGAACCCTTGCAGTATTGATGAGACCACGTATCACTCATCCTAAGTAGAAAACGTACGTCTTTAACCACAAATTTCTTCAATTTTCTTCAAAACTATACTAGTTGGTATAAATATGTTGTTAGCCAACATCTCAACAATATAACATATGTCATTTTTATATATATTATATTGTTGAGCACTCTTCCTAACTGCTATATATTTCAGGCTATATCTCCGAAACTTCTGAACATATTTTAATGCAACAAAGCTCAAATTGAATAGATTACACTCTTTCTGATAGGAATGCAAGCAGAGCCCCCTACCGTAAACGGAAAGCTATGTTGTGTATATCATATCTTGCACTGTTTTATTCTTTTTACAGAACATAACACATTTCATTCCATGATATGTCTCATTGCCTCATAACAATATGGCTGACGAATGACAACCGAGGAAAAAGCACATGTACCGTTCAGATTTGCATACAGGGCACTCGCTAATTGGTGCAATTTCTTCATTTTTTGAAAAAAAATAATAATTGTTATACTACGGTTTTGAATTTTGCTTCACCCTGTATATTTTTTTTATACAACAACCAAATATACTAACTAAGTGTTGCAAACATCATAAAGGAGAAAGAAAACCTATACATTACAAGAAAAAGGTTTAAAAAATGAAGATAGTACCTGTAGTTATATATGGAGGAATGTAACCCTTGCAGTATTGGTGAGACCACGTATCACTCATCCTAAGTAGAAAACGTACGTCTTTAACCACAAATTTCTTCAATTTTCTTCAAAACTATACTAGTTGGTATAAATATGTTGTTAGGCAACATCTCAACAATATAACATATGTCATTTTTATATATATTATATTGTTGAGCACTCTTCCTAACTGCTATATATTTCAGGCTATATCTCCGAAACTTCTGAACATATTTTTATGCAATAAAGCTCAAATTGAAGAGTTTACACTCTTTCTGATAGGAATGCAAGCAGAGCCCCCTACCGTAAACGGAAAGTTATGTTGTGTATATCATATCTTGCACTGTTTTATTCTTTTTACAGAACATAACACATTTCATTCCATGATATGTCTCATTGCCTCATAACAATATGGCTGACGAATGACAACCGAGGAAAAAGAACATGTACCGTTCAGATTTGCATACAGGGCACTTGCTAATTGGTGCAATTTCTTCATTTTTTGAAAAAAAAAAATAATTGTTATACTACGGTTTTGAATTTTGCTTCACCCTCTATATTTTTTTTCATACAGCAACCAAATATACTAACTAAGTGTTGCAAACATCATAAAGGAGAAAGAAATCCTATACATTACAAGAAAAAGGTTTAAAAAATGAACTTAGTAACTGTTGTTATATATGGAGCAATGGAACCCTTGCAGTATTGATGAGACCACGTATCACTCATCCTAAGTAGAAAACGTACGTCTTAAACCACAAATTTCTTCAATTTTCTTCAAAACTGTACTAGTTGGTATAAATATGTTGTTAGGCAACATCTCAACAATATAACATATGTCATTTTTATATATATTATATTGTTGAGCACTCTTCCTAACTTTTATATATTTCAGGCTATATCTCCGAAACTTCTGAACATATTTTAATGCAATAAAGCTCAAATTGAAGAGTTTACACTCTTTCTGATCGGAATGCAAGCAGAGCCCCCTACCGTAAACGGAAAGTTATGTTGTGTATATCATATCTTGCACTGTTTTATTCTTTTTACAGAACATAACACATTTCATTCCATGATATGTCTCATTGCCTCATAACAATATGGCTGACGAATGACAACCGAGGAAAAAGAACATTTACCGTTCAGATTTGCATACAGGGCACTTGTTAATTGGTGCAATTTCTTCATTTTTTGAAAAAAAATAATAATTGTTATACTACGGTTTTGAATTTCGCTTCACCCTGTATATTTTTTTTCATACAGCAACCAAATATACTAACTAAGTGTTGCAAACATCATAAAGGAGAAAGAAATCCTATACATTACAAGAAAAAGGTTTAAAAAATGAAGTTAGTACCTGTTGTTATATATGGAGCAATGGAACCCTTGCAGTATTGATGAGACCACGTATCACTCATCCTAAGTAGAAAACGTACGTCTTTAACCACAAATTTCTTCAATTTTCTTCAAAACTATACTAGTTGGTATAAATATGTTGTTAGGCAACATCTCAACAATATAACATATGTCATTTTTATATATATTATATTGTTGAGCACTCTTCCTAACTGCTATATATTTCAGGCTATATCTCCGAAACTTCTGAACATATTTTAATGCAATAAAGCTCAAATTGAATAGATTACACTCTTTCTGATAGGAATGCAAGCAGAGCCCCCTACCGTAAACGGAAAGTTATGTTGTGTATATCATATCTTGCACTGTTTTATTCTTTTTACAGAACATAACACATTTCATTCCATGATATGTCTCATTGCCTCATAACAATATGGCTGACGAATGACAACCGAGGAAAAAGAACATGTACCGTTCAGATTTGCATACAGGGCACTCGCTAATTGGTGCAATTTCTTCATTTTTTGAAAAAAAATAATAATTGTTATACTACGGTTTTGAATTTTGCTTCACCCTGTATATTTTTTTTATACAACAACCAAATATACTAACTAAGTGTTGCAAACATCATAAAGGAGAAAGAAAACCTATACATTACAAGAAAAAGGTTTAAAAAATGAAGTTAGTACCTGTAGTTATATATGGAGGAATGGAACCCTTGCAGTATTGATGAGACCACGTATCACTCATCCTAAGTAGAAAACGTATGTCGTTAACCACAAATTTCTTCAATTTTCTTCAAAACTATACTAGTTGGTATAAATATGTTGTTAGGCAACATCTCAACAATATAACATATGTCATTATTATATATATTATATTGTTGAGCACTCTTCCTAACTGCTATATATTTCAAGCTGTATCTCGGAAACTTCTGAACATATTTTAATGAAATAAAGCTCAAATTGAAGAACAGTACACTCTTTCTGACATGAATGCAAGCAGAGCCCCCTACCGTAAATGGAAAGTTATGTTGTGTATATCATATCTTGCACTGTTTTATTCTTTTTACAGAACATAACACATTTCATTCCATGATATGTCTCATTGCCTCATAACAATATGGCTGACGAATGACAACCGAGGAAAAAGAACATGTACCGTTCAGATTTGCATACAGGGCACTTGCTAATTGGTGCAATTTCTTCATTTTTTGAAAAAAAAATAATAATTGTTATACTACGGTTTTGAATTTTGCTTCACCCTGTATATTTTTTTTCATACAGCAACCAAATATACTAACTAAGTGTTGCAAACATCATAAAGGAGAAAGAAATCCTATACATTACAAGAAAAAGGTTTAAAAAATGAAGTTAGTACCTGTTGTTATATATGGAGCAATGGAACCCTTCCAGTATTGGTGAGACCACGTATCACTCATCCTAAGTAGAAAACGTACGTCTTTAACCACAAATTTCTTCAATTTTCTTCAAAACTATACTAGTTGGTATAAATATGTTGTTAGGCAACATCTCAACAATATAACATATGTCATTTTTATATATATTATATTGTTGAGCACTCTTCCTAACTGCTATATATTTCAGGCTATATCTCCGAAACTTCTGAACATATTTTTATGCAATAAAGCTCAAATTGAAGAGTTTACACTCTTTCTGATAGGAATGCAAGCAGAGCCCCCTACCGTAAACGGAAAGTTATGTTGTGTATATCATATCTTGCACTGTTTTATTCTTTTTACAGAACATAACACATTTCATTCCATGATATGTCTCATTGCCTCATAACAATATGGCTGACGAATGACAACCGAGGAAAAAGAACATGTACCGTTCAGATTTGCATACAGGGCACTTGCTAATTGGTGCAATTTCTTCATTTTTTGAAAAAAAAATAATTGTTATACTACGGTTTTGAATTTTGCTTCACCCTCTATATTTTTTTTCATACAGCAACCAAATATACTAACTAAGTGTTGCAAACATCATAAAGGAGAAAGAAATCCTATACATTACAAGAAAAAGGTTTAAAAAATGAAGTTAGTACCTGTTGTTATATATGGAGCAATGGAACCCTTGCAGTATTGATGAGACCACGTATCACTCATCCTAAGTAGAAAACGTACGTCTTTAACCACAAATTTCTTCAATTTTCTTCAAAACTATACTAGTTGGTATAAATATGTTGTTAGGCAACATCTCAACAATATAACATATGTCATTTTTATATATATTATATTGTTGAGCACTCTTCCTAACTGCTATATATTTCAGGCTATATCTCCGAAACTTCTGAACATATTTTAATGCAATAAAGCTCAAATTGAAGAGTTTACACTCTTTCTGATCGGAATGCAAGCAGAGCCCCCTACCGTAAACGGAAAGTTATGTTGTGTATATCATATCTTGCACTGTTTTATTCTTTTTACTGAACATAACACATTTCATTCCATGATATGTCTCATTGCCTCATAACAATATGGCTGACGAATGACAACCGAGGAAAAAGAACATGTACCGTTCAGATTTGCATACAGGGCACTTGCTAATTGGTGCAATTTCTTCATTTTTTGAAAAAAAAAATAATAATTGTTATACTACGGTTTTGAATTTCGCTTCACCCTGTATATTTTTTTTCATACAGCAACCAAATATACTAACTAAGTGTTGCAAACATCATAAAGGAGAAAGAAATCCTATACATTACAAGAAAAAGGTTTAAAAAATGAAGTTAGTACCTGTTGTTATATATGGAGCAATGGAACCCTTGCAGTATTGATGAGACCACCTATCACTCATCCTAAGTAGAAAACGTACGTCTTTAACCACAAATTTCTTCAATTTTCTTCAAAACTATACTAGTTGGTATAAATATGTTGTTAGGCAACATCTCAACAATATAACATATGTCATTATTATATATATTATATTGTTGAGCACTCTTCCTAACTGCTATATATTTCAAGCCGTATCTCCGAAACTTCTGAACATATTTTAATGAAATAAAGCTCAAATTGAAGAACAGTACACTCTTTCTGACATGAATGCAAGCAGAGCCCCCTACCGTAAATTGAAAGTTATGTTGTGTATATCATATCTTGCACTGTTTTATTCTTTTTACAGAACATAACACATTTCATTCCATGATATGTCTCATTGCCTCATAACAATATGGCTGACGAATGACAACCGAGGAAAAAGAACATGTACCGTTCAGATTTGCATACAGGGCACTTGCTAATTGGTGCAATTTCTTCATTTTTTTAAAAAAAAATAATTGTTATACTACGGTTTTGAATTTTGCTTCACCCTCTATATTTTTTTTTCATACAGCAACCAAATATACTAACTGAGTGTTGCAAACATCATAAAGGAGAAAGAAATCCTATACATTACAAGAAAAAGGTTTAAAAAATGAAGTTAGTACCTGTAGTTATATATGGAGCAATGGAACCCTTGCAGTATTGATGAGACCACGTATCACTCATCCTAAGTAGAAAACGTACGTCTTTAACCACAAATTTCTTCAATTTTCTTCAAAACTATACTAGTTGGTATAAATATGTTGTTAGGCAACATCTCAACAATATAACATATGTCATTTTTATATATATTATATTGTTGAGCACTCTTCCTAACTGCTATATATTTCAGGCTATATCTCCGAAACTTCTGAACATATTTTAATGCAATAAAGCTCAAATTGAAGAGTTTACACTCTTTCTGATCGGAATGCAAGCAGAGCCCCCTACCGTAAACGGAAAGTTATGTTGTGTATATCATATCTTGCACTGTTTTATTCTTTTTACAGAACATAACACATTTCATTCCATGATATGTCTCATTGCCTCATAACAATATGGCTGACGAATGACAACCGAGGAAAAAGAACATGTACCGTTCAGATTTGCATACAGGGCACTTGCTAATTGGTGCAATTTCTTCATTTTTTGAAAAAAAAATAATAATTGTTATACTACGGTTTTGAATTTTGCTTCACCCTCTATATTTTTTTTCATACAGCAACCAAATATACTAACTAAGTGTTGCAAACATCATAAAGGAGAAAGAAAACCTATACATTACAAGAAAAAGGTTTAAAAAATGAAGTTAGTACCTGTAGTTATATATGGAGGAATGGAACCCTTGCAGTATTGATGAGACCACGTATCACTCATCCTAAGTAGAAAACGTACGTCTTTAACCACAAATTTCTTCAATTTTCTTCAAAACTATACTAGTTGGTATAAATATGTTGTTAGGCAACATCTCAACAATATAACATATGTCATTATTATATATATTATATTGTTGAGCACTCTTCCTAACTGCTATATATTTCAGGCTATATCTCCGATACTTCTGAACATATTTTAATGCAATAAAGCTCAAATTGAAGAGTTTACACTCTTTCTGATAGGAATGCAAGCAGAGCCCCCTACCGTAAACGGAAAGGTATGTTGTGTATATCATATCTTGCACTGTTTTATTCTTTTTACAGAACATAACACATTTCATTCCATGATATGTCTCATTGCCTCATAACAATATGGCTGACGAATGACAACCGAGGAAAAAGAACATGTACCGTTCAGATTTGCATACAGGGCACTTGCTAATTGGTGCAATTTCTTCATTTTTTGAAAAAAAAATAATTGTTAAACTACGGTTTTGAATTTTGCTTCACCCTGTATATTTTTTTTCATACAGCAACCAAATATACTAACTAAGTGTTGCAAACATCATAAAGGAGAAAGAAATCCTATACATTACAAGAAAAAGGTTTAAAAAATGAAGTTAGTACCTGTTGTTATATATGGAGCAATGGAACCCTTGCAGTATTGATGAGACCACGTATCACTCATCCTAAGTAGAAAACGTACGTCGTTAACCACAAATTTCTTCAATTTTCTTCAAAACTATACTAGTTGGTATAAATATGTTGTTAGGCAACATCTCAACAATATAACATATGTCATTATTATATATATTATATTGTTGAGCACTCTTCCTAACTGCTATATATTTCAAGCCGTATCTCCGAAACTTCTGAACATATTTTAATGAAATAAAGCTCAAATTGAAGAACAGTACACTCTTTCTGACATGAATGCAAGCAGAGCCCCCTACCGTAAATGGAAAGTTATGTTGTGTATATCATATCTTGCACTGTTTTATTCTTTTTACAGAACATAACACATTTCATTCCATGATATGTCTCATTGCCTCATAACAATATGGCTGACGAATGACAACCGAGGAAAAAGAACATGTACCGTTCAGATTTGCATACAGGGCACTTGCTAATTGGTGCAATTTCTTCATTTTTTTTAAAAAAAAATAATTGTTATACTACGGTTTTGAATTTTGCTTCACCCTCTATATTTTTTTTTCATACAGCAACCAAATATACTAACTGAGTGTTGCAAACATCATAAAGGAGAAAGAAATCCTATACATTACAAGAAAAAGGTTTAAAAAATGAAGTTAGTACCTGTTGTTATATATGGAGCAATGGAACCCTTGCAGTATTGATGAGACCACGTATCACTCATCCTAAGTAGAAAACGTACGTCTTTAACCACAAATTTCTTCAATTTTCTTCAAAACTATACTAGTTGGTATAAATATGTTGTTAGGAAACATCTCAACAATATAACATATGTCATTTTTATATATATTATATTGTTGAGCACTCTTCCTAACTGCTATATATTTCAGGCTATATCTCCGAAACTTCTGAACATATTTTAATGCAATAAAGCTCAAATTGAAGAGTTTACACTCTTTCTGATCGGAATGCAAGCAGAGCCCCCTACCGTAAACGGAAAGTTATGTTGTGTATATCATATCTTGCACTGTTTTATTCTTTTTACAGAACATAACACATTTCATTCCATGATATGTCTCATTGCCTCATAACAATATGGCTGACGAATGACAACCGAGGAAAAAGAACATGTACCGTTCAGATTTGCATACAGGGCACTTGCTAATTGGTGCAATTTCTTCATTTTTTGAAAAAAAAATAATAATTGTTATACTACGGTTTTGAATTTTGCTTCACCCTGTATATTTTTTTTCATACAGCAACCAAATATACTAACTAAGTGTTGCAAACATCATAAAGGAGAAAGAAAACCTATACATTACAAGAAAAAGGTTTAAAAAATGAAGTTAGTACCTGTAGTTATATATGGAGGAATGGAACCCTTGCAGTATTGATGAGACCACGTATCACTCATCCTAAGTAGAAAACGTACGTCTTTAACCACAAATTTCTTCAATTTTCTTCAAAACTATACTAGTTGGTATAAATATGTTGTTAGGCAACATCTCAACAATATAACATATGTCATTATTATATATATTATATTGTTGAGCACTCTTCCTAACTGCTATATATTTCAGGCTATATCTCCGATACTTCTGAACATATTTTAATGCAATAAAGCTCAAATTGAAGAGTTTACACTCTTTCTGATAGGAATGCAAGCAGAGCCCCCTACCGTAAACGGAAAGTTATGTTGTGTATATCATATCTTGCACTGTTTTATTCTTTTTACAGAACATAACACATTTCATTCCATGATATGTCTCATTGCCTCATAACAATATGGCTGACGAATGACAACCGAGGAAAAAGAACATGTACCGTTCAGATTTGCATACAGGGCACTTGCTAATTGGTGCAATTTCTTCATTTTTTGAAAAAAAAATTATTGTTATACTACAGTTTTGAATTTTGCTTCACCCTGTATATTTTTTTTCATACAGCAACCAAATATACTAACTAAGTGTTGGAAACATCATAAAGGAGAAAGAAATCCTATACATTACAAGAAAAAGGTTTAAAAAATGAAGTTAGTACCTGTTGTTATATATGGAGCAATGGAACCCTTGCAGTATTGATGAGACCACGTATCACTCATCCTAAGTAGAAAACGTACGTCTTTAACCACAAATTTCTTCAATTTTCTTCAAAACTATACTAGTTGGTATAAATATGTTGTTAGGCAACATCTCAACAATATAACATATGTCATTTTTATATATATTATATTGTTGAGCACTCTTCCTAACTGCTATATATTTCAGGCTATATCTCCGAAACTTCTGAACATATTTTAATGCAATAAAGCTCAAATTGAATAGTTTACACTCTTTCTGATAGGAATGCACGCAGAGCCCCCTACCGTAAACGGAAAGTTATGTTGTGTATATCATATCTTGCACTGTTTTATTCTTTTTACAGAACATAACACATTTCATTCCATGATATGTCTCATTGCCTCATAACAATATGGCTGACGAATGACAACCGAGGAAAAAGAACATGTACCGTTCAGATTTGCATACAGGGCACTTGCTAATTGGTGCAATTTCTTCATTTTTTTAAAAAAAAATAATAATTGGTATACTACGGTTTTGAATTTTGCTTCACCCTGTATATTTTTTTTCATACAACAACCAAATATACTAACTAAGTGTTGCAAACATCATAAAGGAGAAAGATATCCTATACATTACAAGAAAAAGGTTTAAAAAATGAAGTTAGTACCTGTTGTTATATATGGAGGAATGGAACCCTTGCAGTATTGATGAGACCACGTATCACTCATCCTAAGTAGAAAACGTACGTCTTTAACCACAAATTTCTTCAATTTCCTTCAAAACTATACTAGTTGGTATAAATATGTTGTTAGGCAACATCTCAAAAATATAACATATGTCATTTTTATATATATTATATTGTTGAGCACTCTTCCTAACTGCTATATATTTCAGGCTATATCTCCGAAACTTCTGAACATATTTTAATGCAATAAAGCTCAAATTGAATAGTTTACACTCTTTCTGATAGGAATGCAAGCAGAGCCCCCTACCGTAAACGGAAAGTTATGTTGTGTATATCATATCTTGCACTGTTTTATTCTTTTTACAGAACATAACACATTTCATTCCATGATATGTCTCATTGCCTCATAACAATATGGCTGACGAATGACAACCGAGGAAAAAGAACATGTACCGTTCAGATTTGCATACAGGGCACTCGCTAATTGGTGCAATTTCTTCATTTTTTGAAAAAAAATAATAATTGTTATACTACGGTTTTGAATTTTGCTTCACCCTGTATATTTTTTTCATACAACAACCAAATATACTAACTAAGTGTTGCAAACATCATAAAGGAGAAAGAAAACCTATAAATTACAAGAAAAAGGTTTAAAAAATGAAGTTAGTACCTGTAGTTATATATGGAGGAATGGAACCCTAGCAGTATTGATGAGACCACGTATCACTCATCCTAAGTAGAAAACGTACGTCCTTAACCACAAATTTCTTCAATTTTCTTCAAAACTATACTAGTTGGTATAAATATGTTGTTAGGCAACATCTCAACAATATAACATATGTCATTTTTATATATATTATATTGTTGAGCACTCTTCCTAACTGCTATATTTTTCAAGCTGTATCTCCGAAACTTCTGAACATATTTTAATAAAATAAAGCTCAAATTGAAGAACAGTACACTCTTTCTGACATGAATGCAAGCAGAGCCCCCTACCGTAAATGGAAAGTTATGTTGTGTATATCATATCTTGCACTGTTTTATTCTTTTTACAGAACATAACGCATTTCATTCCATGATATGTCTCATTGCCTCATAACAATATGGCTGACGAATGACAACCGAGGAAAAAGAACATGTACCGTTCAGATTTGCATACAGGGCACTTGCTAATTGGTGCAATTTCTTCATTTTTTGAAAAAAAAATAATAATTGTTATACTACGGTTTTGAATTTTGCTTCACCCTGTATATTTCTTTTCATACAGCAACCAAATATACTAACTAAGTGTTGCAAACATCATAAAGGAGAAAGAAATCCTATACATTAGAAGAAAAAGGTTTAAAAAATGAAGTTAGTACCTGTTGTTATATATGGAGCAATGGAACCCTTGCAGTATTGATGAGACCACGTATCACTCATCCTAAGTAGAAAACGTACGTCTTTAACCACAAATTTCTTCAATTTTCTTCAAAACTATACTAGTTGGTATAAATATGTTGTTAGGCAACATCTCAAAAATATAACATATGTCATTTTTATATATATTATATTGTTGAGCACTCTTCCTAACTGCTATTTATTTCAGGCTATATCTCCGAAACTTCTGAACATATTTTAATGCAATAAAGCTCAAATTGAATAGTTTACACTCTTTCTGATAGGAATGCAAGCAGAGCCCCCTACCGTAAACGGAAAGTTATGTTGTGTATATCATATCTTGCACTGTTTTATTCTTTTTACAGAACATAACACATTTCATTCCATGATATGTCTCATTGCCTCATAACAATATGGCTGACGAATGACAACCGAGGAAAAAGAACATGTACCTTTCAGATTTGCATACAGGGCACTCGCTAATTGGTGCAATTTCTTCATTTTTTGAAAAAAAATAATAATTGTTATACTACGGTTTTGAATTTTGCTTCACCCTGTATATTTTTTTCATACAACAACCAAATATACTAACTAAGTGTTGCAAACATCATAAAGGAGAAAGAAAACCTATAAATTACAAGAAAAAGGTTTAAAAAATGAAGTTAGTACCTGTAGTTATATATGGAGGAATGGAACCCTTGCAGTATTGATGACACCACGTATCACTCATCCTAAGTAGAAAACGTACGTCTTTAACCACAAATTTCTTCAATTTTCTTCAAAACTATACTAGTTGGTATAAATATGTTGTTAGGCAACATCTCAACAATATAACATATGTCATTTTTATATATATTATATTGTTGAGCACTCTTCCTAACTGCTATATTTTTCAAGCTGTATCTCCGAAACTTCTGAACATATTTTAATGAAATAAAGCTCAAATTGAAGAACAGTACACTCTTTCTGACATGAATGCAAGCAGAGCCCCCTACCGTAAATGGAAAGTTATGTTGTGTATATCATATCTTGCACTGTTTTATTCTTTTTACAGAACATAACACATTTCATTCCATGATATGTCTCATTGCCTCATAACAATAAGGCTGACGAATGACAACCGAGGAAAAAGAACATGTACCGTTCAGATTTGCATACAGGGCACTTGCTAATTGGTGCAATTTCTTCATTTTTTGAAAAAAAAATAATAATTGTTATACTACGGTTTTGAATTTTGCTTCACCCTGTATATTTTTTTTCATACAGGAACCAAATATACTAACTAAGTGTTGCAAACATAATAAAGGAGAAAGTAATCCTATACATTACAAGAAAAAGGTTTAAAAAATGAAGTTAGTACCTGTTGTTATATATGGAGCAATGGAACCCTTGCAGTATTGATGAGACCACGTATCACTCATCCTAAGTAGAAAACGTACGTCTTTAACCACAAATTTCTTCAATTTTCTTCAAAACTATACTAGTTGGTATAAATATGTTGTTAGGCAACATCTCAACAATATAACATATGTCATTTTTATATATATTATATTGTTGAGCACTCTTCCTAACTGCTATATATTTCAGGCTATATCTCCGAAACTTCTGAACATATTTTTATGCAATAAAGCTCAAATTGAAGAGTTTACACTCTTTCTGATAGGAATGCAAGCAGAGCCCCCTACCGTAAACGGAAAGTTATGTTGTGTATATCATATCTTGCACTGTTTTATTCTTTTTACAGAACATAACACATTTCATTCCATGATATGTCTCATTGCCTCATAACAATATGGCTGACGAATGACAACCGAGGAAAAAGAACATGTACCGTTCAGATTTGCATACAGGGCACTTGCTAATTGGTGCAATTTCTTCATTTTTTGAAAAAAAAATAATTGTTATACTACGGTTTTGAATTTTGCTTCACCCTCTATATTTTTTTTCATACAGCAACCAAATATACTAAATAAGTGTTGCAAACATCTTAAAGGAGAAAGAAATCCTATACATTACAAGAAAAAGGTTTAAAAAATGAAGTTAGTACCTGTTGTTATATATGGAGCAATGGAACCCTTGCAGTATTGATGAGACCACGTATCACTCATCCTAAGTAGAAAACGTACGTCTTTAACCACAAATTTCTTCAATTTTCTTCAAAACTATACTAGTTGGTATAAATATGTTGTTAGGCAACATCTCAACAATATAACATATGTCATTTTTATATATATTATATTGTTGAGCACTCTTCCTAACTGCTATATATTTCAGGCTATATCTCCGAAACTTCTGAACATATTTTAATGCAATAAAGCTCAAATTGAAGAGTTTACACTCTTTCTGATCGGAATGCAAGCAGAGCCCCCTACCGTAAACGGAAAGTTATGTTGTGTATATCATATCTTGCAATGTTTTATTCTTTTTACAGAACATAACACATTTCATTCCATGATATGTCTCATTGCCTCATAACAATATGGCTGACGAATGACAACCGAGGAATAAGAACATGTACCGTTCAGATTTGCATACAGGGCACTTGCTAATTGGTGCAATTTCTTCATTTTTTGAAAAAAAAATAATAATTGTTATACTACGGTTTTGAATTTTGCTTCACCCTGTATATTTTTTTTCATACAGCAACCAAATATACTAACTAAGTGTTGCAAACATCATAAAGGAGAAAGAAATCCTATAAATTACAAGGAAAAGGTTTAAAAAATGAAGTTAGTACCTGTTGTTATATATGGAGCAATGGAACCCTTGCAGTATTGATGAGACCACGTATCACTCATCCTAAGTAGAAAACGTACGTCTTTAACCACAAATTTCTTCAATTTTCTTCAAAACTATACTAGTTGGTATAAATATGTTGTTAGGCAACATCTCAACAATATAACATATGTCATTTTTATATATATTATATTGTTGAGCACTCTTCCTAACTGCTATATATTTCAGGCTATATCTCCGAAACTTCTGAACATATTTTAATGCAATAAAGCTCAAATTGAATAGATTACACTCTTTCTGATAGGAATGCAAGCAGAGCCCCCTACCGCAAACGGAAAGCTATGTTGTGTATATCATATCTTGCACTGTTTTATTCTTTTTACAGAACATAACACATTTCATTCCATGATATGTCTCATTGCCTCATAACAATATGGCTGACGAATGACAACCGAGGAAAAAGCACATGTACCGTTCAGATTTGCATACAGGGCACTCGCTAATTGGTGCAATTTCTTCATTTTTTGAAAAAAAATAATAATTGTTATACTACGGTTTTGAATTTTGCTTCACCCTGTATATTTTTTTTATACAACAACCAAATATACTAACTAAGTGTTGCAAACATCATAAAGGAGAAAGAAAACCTATACATTACAAGAAAAAGGTTTAAAAAATGAAGATAGTACCTGTAGTTATATATGGAGGAATGGAACCCTTGCAGTATTGATGAGACCACGTATCACTCATCCTAAGTAGAAAACGTACGTCTTTAACCACAAATTTCTTCAATTTTCTTCAAAACTATACTAGTTGGTATAAATATGTTGTTAGGCAACATCTCAACAATATAACATATGTCATTATTATATATATTATATTGTTGAGCACTCTTCCTAACTGCTATATATTTCAAGCTGTATCTCGGAAACTTCTGAACATATTTTAATGAAATAAAGCTCAAATTGAAGAACAGTACACTCTTTCTGACATGAATGCAAGCAGAGCCCCCTACCGTAAATGGAAAGTTATGTTGTGTATATCATATCTTGCACTGTTTTATTCTTTTTACAGAACATAACACATTTCATTCCATGATATGTCTCATTGCCTCATAACAATATGGCTGACGAATGACAACCGAGGAAAAAGAACATGTACCGTTCAGATTTGCATACAATGCAC
Source organism: Thermobia domestica (assembly GCF_964235325.1). Taxonomy (NCBI): domain Eukaryota; kingdom Metazoa; phylum Arthropoda; class Insecta; order Zygentoma; family Lepismatidae; genus Thermobia; species Thermobia domestica. The sequence goes on from NC_137461.1 coordinate 199,589,270, forward strand.
TTGCTAATTGGTGCAATTTCTTCATTTTTTGAAAAAAAAATAATAATTGTTATACTACGGTTTTGAATTTTGCTTCACCCTGTATATTTTTTTTCATACAGCAACCAAATATACTAACTAAGTGTTGCAAACATCATAAAGGAGAAAGAAATCCTATACATTACAAGAAAAAGGTTTAAAAAATGAAGTTAGTACCTGTTGTTATATATGGAGCAATGGAACCCTTGCAGTATTGGTGAGACCACGTATCACTCATCCTAAGTAGAAAACGTACGTCTTTAACCACAAATTTCTTCAATTTTCTTCAAAACTATACTAGTTGGTATAAATATGTTGTTAGGCAACATCTCAACAATATAACATATGTCATTTTTATATATATTATATTGTTGAGCACTCTTCCTAACTGCTATATATTTCAGGCTATATCTCCGAAACTTCTGAACATATTTTTATGCAATAAAGCTCAAATTGAAGAGTTTACACTCTTTCTGATAGGAATGCAAGCAGAGCCCCCTACCGTAAACGGAAAGTTATGTTGTGTATATCATATCTTGCACTGTTTTATTCTTTTTACAGAACATAACACATTTCATTCCATGATATGTCTCATTGCCTCATAACAATATGGCTGACGAATGACAACCGAGGAAAAAGAACATGTACCGTTCAGATTTGCATACAGGGCACTTGCTAATTGGTGCAATTTCTTCATTTTTTGAAAAAAAAATAATTGTTATACTACGGTTTTGAATTTTGCTTCACCCTCTATATTTTTTTTCATACAGCAACCAAATATACTAACTAAGTGTTGCAAACATCATAAAGGAGAAAGAAATCCTATACATTACAAGAAAAAGGTTTAAAAAATGAAGTTAGTACCTGTTGTTATATATGGAGCAATGGAACCCTTGCAGTATTGATGAGACCACGTATAACTCATCCTAAGTAGAAAACGTACGTCTTTAACCACAAATTTCTTCAATTTTCTTCAAAACTATACTAGTTGGTATAAATATGTTGTTAGGCAACATCTCAACAATATAACATATGTCATTATTATATATATTATATTGTTGAGCACTCTTCCTAACTGCTATATTTTTCAAGCTGTATCTCCGAAACTTCTGAACATATTTTAATGAAATAAAGCTCAAATTGAAGAACAGTACACTCTTTCTGACATGAATGCAGGCAGAGCCCCCTACCGTAAATGGAAAGTTATGTTGTGTATATCATATCTTGCACTGTTTTATTCTTTTTACAGAACATAACACATTTCATTCCATGATATGTCTCATTGCCTCATAACAATAAGGCTGACGAATGACAACCGAGGAAAAAGAACATGTACCGTTCAGATTTGCATACAGGGCACTTGCTAATTGGTGCAATTTCTTCATTTTTTGAAAAAAAAATAATAATTGTTATACTACGGTTTTGAATTTTGCTTCACCCTGTATATTTTTTTTCATACAGCAACCAAATATACTAACTAAGTGTTGCAAACATCATAAAGGAGAAAGAAATCCTATAAATTACAAGGAAAAGGTTTAAAAAATGAAGTTAGTACCTGTTGTTATATATGGAGCAATGGAACCCTTGCAGTATTGATGAGACCACGTATCACTCATCCTAAGTAGAAAACGTACGTCTTTAACCACAAATTTCTTCAATTTTCTTCAAAACTATACTAGTTGGTATAAATATGTTGTTAGGCAACATCTCAACAATATAACATATGTCATTTTTATATATATTATATTGTTGAGCACTCTTCCTAACTGCTATATATTTCAGGCTATATCTCCGAAACTTCTGAACATATTTTAATGCAATAAAGCTCAAATTGAATAGATTACACTCTTTCTGATAGGAATGCAAGCAGAGCCCCCTACCGCAAACGGAAAGCTATGTTGTGTATATCATATCTTGCACTGTTTTATTCTTTTTACAGAACATAACACATTTCATTCCATGATATGTCTCATTGCCTCATAACAATATGGCTGACGAATGACAACCGAGGAAAAAGCACATGTACCGTTCAGATTTGCATACAGGGCACTCGCTAATTGGTGCAATTTCTTCATTTTTTGAAAAAAAATAATAATTGTTATACTACGGTTTTGAATTTTGCTTCACCCTGTATATTTTTTTTATACAACAACCAAATATACTAACTAAGTGTTGCAAACATCATAAAGGAGAAAGAAAACCTATACATTACAAGAAAAAGGTTTAAAAAATGAAGATAGTACCTGTAGTTATATATGGAGGAATGGAACCCTTGCAGTATTGATGAGACCACGTATCACTCATCCTAAGTAGAAAACGTACGTCTTTAACCACAAATTTCTTCAATTTTCTTCAAAACTATACTAGTTGGTATAAATATGTTGTTAGGCAACATCTCAACAATATAACATATGTCATTATTATATATATTATATTGTTGAGCACTCTTCCTAACTGCTATATATTTCAAGCTGTATCTCGGAAACTTCTGAACATATTTTAATGAAATAAAGCTCAAATTGAAGAACAGTACACTCTTTCTGACATGAATGCAAGCAGAGCCCCCTACCGTAAATGGAAAGTTATGTTGTGTATATCATATCTTGCACTGTTTTATTCTTTTTACAGAACATAACACATTTCATTCCATGATATGTCTCATTGCCTCATAACAATATGGCTGACGAATGACAACCGAGGAAAAAGAACATGTACCGTTCAGATTTGCATACAATGCACTTGCTAATTGGTGCAATTTCTTCATTTTTTGAAAAAAAAATAATAATTGTTATACTACGGTTTTGAATTTTGCTTCACCCTGTATATTTTTTTTCATACAGCAACCAAATATACTAACTAAGTGTTGCAAACATCATAAAGGAGAAAGAAATCCTATACATTACAAGAAAAAGGTTTAAAAAATGAAGTTAGTACCTGTTGTTATATATGGAGCAATGGAACCCTTGCAGTATTGGTGAGACCACGTATCACTCATCCTAAGTAGAAAACGTACGTCTTTAACCACAAATTTCTTCAATTTTCTTCAAAACTATACTAGTTGGTATAAATATGTTGTTAGGCAACATCTCAACAATATAACATATGTCATTTTTATATATATTATATTGTTGAGCACTCTTCCTAACTGCTATATATTTCAGGCTATATCTCCGAAACTTCTGAACATATTTTTATGCAATAAAGCTCAAATTGAAGAGTTTACACTCTTTCTGATAGGAATGCAAGCAGAGCCCCCTACCGTAAACGGAAAGTTATGTTGTGTATATCATATCTTGCACTGTTTTATTCTTTTTACAGAACATAACACATTTCATTCCATGATATGTCTTATTGCCTCATAACAATATGGCTGACGAATGACAACCGAGGAAAAAGAACATGTACCGTTCAGATTTGCATACAGGGCACTTGCTAATTGGTGCAATTTCTTCATTTTTTGAAAAAAAAATAATTGTTATACTACGGTTTTGAATTTTGCTTCACCCTCTATATTTTTTTTCATACAGCAACCAAATATACTAAGTGTTGCAAACATCATAAAGGAGAAAGAAATCCTATACATTACAAGAAAAAGGTTTAAAAAATGAAGTTAGTACCTGTTGTTATATATGGAGCAATGGAACCCTTGCAGTATTGATGAGACCACGTATAACTCATCCTAAGTAGAAAACGTACGTCTTTAACCACAAATTTCTTCAATTTTCTTCAAAACTATACTAGTTGGTATAAATATGTTGTTAGGCAACATCTCAACAATATAACATATGTCATTATTATATATATTATATTGTTGAGCACTCTTCCTAACTGCTATATTTTTCAAGCTGTATCTCCGAAACTTCTGAACATATTTTAATGAAATAAAGCTCAAATTGAAGAACAGTACACTCTTTCTGACATGAATGCAGGCAGAGCCCCCTACCGTAAATGGAAAGTTATGTTGTGTATATCATATCTTGCACTGTTTTATTCTTTTTACAGAACATAACACATTTCATTCCATGATATGTCTCATTGCCTCATAACAATAAGGCTGACGAATGACAACCGAGGAAAAAGAACATGTACCGTTCAGATTTGCATACAGGGCACTTGCTAATTGGTGCAATTTCTTCATTTTTTGAAAAAAAAATAATAATTGTTATACTACGGTTTTGAATTTTGCTTCACCCTGTATATTTTTTTTCATACAGGAACCAAATATACTAACTAAGTGTTGCAAACATAATAAAGGAGAAAGTAATCCTATACATTACAAGAAAAAGGTTTAAAAAATGAAGTTAGTACCTGTTGTTATATATGGAGCAATGGAACCCTTGCAGTATTGATGAGACCACGTATCACTCATCCTAAGTAGAAAACGTACGTCTTTAACCACAAATTTCTTCAATTTTCTTCAAAACTATACTAGTTGGTATAAATATGTTGTTAGGCAACATCTCAACAATATAACATATGTCATTTTTATATATATTATATTGTTGAGCACTCTTCCTAACTGCTATATATTTCAGGCTATATCTCCGAAACTTCTGAACATATTTTTATGCAATAAAGCTCAAATTGAAGAGTTTACACTCTTTCTGATAGGAATGCAAGCAGAGCCCCCTACCGTAAACGGAAAGTTATGTTGTGTATATCATATCTTGCACTGTTTTATTCTTTTTACAGAACATAACACATTTCATTCCATGATATGTCTCATTGCCTCATAACAATATGGCTGACGAATGACAACCGAGGAAAAAGAACATGTACCGTTCAGATTTGCATACAGGGCACTTGCTAATTGGTGCAATTTCTTCATTTTTTGAAAAAAAAATAATTGTTATACTACGGTTTTGAATTTTGCTTCACCCTCTATATTTTTTTTCATACAGCAACCAAATATACTAAATAAGTGTTGCAAACATCATAAAGGAGAAAGAAATCCTATACATTACAAGAAAAAGGTTTAAAAAATGAAGTTAGTACCTGTTGTTATATATGGAGCAATGGAACCCTTGCAGTATTGATGAGACCACGTATCACTCATCCTAAGTAGAAAACGTACGTCTTTAACCACAAATTTCTTCAATTTTCTTCAAAACTATACTAGTTGGTATAAATATGTTGTTAGGCAACATCTCAACAATATAACATATGTCATTTTTATATATATTATATTGTTGAGCACTCTTCCTAACTGCTATATATTTCAGGCTATATCTCCGAAACTTCTGAACATATTTTAATGCAATAAAGCTCAAATTGAAGAGTTTACACTCTTTCTGATCGGAATGCAAGCAGAGCCCCCTACCGTAAACGGAAAGTTATGTTGTGTATATCATATCTTGCAATGTTTTATTCTTTTTACAGAACATAACACATTTCATTCCATGATATGTCTCATTGCCTCATAACAATATGGCTGACGAATGACAACCGAGGAATAAGAACATGTACCGTTCAGATTTGTATACAGGGCACTTGCTAATTGGTGCAATTTCTTCATTTTTTGAAAAAAAAATAATAATTGTTATACTACGGTTTTGAATTTTGCTTCACCCTGTATATTTTTTTTCATACAGCAACCAAATATACTAACTAAGTGTTGCAAACATCATAAAGGAGAAAGAAATCCTATAAATTACAAGAAAAAGGTTTAAAAAATGAAGTTAGTACCTGTTGTTATATATGGAGCAATGGAACCCTTGCAGTATTGATGAGACCACGTATCACTCATCCTAAGTAGAAAACGTACGTCTTTAACCACAAATTTCTTCAATTTTCTTCAAAACTATACTAGTTGGTATAAATATGTTGTTAGGCAACATCTCAACAATATAACATATGTCATTTTTATATATATTATATTGTTGAGCACTCTTCCTAACTGCTATATATTTCAGGCTATATCTCCGAAACTTCTGAACATATTTTAATGCAATAAAGCTCAAATTGAATAGATTACACTCTTTCTGATAGGAATGCAAGCAGAGCCCCCTACCGTAAACGGAAAGCTATGTTGTGTATATCATATCTTGCACTGTTTTATTCTTTTTACAGAACATAACACATTTCATTCCATGATATGTCTCATTGCCTCATAACAATATGGCTGACGAATGACAACCGAGGAAAAAGCACATGTACCGTTCAGATTTGCATACAGGGCACTCGCTAATTGGTGCAATTTCTTCATTTTTTGAAAAAAAATAATAATTGTTATACTACGGTTTTGAATTTTGCTTCACCCTGTATATTTTTTTTATACAACAACCAAATATACTAACTAAGTGTTGCAAACATCATAAAGGAGAAAGAAAACCTATACATTACAAGAAAAAGGTTTAAAAAATGAAGATAGTACCTGTAGTTATATATGGAGGAATGGAACCCTTGCAGTATTGATGAGACCACGTATCACTCATCCTAAGTAGAAAACGTACGTCTTTAACCACAAATTTCTTCAATTTTCTTCAAAACTATACTAGTTGGTATAAATATGTTGTTAGGCAACATCTCAACAGTATAACATATGTCATTATTATATATATTATATTGTTGAGCACTCTTCCTAACTGCTATATATTTCAAGCTGTATCTCGGAAACTTCTGAACATATTTTAATGAAATAAAGCTCAAATTGAAGAACAGTACACTCTTTCTGACATGAATGCAAGCAGAGCCCCCTACCGTAAATGGAAAGTTATGTTGTGTATATCATATCTTGCACTGTTTTATTCTTTTTACAGAACATAACACATTTCATTCCATGATATGTCTCATTGCCTCATAACAATATGGCTGACGAATGACAACCGAGGAAAAAGAACATGTACCGTTCAGATTTGCATACAATGCACTTGCTAATTGGTGCAATTTCTTCATTTTTTGAAAAAAAAATAATAATTGTTATACTACGGTTTTGAATTTTGCTTCACCCTGTATATTTTTTTTCATACAGCAACCAAATATACTAACTAAGTGTTGCAAACATCATAAAGGAGAAAGAAATCCTATACATTACAAGAAAAAGGTTTAAAAAATGAAGTTAGTACCTGTTGTTATATATGGAGCAATGGAACCCTTGCAGTATTGGTGAGACCACGTATCACTCATCCTAAGTAGAAAACGTACGTCTTTAACCACAAATTTCTTCAATTTTCTTCAAAACTATACTAGTTGGTATAAATATGTTGTTAGGCAACATCTCAACAATATAACATATGTCATTTTTATATATATTATATTGTTGAGCACTCTTCCTAACTGCTATATATTTCAGGCTATATCTCCGAAACTTCTGAACATATTTTTATGCAATAAAGCTCAAATTGAAGAGTTTACACTCTTTCTGATAGGAATGCAAGCAGAGCCCCCTACCGTAAACGGAAAGTTATGTTGTGTATATCATATCTTGCACTGTTTTATTCTTTTTACAGAACATAACACATTTCATTCCATGATATGTCTCATTGCCTCATAACAATATGGCTGACGAATGACAACCGAGGAAAAAGAACATGTACCGTTCAGATTTGCATACAGGGCACTTGCTAATTGGTGCAATTTCTTCATTTTTTGAAAAAAAAAATAAATAATTGTTATACTACGGTTTTGAATTTTGCTTCACCCTGTATATTTTTTTTCATACAGCAACCAAATATACTAACTAAGTGTTGCAAACATCATAAAGGAGAAAGAAATCCTATACATTACAAGAAAAAGGTTTAAAAAATGAAGTTAGTACCTGTTGTTATATATGGAGCAATGGAACCCTTCCAGTATTGGTGAGACCACGTATCACTCATCCTAAGTAGAAAACGTACGTCTTTAACCACAAATTTCTTCAATTTTCTTCAAAACTATACTAGTTGGTATAAATATGTTGTTAGGCAACATCTCAACAATATAACATATGTCATTTTTATATATGTTATATTGTTGAGCACTCTTCCTAACTGCTATATATTTCAGGCTATATCTCCGAAACTTCTGAACATATTTTTATGCAATAAAGCTCAAATTGAAGAGTTTACACTCTTTCTGATAGGAATGCAAGCAGAGCCCCCTACCGTAAACGGAAAGTTATGTTGTGTATATCATATCTTGCACTGTTTTATTCTTTTTACAGAACATAACACATTTCATTCCATGATATGTCTCATTGCCTCATAACAATATGGCTGACGAATGACAACCGAGGAAAAAGAACATGTACCGTTCAGATTTGCATACAGGGCACTTGCTAATTGGTGCAATTTCTTCATTTTTTGAAAAAAAAATAATTGTTATACTACGGTTTTGAATTTTGCTTCACCCTCTATATTTTTTTTCATACAGCAACCAAATATACTAACTAAGTGTTGCAAACATCATAAAGGAGAAAGAAATCCTATACATTACAAGAAAAAGGTTTAAAAAATGAAGTTAGTACCTGTTGTTATATATGGAGCAATGGAACCCTTGCAGTATTGATGAGACCACGTATAACTCATCCTAAGTAGAAAACGTACGTCTTTAACCACAAATTTCTTCAATTTTCTTCAAAACTATACTAGTTGGTATAAATATGTTGTTAGGCAACATCTCAACAATATAACATATGTCATTATTATATATATTATATTGTTGAGCACTCTTCCTAACTGCTATATTTTTCAAGCTGTATCTCCGAAACTTCTGAACATATTTTAATGAAATAAAGCTCAAATTGAAGAACAGTACACTCTTTCTGACATGAATGCAGGCAGAGCCCCCTACCGTAAATGGAAAGTTATGTTGTGTATATCATATCTTGCACTGTTTTATTCTTTTTACAGAACATAACACATTTCATTCCATGATATGTCTCATTGCCTCATAACAATAAGGCTGACGAATGACAACCGAGGAAAAAGAACATGTACCGTTCAGATTTGCATACAGGGCACTTGCTAATTGGTGCAATTTCTTCATTTTTTGAAAAAAAAAATAATAATTGTTATACTACGGTTTTGAATTTTGCTTCACCCTGTATATTTTTTTTCATACAGGAACCAAATATACTAACTAAGTGTTGCAAACATAATAAAGGAGAAAGTAATCCTATACATTACAAGAAAAAGGTTTAAAAAATGAAGTTAGTACCTGTTGTTATATATGGAGCAATGGAACCCTTGCAGTATTGATGAGACCACGTATCACTCATCCTAAGTAGAAAACGTACGTCTTTAACCACAAATTTCTTCAATTTTCTTCAAAACTATACTAGTTGGTATAAATATGTTGTTAGGCAACATCTCAACAATATAACATATGTCATTTTTATATATATTATATTGTTGAGCACTCTTCCTAACTGCTATATATTTCAGGCTATATCTCCGAAACTTCTGAACATATTTTTATGCAATAAAGCTCAAATTGAAGAGTTTACACTCTTTCTGATAGGAATGCAAGCAGAGCCCCCTACCGTAAACGGAAAGTTATGTTGTGTATATCATATCTTGCACTGTTTTATTCTTTTTACAGAACATAACACATTTCATTCCATGATATGTCTCATTGCCTCATAACAATATGGCTGACGAATGACAACCGAGGAAAAAGAACATGTACCGTTCAGATTTGCATACAGGGCACTTGCTAATTGGTGCAATTTCTTCATTTTTTGAAAAAAAAATAATTGTTATACTACGGTTTTGAATTTTGCTTCACCCTCTATATTTTTTTTCATACAGCAACCAAATATACTAAATAAGTGTTGCAAACATCATAAAGGAGAAAGAAATCCTATACATTACAAGAAAAAGGTTTAAAAAATGAAGTTAGTACCTGTTGTTATATATGGAGCAATGGAACCCTTGCAGTATTGATGAGACCACGTATCACTCATCCTAAGTAGAAAACGTACGTCTTTAACCACAAATTTCTTCAATTTTCTTCAAAACTATACTAGTTGGTATAAATATGTTGTTAGGCAACATCTCAACAATATAACATATGTCATTTTTATATATATTATATTGTTGAGCACTCTTCCTAACTGCTATATATTTCAGGCTATATCTCCGAAACTTCTGAACATATTTTAATGCAATAAAGCTCAAATTGAAGAGTTTACACTCTTTCTGATCGGAATGCAAGCAGAGCCCCCTACCGTAAACGGAAAGTTATGTTGTGTATATCATATCTTGCAATGTTTTATTCTTTTTACAGAACATAACACATTTCATTCCATGATATGTCTCATTGCCTCATAACAATATGGCTGACGAATGACAACCGAGGAATAAGAACATGTACCGTTCAGATTTGTATACAGGGCACTTGCTAATTGGTGCAATTTCTTCATTTTTTGAAAAAAAAATAATAATTGTTATACTACGGTTTTGAATTTTGCTTCACCCTGTATATTTTTTTTCATACAGCAACCAAATATACTAACTAAGTGTTGCAAACATCATAAAGGAGAAAGAAATCCTATAAATTACAAGAAAAAGGTTTAAAAAATGAAGTTAGTACCTGTTGTTATATATGGAGCAATGGAACCCTTGCAGTATTGATGAGACCACGTATCACTCATCCTAAGTAGAAAACGTACGTCTTTAACCACAAATTTCTTCAATTTTCTTCAAAACTATACTAGTTGGTATAAATATGTTGTTAGGCAACATCTCAACAATATAACATATGTCATTTTTATATATATTATATTGTTGAGCACTCTTCCTAACTGCTATATATTTCAGGCTATATCTCCGAAACTTCTGAACATATTTTAATGCAATAAAGCTCAAATTGAATAGATTACACTCTTTCTGATAGGAATGCAAGCAGAGCCCCCTACCGTAAACGGAAAGCTATGTTGTGTATATCATATCTTGCACTGTTTTATTCTTTTTACAGAACATAACACATTTCATTCCATGATATGTCTCATTGCCTCATAACAATATGGCTGACGAATGACAACCGAGGAAAAAGCACATGTACCGTTCAGATTTGCATACAGGGCACTCGCTAATTGGTGCAATTTCTTCATTTTTTCAAAAAAAAATAATAATTGTTATACTACGGTTTTGAATTTTGCTTCACCCTGTATATTTTTTTTATACAACAACCAAATATACTAACTAAGTGTTGCAAACATCATAAAGGAGAAAGAAAACCTATACATTACAAGAAAAAGGTTTAAAAAATGAAGATAGTACCTGTAGTTATATATGGAGGAATGGAACCCTTGCAGTATTGATGAGACCACGTAACACTCATCCTAAGTAGAAAACGTACGTCTTTAACCACAAATTTCTTCAATTTTCTTCAAAACTATACTAGTTGGTATAAATATGTTGTTAGGCAACATCTCAACAATATAACATATGTCATTATTATATATATTATATTGTTGAGCACTCTTCCTAACTGCTATATATTTCAAGCTGTATCTCGGAAACTTCTGAACATATTTTAATGAAATAAAGCTCAAATTGAAGAACAGTACACTCTTTCTGACATGAATGCAAGCAGAGCCCCCTACCGTAAATGGAAAGTTATGTTGTGTATATCATATCTTGCACTGTTTTATTCTTTTTACAGAACATAACACATTTCATTCCATGATATGTCTCATTGCCTCATAACAATATGGCTGACGAATGACAACCGAGGAAAAAGAACATGTACCGTTCAGATTTGCATACAATGCACTTGCTAATTGGTGCAATTTCTTCATTTTTTTTAAAAAAAATAATAATTGTTATACTACGGTTTTGAATTTTGCTTCACCCTGTATATTTTTTTTCATACAGCAACCAAATATACTAACTAAGTGTTGCAAACATCATAAAGGAGAAAGAAATCCTATACATTACAAGAAAAAGGTTTAAAAAATGAAGTTAGTACCTGTTGTTATATATGGAGCAATGGAACCCTTGCAGTATTGGTGAGACCACGTATCACTCATCCTAAGTAGAAAACGTACGTCTTTAACCACAAATTTCTTCAATTTTCTTCAAAACTATACTAGTTGGTATAAATATGTTGTTAGGCAACATCTCAACAATATAACATATGTCATTTTTATATATATTATATTGTTGAGCACTCTTCCTAACTGCTATATATTTCAGGCTATATCTCCGAAACTTCTGAACATATTTTTATGCAATAAAGCTCAAATTGAAGAGTTTACACTCTTTCTGATAGGAATGCAAGCAGAGCCCCCTACCGTAAACGGAAAGTTATGTTGTGTATATCATATCTTGCACTGTTTTATTCTTTTTACAGAACATAACACATTTCATTCCATGATATGTCTCATTGCCTCATAACAATATGGCTGACGAATGACAACCGAGGAAAAAGAACATGTACCGTTCAGATTTGCATACAGGGCACTTGCTAATTGGTGCAATTTCTTCATTTTTTGAAAAAAAAATAATAATTGTTATACTACGGTTTTGAATTTTGCTTCACCCTGTATATTTTTTTTCATACAGCAACCAAATATACTAACTAAGTGTTGCAAACATCATAAAGGAGAAAGAAATCCTATACATTACAAGAAAAAGGTTTAAAAAATGAAGTTAGTACCTGTTGTTATATATGGAGCAATGGAACCCTTCCAGTATTGGTGAGACCACGTATCACTCATCCTAAGTAGAAAACGTACGTCTTTAACCACAAATTTCTTCAATTTTCTTCAAAACTATACTAGTTGGTATAAATATGTTGTTAGGCAACATCTCAACAATATAACATATGTCATTTTTATATATGTTATATTGTTGAGCACTCTTCCTAACTGCTATATATTTCAGGCTATATCTCCGAAACTTCTGAACATATTTTTATGCAATAAAGCTCAAATTGAAGAGTTTACACTCTTTCTGATAGGAATGCAAGCAGAGCCCCCTACCGTAAACGGAAAGTTATGTTGTGTATATCATATCTTGCACTGTTTTATTCTTTTTACAGAACATAACACATTTCATTCCATGATATGTCTCATTGCCTCATAACAATATGGCTGACGAATGACAACCGAGGAAAAAGAACATGTACCGTTCAGATTTGCATACAGGGCACTTGCTAATTGGTGCAATTTCTTCATTTTTTGAAAAAAAAAATAATTGTTATACTACGGTTTTGAATTTTGCTTCACCCTGTATATTTTTTTTCATACAGCAACCAAATATACTAACTAAGTGTTGCAAACATCATAAAGGAGAAAGAAATCCTATACATTACAAGAAAAAGGTTTAAAAAATGAAGTTAGTACCTGTTGTTATATATGGAGCAATGGAACCCTTGCAGTATTGATGAGACCACGTATCACTCATCCTAAGTAGAAAACGTACGTCTTTAACCACAAATTTCTTCAATTTTCTTCAAAACTATACTAGTTGGTATAAATATGTTGTTAGGCAACATCTCAACAATATAACATATGTCATTTTTATATATATTATATTGTTGAGCACTCTTCCTAACTGCTATATATTTCAGGCTATATCTCCGAAACTTCTGAACATATTTTAATGCAATAAAGCTCAAATTGAAGAGTTTACACTCTTTCTGATCGGAATGCAAGCAGAGCCCCCTACCGTAAACGGAAAGTTATGTTGTGTATATCATATCTTGCACTGTTTTATTCTTTTTACAGAACATAACACATTTCATTCCATGATATGTCTCATTGCCTCATAACAATATGGCTGACGAATGACAACCGAGGAAGAAGAACATGTACCGTTCAGATTTGCATACAGGGCACTTGCTAATTGGTGCAATTTCTTCATTTTTTGAAAAAAAAATAATAATTGTTATACTACGGTTTTGAATTTCGCTTCACCCTCTATATTTTTTTTCATACAGCAACCAAATATACTAACTAAGTGTTGCAAACATCATAAAGGAGAAAGAAATCCTATACATTACAAGAAAAAGGTTTAAAAAATGAAGTTAGTACCTGTTGTTATATATGGAGCAATGGAACCCTTGCAGTATTGATGAGACCACGTATCACTCATCCTAAGTAGAAAACGTACGTCGTTAACCACAAATTTCTTCAATTTTCTTCAAAACTATACTAGTTGGTATAAATATGTTGTTAGGCAACATCTCAACAATATAACATATGTCATTATTATATATATTATATTGTTGAGCACTCTTCCTAACTGCTATATATTTCAAGCCGTATCTCCGAAACTTCTGAACATATTTTAATGAAATAAAGCTCAAATTGAAGAACAGTACACTCTTTCTGACATGAATGCAAGCAGAGCCCCCTACCGTAAATGGAAAGTTATGTTGTGTATATCATATCTTGCACTGTTTTATTCTTTTTACAGAACATAACACATTTCATTCCATGATATGTCTCATTGCCTCATAACAATATGGCTGACGAATGACAACCGAGGAAAAAGAACATGTACCGTTCAGATTTGCATACAGGGCACTTGCTAATTGGTGCAATTTCTTCATTTTTTTTTAAAAAAAATAATTGTTATACTACGGTTTTGAATTTTGCTTCACCCTCTATATTTTTTTTTCATACAGCATCCAAATATACTAACTGAGTGTTGCAAACATCATAAAGGAGAAAGAAATCCTATACATTACAAGAAAAAGGTTTAAAAAATGAAGTTAGTACCTGTTGTTATATATGGAGCAATGGAACCCTTGCAGTATTGATGAGACCACGTATCACTCATCCTAAGTAGAAAACGTACGTCTTTAACCACAAATTTCTTCAATTTTCTTCAAAACTATACTAGTTGGTATAAATATGTTGTTAGGCAACATCTCAACAATATAACATATGTCATTTTTATATATATTATATTGTTGAGCACTCTTCCTAACTGCTATATATTTCAGGCTATATCTCCGAAACTTCTGAACATATTTTAATGCAATAAAGCTCAAATTGAAGAGTTTACACTCTTTCTGATTGGAATGCAAGCAGAGCCCCCTACCGTAAACGGAAAGTTATGTTGTGTATATCATATCTTGCACTGTTTTATTCTTTTTACAGAACATAACACATTTCATTCCATGATATGTCTCATTGCCTCATAACAATATGGCTGACGAATGACAACCGAGGAAAAAGAACATGTACCGTTCAGATTTGCATACAGGGCACTTGCTAATTGGTGCAATTTCTTCATTTTTTGAAAAAAAAAATAATAATTGTTATACTACGGTTTTGAATTTTGCTTCACCCTGTATATTTTTTTTCATACAGCAACCAAATATACTAACTAAGTGTTGCAAACATCATAAAGGAGAAAGAAAACCTATACATTACAAGAAAAAGGTTTAAAAAATGAAGTTAGTACCTGTAGTTATATATGGAGGAATGGAACCCTTGCAGTATTGATGAGACCACGTATCACTCATCCTAAGTAGAAAACGTACGTCTTTAACCACAAATTTCTTCAATTTTCTTCAAAACTATACTAGTTGGTATAAATATGTTGTTAGGCAACATCTCAACAATATAACATATGTCATTATTATATATATTATATTGTTGAGCACTCTTCCTAACTGCTATATATTTCAGGCTATATCTCCGATACTTCTGAACATATTTTAATGCAATAAAGCTCAAATTGAAGAGTTTACACTCTTTCTGATAGGAATGCAAGCAGAGCCCCCTACCGTAAACGGAAAGTTATGTTGTGTATATCATATCTTGCACTGTTTTATTCTTTTTACAGAACATAACACATTTCATTCCATGATATGTCTCATTGCCTCATAACAATATGGCTGACGAATGACAACCGAGGAAAAAGAACATGTACCGTTCAGATTTGCATACAGGGCACTTGCTAATTGGTGCAATTTCTTCATTTTTTGAAAAAAAAATAATAATTGTTATACTACGGTTTTGAATTTTGCTTCACCCTGTATATTTTTTTTCATACAGCAACCAAATATACTAACTAAGTGTTGGAAACATCATAAAGGAGAAAGAAATCCTATACATTACAAGAAAAAGGTTTAAAAAATGAAGTTAGTACCTGTTGTTATATATGGAGCAATGGAACCCTTGCAGTATTGATGAGACCACGTATCACTCATCCTAAGTAGAAAACGTACGTCTTTAACCACAAATTTCTTCAATTTTCTTCAAAACTATACTAGTTGGTATAAATATGTTGTTAGGCAACATCTCAACAATATAACATATGTCATTTTTATATATATTATATTGTTGAGCACTCTTCCTAACTGCTATATATTTCAGGCTATATCTCCGAAACTTCTGAACATATTTTAATGCAATAAAGCTCAAATTGAATAGTTTACACTCTTTCTGATAGGAATGCAAGCAGAGCCCCCTACCGTAAACGGAAAGTTATGTTGTGTATATCATATCTTGCACTGTTTTATTCTTTTTACAGAACATAACACATTTCATTCCATGATATGTCTCATTGCCTCATAACAATATGGCTGACGAATGACAACCGAGGAAAAAGAACATGTACCGTTCAGATTTGCATACAGGGCACTTGCTAATTGGTGCAATTTCTTCATTTTTTGAAAAAAAATAATAATTGTTATACTACGGTTTTGAATTTTGCTTCACCCTGTATATTTTTTTTCATACAGCAACCAAATATACTAACTAAGTGTTGCAAACATCATAAAGGAGAAAGAAATCCTATACATTACAAGAAAAAGGTTTAAAAAATGAAGTTAGTACCTGTTGTTATATATGGAGCAATGGAACCCTTGCAGTATTGATGAGACCACGTATCACTCATCCTAAGTAGAAAACGTACGTCTTTAACCACAAATTTCTTCAATTTTCTTCAAAACTATACTAGTTGGTATAAATATGTTGTTAGGCAACATCTCAAAAATATAACATATGTCATTTTTATATATATTATATTGTTGAGCACTCTTCCTAACTGCTATATATTTCAAGCTGTATCTCCGAAACTTCTGAACATATTTTAATGAAATAAAGCTCAAATTGAATAGTTTACACTCTTTCTGATAGGAATGCAAGCAGAGCCCCCTACCGTAAACGGAAAGTTATGTTGTGTATATAATATCTTGCACTGTTTTATTCTTTTTACAGAACATAACACATTTCATTCCATGATATGTCTCATTGCCTCATAACAATATGGCTGACGAATGACAACCGAGGAAAAAGAACATGTACCGTTCAGATTTGCATACAGGGCACTCGCTAATTGGTGCAATTTCTTCATTTTTTGAAAAAAAATAATAATTGTTATACTACGGTTTTGAATTTTGCTTCACCCTGTATATTTTTTTCATACAACAACCAAATATACTAACTAAGTGTTGCAAACATCATAAAGGAGAAAGAAAACCTATAAATTACAAGAAAAAGGTTTAAAAAATGAAGTTAGTACCTGTAGTTATATATGGAGGAATGGAACCCTTGCAGTATTGATGAGACCACGTATCACTCATCCTAAGTAGAAAACGTACGTCTTTAACCACAAATTTCTTCAATTTTCTTCAAAACTATACTAGTTGGTATAAATATGTTGTTAGGCAACATCTCAACAATATAACATATGTCATTTTTATATATATTATATTGTTGAGCACTCTTCCTAACTGCTATATTTTTCAAGCTGTATCTCCGAAACTTCTGAACATATTTTAATAAAATAAAGCTCAAATTGAAGAACAGTACACTCTTTCTGACATGAATGCAAGCAGAGCCCCCTACCGTAAATGGAAAGTTATGTTGTGTATATCATATCTTGCACTGTTTTATTCTTTTTACAGAACATAACACATTTCATTCCATGATATGTCTCATTGCCTCATAACAATATGGCTAACGAATGACAACCGAGGAAAAAGAACATGTACCGTTCAGATTTGCATACAGGGCACTTGCTAATTGGTGCAATTTCTTCATTTTTTGAAAAAAAAATAATAATTGTTATACTACGGTTTTGAATTTTGCTTCACCCTGTATATTTTTTTTCATACAGCAACTAAATATACTAACTAAGTGTTGCAAACATC
The DNA here is from genome assembly GCF_964235325.1 of Thermobia domestica. Taxonomy (NCBI): domain Eukaryota; kingdom Metazoa; phylum Arthropoda; class Insecta; order Zygentoma; family Lepismatidae; genus Thermobia; species Thermobia domestica. Next base: position 199,607,327 of record NC_137461.1, read on the forward strand.
ATAAAGGAGAAAGAAATCCTATACATTACAAGAAAAAGGTTTAAAAAATGAAGTTAGTACCTGTTGTTATATATGGAGCAATGGAACCCTTGCAGTATTGATGAGACCACGTATCACTCATCCTAAGTAGAAAACGTACGTCTTTAACCACAAATTTCTTCAATTTTCTTCAAAACTATACTACTTGGTATAAATATGTTGTTAGGCAACATCTCAAAAATATAACATATGTCATTTATATATATATTATATTGTTGAGCACTCTTCCTAACTGCTATTTATTTCAGGCTATATCTCCGAAACTTCTGAACATATTTTAATGCAATAAAGCTCAAATTGAATAGTTTACACTCTTTCTGATAGGAATGCAAGCAGAGCCCCCTACCGTAAACGGAAAGTTATGTTGTGTATATCATATCTTGCACTGTTTTATTCTTTTTACAGAACATAACACATTTCATTCCATGATATGTCTCATTGCCTCATAACAATATGGCTGACGAATGACAACCGAGGAAAAAGAACATGTACCGTTCAGATTTGCATACAGGGCACTCGCTAATTGGTGCAATTTCTTCATTTTTTGAAAAAAAATAATAATTGTTATACTACGGTTTTGAATTTTGCTTCACCCTGTATATTTTTTTTATACAACAACCAAATATACTAACTAAGTGTTGCAAACATCATAAAGGAGAAAGAAAACCTATAAATTACAAGAAAAAGGTTTAAAAAATGAAGTTAGTACCTGTAGTTATATATGGAGGAATGGAACCCTTGCAGTATTGATGAGACCACGTATCACTCATCCTAAGTAGAAAACGTACGTCTTTAACCACAAATTTCTTCAATTTTCTTCAAAACTATACTAGTTGGTATAAATATGTTGTTAGGCAACATCTCAACAATATAACATATGTCATTTTTATATATATTATATTGTTGAGCACTCTTCCTAACTGCTATATTTTTCAAGCTGTATCTCCGAAACTTCTGAACATATTTTAATAAAATAAAGCTCAAATTGAAGAACAGTACACTCTTTCTGACATGAATGCAAGCAGAGCCCCCTACCGTAAATGGAAAGTTATGTTGTGTATATCATATCTTGCACTGTTTTATTCTTTTTACAGAACATAACACATTTCATTCCATGATATGTCTCATTGCCTCATAACAATATGGCTAACGAATGACAACCGAGGAAAAAGAACATGTACCGTTCAGATTTGCATACAGGGCACTTGCTAATTGGTGCAATTTCTTCATTTTTTGAAAAAAAAATAATAATTGTTATACTACGGTTTTGAATTTTGCTTCACCCTGTATATTTTTTTTCATACAGCAACTAAATATACTAACTAAGTGTTGCAAACATCATAAAGGAGAAAGAAATCCTATACATTACAAGAAAAAGGTTTAAAAAATGAAGTTAGTACCTGTTGTTATATATGGAGCAATGGAACCCTTGCAGTATTGATGAGACCACGTATCACTCATCCTAAGTAGAAAACGTACGTCTTTAACCACAAATTTCTTCAATTTTCTTCAAAACTATACTAGTTGGTATAAATATGTTGTTAGGCAACATCTCAAAAATATAACATATGTCATTTTTATATATATTATATTGTTGAGCACTCTTCCTAACTGCTATTTATTTCAGGCTATATCTCCGAAACTTCTGAACATATTTTAATGCAATAAAGCTCAAATTGAATAGTTTACACTCTTTCTGATAGGAATGCAAGCAGAGCCCCCTACCGTAAACGGAAAGTTATGTTGTGTATATCATATCTTGCACTGTTTTATTCTTTTTACAGAACATAACACATTTCATTCCATGATATGTCTCATTGCCTCATAACAATATGGCTGACGAATGACAACCGAGGAAAAAGAACATGTACCGTTCAGATTTGCATACAGGGCACTCGCTAATTGGTGCAATTTCTTCATTTTTTGAAAAAAAAAATAATTGTTATACTACGGTTTTGAATTTTGCTTCACCCTGTATATTTTTTTCATACAACAACCAAATATACTAACTAAGTGTTGCAAACATCATAAAGGAGAAAGAAAACCTATAAATTACAAGAAAAAGGTTTAAAAAATGAAGTTAGTACCTGTAGTTATATATGGAGGAATGGAACCCTTGCAGTATTGATGAGACCACGTATCACTCATCCTAAGTAGAAAACGTACGTCTTTAACCACAAATTTCTTCAATTTTCTTCAAAACTATACTAGTTGGTATAAATATGTTGTTAGGCAACATCTCAACAATATAACATATGTCATTTTTATATATATTATATTGTTGAGCACTCTTCCTAACTGCTATATTTTTCAAGCTGTATCTCCGAAACTTCTGAACATATTTTAATGAAATAAAGCTCAAATTGAAGAACAGTACACTCTTTCTGACATGAATGCAAGCAGAGCCCCCTACCGTAAATGGAAAGTTATGTTGTGTATATCATATCTTGCACTGTTTTATTCTTTTTACAGAACATAACACATTTCATTCCATGATATGTCTCATTGCCTCATAACAATATGGCTGACGAATGACAACCGAGGAAAAAGAACATGTACCGTTCAGATTTGCATACAGGCACTTGCTTATTGGTGCAATTTCTTCATTTTTTGAAAAAAAAAATAATTGTTATACTACGGTTTTGAATTTTGCTTCACCCTTTATATTTTTTTTTCATACAGCAACCAAATATACTAACTAAGTGTTGCAAACATCATAAAGGAGAAAGAAATCCTATACATTACAAGAAAAAGGTTTAAAAAATGAAGTTAGTACCTGTTGTTATATATGGAGCAATGGAACCCTTGCAGTATTGATGAGACCACGTATCACTCATCCTAAGTAGAAAACGTACGTCTTTAACCACAAATTTCTTCAATTTTCTTCAAAACTATACTAGTTGGTATAAATATGTTGTTAGGCAACATCTCAACAATATAACATATGTCATTTTTATATATATTATATTGTTGAGCACTCTTCCTAACTGCTATATATTTCAGGCTATATCTCCGAAACTTCTGAACATATTTTAATGCAATAAAGCTCAAATTGAAGAGTTTACACTCTTTCTGATATGAATGCAAGCAGAGCCCCCTACCGTAAACGGAAAGTTATGTTGTGTATATCATATCTTGCACTGTTTTATTCTTTTTACAGAACATAACACATTTCATTCCATGATATGTCTCATTGCCTCATAACAATATGGCTGACGAATGACAACCGAGGAAAAAGAACATGTACCGTTCAGATTTGCATACAGGGCACTTGCTAATTGGTGCAATTTCTTCATTTTTTGAAAAAAAATAATAATTGTTATACTACGGCTTTGAATTTTGCTTCACCCTGTATATTTTTTTTTCATACAGCAACCAAATATACTAACTAAGTGTTGCAAACATCATAAAGGAGAAAGAAATCCTATACATTACAAGAAAAAGGTTTAAAAAATGAAGTTAGTACCTGTTGTTATATATGGAGCAATGGAACCCTTGCAGTATTGATGAGACCACGTATCACTCATCCTAAGTAGAAAACGTACGTCTTTAACCACAAATTTCTTCAATTTTCTCCAAAACTATACTAGTTGGTATAAATATGTTGTTAGGCAACATCTCAACAATATAACATATGTCATTTTTATATATATTATATTGTTGAGCACTCTTCCTAACTGTTATATATTTCAGGCTATATCTCCGAAACTTCTGAACATTTTTTAATGCAATAAAGCTCAAATTGAAGAACAGTACACTCTTTCTGATAGGAATGCAAGCAGAGCCCCGTACCGTAAACGGAAAGTTATGTTGTGTATATCATATCTTGCACTGTTTTATTTTTTTTACAGAACATAACACATTTCATTCCATGATATGTCTCATTGCCTCATAACAATATGGCTGACGAATGACAACCGAGGAAAAAGAACATGTACCGTTCAGATTTGCATACAGGGCACTCGCTAATTGGTACAATTTCTTCATTTTTTGAAAAAAAATAATAATTGTTATACTACGGTTTTGAATTTTGCTTCACCCTGTATATTTTTTTTATACAACAACCAAATATACTAACTAAGTGTTGCAAACATCATAAAGGAGAAAGAAAACCTATACATTACAAGAAAAAGGTTTAAAAAATGAAGTTAGTACCTGTTGTTATATATGGAGCAATGGAACCCTTGCAGTATTGATGAGACCACGTATCACTCATCCTAAGTAGAAAACGTACGTCTTTAACCACAAATTTCTTCAATTTTCTTCAAAACTATACTAGTTGGTATAAATATGTTGTTAGGCAACATCTCAACAATATAACATATGTCATTTTTATATATATTATATTGTTGAGCACTCTTCCTAACTGCTATATATTTCAGGCTATATCTCCGAAACTTCTGAACATATTTTAATGCAATAAAGCTCAAATTGAAGAGTTTACACTCTTTCTGATAGGAATGCAAGCAGAGCCCCCTACCGTAAACGGAAAGTTATGTTGTGTATATCATATCTTGCACTGTTTTATTCTTTTTACAGAACATAACACATTTCATTCCATGATATGTCTCATTGCCTCATAACAATATGGCTGACGAATGACAACCGAGGAAAAAGAACATGTACCGTTCAGATTTGCATACAGGGCACTCGCTAATTGGTGCAATTTCTTCATTTTTTGAAAAAAAAATAATAATTGTTATACTACGGTTTTGAATTTTGCTTCACCCTGTATATTTTTTTTCATACAGCAACCAAATATACTAACTAAGTGTTGGAAACATCATAAAGGAGAAAGAAATCCTATACATTACAAGAAAAAGGTTTAAAAAATGAAGTTAGTACCTGTTGTTATATATGGAGCAATGGAACCCTTGCAGTATTGATGAGACCACGTATCACTCATCCTAAGTAGAAAACGTACGTCTTTAACCACAAATTTCTTCAATTTTCTTCAAAACTATACTAGTTGGTATAAATATGTTGTTAGGCAACATCTCAACAATATAACATATGTCATTTTTATATATATTATATTGTTGAGCACTCTTCCTAACTGCTATATATTTCAGGCTATATCTCCGAAACTTCTGAACATATTTTAATGCAATAAAGCTCAAATTGAATAGTTTACACTCTTTCTGATAGGAATGCAAGCAGAGCCCCCTACCGTAAACGGAAAGTTATGTTGTGTATATCATATCTTGCACTGTTTTATTCTTTTTACAGAACATAACACATTTCATTCCATGATATGTCTCATTGCCTCATAACAATATGGCTGACGAATGACAACCGAGGAAAAAGAACATGTACCGTTCAGATTTGCATACAGGGCACTTGCTAATTGGTGCAATTTCTTCATTTTTTGAAAAAAAATAATAATTGTTATACTACGGTTTTGAATTTTGCTTCACCCTGTATATTTTTTTTCATACAGCAACCAAATATACTAACTAAGTGTTGCAAACATCATAAAGGAGAAAGAAATCCTATACATTACAAGAAAAAGGTTTAAAAAATGAAGTTAGTACCTGTTGTTATATATGGAGCAATGGAACCCTTGCAGTATTGATGAGACCACGTATCACTCATCCTAAGTAGAAAACGTACGTCTTTAACCACAAATTTCTTCAATTTTCTTCAAAACTATACTAGTTGGTATAAATATGTTGTTAGGCAACATCTCAAAAATATAACATATGTCATTTTTATATATATTATATTGTTGAGCACTCTTCCTAACTGCTATATATTTCAAGCTGTATCTCCGAAACTTCTGAACATATTTTAATGAAATAAAGCTCAAATTGAATAGTTTACACTCTTTCTGATAGGAATGCAAGCAGAGCCCCCTACCGTAAACGGAAAGTTATGTTGTGTATATCATATCTTGCACTGTTTTATTCTTTTTACAGAACATAACACATTTCATTCCATGATATGTCTCATTGCCTCATAACAATATGGCTGACGAATGACAACCGAGGAAAAAGAACATGTACCGTTCAGATTTGCATACAGGGCACTCGCTAATTGGTGCAATTTCTTCATTTTTTGAAAAAAAATAATAATTGTTATACTACGGTTTTGAATTTTGCTTCACCCTGTATATTTTTTTCATACAACAACCAAATATACTAACTAAGTGTTGCAAACATCATAAAGGAGAAAGAAAACCTATAAATTACAAGAAAAAGGTTTAAAAAATGAAGTTAGTACCTGTAGTTATATATGGAGGAATGGAACCCTTGCAGTATTGATGAGACCACGTATCACTCATCCTAAGTAGAAAACGTACGTCTTTAACCACAAATTTCTTCAATTTTCTTCAAAACTATACTAGTTGGTATAAATATGTTGTTAGGCAACATCTCAACAATATAACATATGTCATTTTTATATATATTATATTGTTGAGCACTCTTCCTAACTGCTATATTTTTCAAGCTGTATCTCCGAAACTTCTGAACATATTTTAATAAAATAAAGCTCAAATTGAAGAACAGTACACTCTTTCTGACATGAATGCAAGCAGAGCCCCCTACCGTAAATGGAAAGTTATGTTGTGTATATCATATCTTGCACTGTTTTATTCTTTTTACAGAACATAACACATTTCATTCCATGATATGTCTCATTGCCTCATAACAATATGGCTAACGAATGACAACCGAGGAAAAAGAACATGTACCGTTCAGATTTGCATACAGGGCACTTGCTAATTGGTGCAATTTCTTCATTTTTTGAAAAAAAAATAATAATTGTTATACTACGGTTTTGAATTTTGCTTCACCCTGTATATTTTTTTTCATACAGCAACTAAATATACTAACTAAGTGTTGCAAACATCATAAAGGAGAAAGAAATCCTATACATTACAAGAAAAAGGTTTAAAAAATGAAGTTAGTACCTGTTGTTATATATGGAGCAATGGAACCCTTGCAGTATTGATGAGACCACGTATCACTCATCCTAAGTAGAAAACGTACGTCTTTAACCACAAATTTCTTCAATTTTCTTCAAAACTATACTACTTGGTATAAATATGTTGTTAGGCAACATCTCAAAAATATAACATATGTCATTTTTATATATATTATATTGTTGAGCACTCTTCCTAACTGCTATTTATTTCAGGCTATATCTCCGAAACTTCTGAACATATTTTAATGCAATAAAGCTCAAATTGAATAGTTTACACTCTTTCTGATAGGAATGCAAGCAGAGCCCCCTACCGTAAACGGAAAGTTATGTTGTGTATATCATATCTTGCACTGTTTTATTCTTTTTACAGAACATAACACATTTCATTCCATGATATGTCTCATTGCCTCATAACAATATGGCTGACGAATGACAACCGAGGAAAAAGAACATGTACCGTTCAGATTTGCATACAGGGCACTCGCTAATTGGTGCAATTTCTTCATTTTTTGAAAAAAAATAATAATTGTTATACTACGGTTTTGAATTTTGCTTCACCCTGTATATTTTTTTTATACAACAACCAAATATACTAACTAAGTGTTGCAAACATCATAAAGGAGAAAGAAAACCTATAAATTACAAGAAAAAGGTTTAAAAAATGAAGTTAGTACCTGTAGTTATATATGGAGGAATGGAACCCTTGCAGTATTGATGAGACCACGTATCACTCATCCTAAGTAGAAAACGTACGTCTTTAACCACAAATTTCTTCAATTTTCTTCAAAACTATACTAGTTGGTATAAATATGTTGTTAGGCAACATCTCAACAATATAACATATGTCATTTTTATATATATTATATTGTTGAGCACTCTTCCTAACTGCTATATTTTTCAAGCTGTATCTCCGAAACTTCTGAACATATTTTAATAAAATAAAGCTCAAATTGAAGAACAGTACACTCTTTCTGACATGAATGCAAGCAGAGCCCCCTACCGTAAATGGAAAGTTATGTTGTGTATATCATATCTTGCACTGTTTTATTCTTTTTACAGAACATAACACATTTCATTCCATGATATGTCTCATTGCCTCATAACAATATGGCTAACGAATGACAACCGAGGAAAAAGAACATGTACCGTTCAGATTTGCATACAGGGCACTTGCTAATTGGTGCAATTTCTTCATTTTTTGAAAAAAAAATAATAATTGTTATACTACGGTTTTGAATTTTGCTTCACCCTGTATATTTTTTTTCATACAGCAACTAAATATACTAACTAAGTGTTGCAAACATCATAAAGGAGAAAGAAATCCTATACATTACAAGAAAAAGGTTTAAAAAATGAAGTTAGTACCTGTTGTTATATATGGAGCAATGGAACCCTTGCAGTATTGATGAGACCACGTATCACTCATCCTAAGTAGAAAACGTACGTCTTTAACCACAAATTTCTTCAATTTTCTTCAAAACTATACTAGTTGGTATAAATATGTTGTTAGGCAACATCTCAAAAATATAACATATGTCATTTTTATATATATTATATTGTTGAGCACTCTTCCTAACTGCTATTTATTTCAGGCTATATCTCCGAAACTTCTGAACATATTTTAATGCAATAAAGCTCAAATTGAATAGTTTACACTCTTTCTGATAGGAATGCAAGCAGAGCCCCCTACCGTAAACGGAAAGTTATGTTGTGTATATCATATCTTGCACTGTTTTATTCTTTTTACAGAACATAACACATTTCATTCCATGATATGTCTCATTGCCTCATAACAATATGGCTGACGAATGACAACCGAGGAAAAAGAACATGTACCGTTCAGATTTGCATACAGGGCACTCGCTAATTGGTGCAATTTCTTCATTTTTTGAAAAAAAAAATAATTGTTATACTACGGTTTTGAATTTTGCTTCACCCTGTATATTTTTTTCATACAACAACCAAATATACTAACTAAGTGTTGCAAACATCATAAAGGAGAAAGAAAACCTATAAATTACAAGAAAAAGGTTTAAAAAATGAAGTTAGTACCTGTAGTTATATATGGAGGAATGGAACCCTTGCAGTATTGATGAGACCACGTATCACTCATCCTAAGTAGAAAACGTACGTCTTTAACCACAAATTTCTTCAATTTTCTTCAAAACTATACTAGTTGGTATAAATATGTTGTTAGGCAACATCTCAACAATATAACATATGTCATTTTTATATATATTATATTGTTGAGCACTCTTCCTAACTGCTATATTTTTCAAGCTGTATCTCCGAAACTTCTGAACATATTTTAATGAAATAAAGCTCAAATTGAAGAACAGTACACTCTTTCTGACATGAATGCAAGCAGAGCCCCCTACCGTAAACGGAAAGTTATGTTGTGTATATCATATCTTGCACTGTTTTATTCTTTTTACAGAACATAACACATTTCATTCCATGATATGTCTCATTGCCTCATAACAATATGGCTGACGAATGACAACCGAGGAAAAAGAACATGTACCGTTCAGATTTGCATACAGGCACTTGCTAATTGGTGCAATTTCTTCATTTTTTGAAAAAAAAAATAATTGTTATACTACGGTTTTGAATTTTGCTTCACCCTGTATATTTTTTTTTTCATACAGCAACCAAATATACTAACTAAGTGTTGCAAACATCATAAAGGAGAAAGAAATCCTATACATTACAAGAAAAAGGTTTAAAAAATGAAGTTAGTACCTGTTGTTATATATGGAGCAATGGAACCCTTGCAGTATTGATGAGACCACGTATCACTCATCCTAAGTAGAAAACGTACGTCTTTAACCACAAATTTCTTCAATTTTCTTCAAAACTATACTAGTTGGTATAAATATGTTGTTAGGCAACATCTCAACAATATAACATATGTCATTTTTATATATATTATATTGTTGAGCACTCTTCCTAACTGCTATATATTTCAGGCTATATCTCCGAAACTTCTGAACATATTTTAATGCAATAAAGCTCAAATTGAAGAGTTTACACTCTTTCTGATATGAATGCAAGCAGAGCCCCCTACCGTAAATGGAAAGTTATGTTGTGTATATCATATCTTGCACTGTTTTATTCTTTTTACAGAACATAACACATTTCATTCCATGATATGTCTCATTGCCTCATAACAATATGGCTGACGAATGACAACCGAGGAAAAAGAACATGTACCGTTCAGATTTGCATACAGGGCACTTGCTAATTGGTGCAATTTCTTCATTTTTTGAAAAAAAATAATAATTGTTATACTACGGCTTTGAATTTTGCTTCACCCTGTATATTTTTTTTTCATACAGCAACCAAATATACTAACTAAGTGTTGCAAACATCATAAAGGAGAAAGAAATCCTATACATTACAAGAAAAAGGTTTAAAAAATGAAGTTAGTACCTGTTGTTATATATGGAGCAATGGAACCCTTGCAGTATTGATGAGACCACGTATCACTCATCCTAAGTAGAAAACGTACGTCTTTAACCACAAATTTCTTCAATTTTCTCCAAAACTATACTAGTTGGTATAAATATGTTGTTAGGCAACATCTCAACAATATAACATATGTCATTTTTATATATATTATATTGTTGAGCACTCTTCCTAACTGTTATATATTTCAGGCTATATCTCCGAAACTTCTGAACATTTTTTAATGCAATAAAGCTCAAATTGAAGAACAGTACACTCTTTCTGATAGGAATGCAAGCAGAGCCCCGTACCGTAAACGGAAAGTTATGTTGTGTATATCATATCTTGCACTGTTTTATTTTTTTTACAGAACATAACACATTTCATTCCATGATATGTCTCATTGCCTCATAACAATATGGCTGACGAATGACAACCGAGGAAAAAGAACATGTACCGTTCAGATTTGCATACAGGGCACTCGCTAATTGGTACAATTTCTTCATTTTTTGAAAAAAAATAATAATTGTTATACTACGGTTTTGAATTTTGCTTCACCCTGTATATTTTTTTTATACAACAACCAAATATACTAACTAAGTGTTGCAAACATCATAAAGGAGAAAGAAAACCTATACATTACAAGAAAAAGGTTTAAAAAATGAAGTTAGTACCTGTTGTTATATATGGAGCAATGGAACCCTTGCAGTATTGATGAGACCACGTATCACTCATCCTAAGTAGAAAACGTACGTCTTTAACCACAAATTTCTTCAATTTTCTTCAAAACTATACTAGTTGGTATAAATATGTTGTTAGGCAACATCTCAACAATATAACATATGTCATTTTTATATATATTATATTGTTGAGCACTCTTCCTAACTGCTATATATTTCAGGCTATATCTCCGAAACTTCTGAACATATTTTAATGCAATAAAGCTCAAATTGAAGAGTTTACACTCTTTCTGATAGGAATGCAAGCAGAGCCCCCTACCGTAAACGGAAAGTTATGTTGTGTATATCATATCTTGCACTGTTTTATTCTTTTTACAGAACATAACACATTTCATTCCATGATATGTCTCATTGCCTCATAACAATATGGCTGACGAATGACAACCGAGGAAAAAGAACATGTACCGTTCAGATTTGCATACAGGGCACTCGCTAATTGGTGCAATTTTTTCATTTTTTGAAAAAAAAAATAATTGTTATACTACGGTTTTGAATTTTGCTTCACCCTGTATATTTTTTTTCATACAGCAACCAAATATACTAACTAAGTGTTGCAAACATCATAAAGGAGAAAGAAATCCTATACATTACAAGAAAAAGGTTTAAAAAATGAAGTTAGTACCTGTTGTTATATATGGAGCAATGGAACCCTTGCAGTATTGATGAGACCACGTATCACTCATCCTAAGTAGAAAACGTACGTCATTAACCACAAATTTCTTCAATTTTCTTCAAAACTATACTAGTTGGTATAAATATGTTGTTAGGCAACATCTCAACAATATAACATATGTCATTTTTATATATATTATATTGTTGAGCGCTCTTCCTAACTGCTATATATTTCAGGCTATATCTCCGAAACTTCTGAACATATTTTAATGCAATAAAGCTCAAATTGAATAGTTTACACTCTTTCTGATAGGAGTGCAAGCAGAGCCCCCTACCGTAAACGGAAAGTTATGTTGTGTATATCATATCTTGCACTGTTTTATTCTTTTTACAGAACATAACACATTTCATTCCATGATATGTCTCATTGCCTCATAACAATATGGCTGACGAATGAAAACCGAGGAAAAAGAACATGTACCGTTCAGATTTGCATACAGGGCACTCGCTAATTGGTGCAATTTCTTCATTTTTTGAAAAGTAATAATTGTTATACTACGGTTTTGAATTTTGCTTCACCCTGTATATTTTTTTTATACAACAACCAAATATACTAACTAAGTGTTGCAAACATCATAAAGGAGAAAGAAAACCTATAAATTACAAGAAAAAGGTTTAAAAAATGAAGTTAGTACCTGTAGTTATATATGGAGGAATGGAACCCTTGCAGTATTGATGAGACCACGTATCACTCATCCTAAGTAGAAAACGTACGTCTTTAACCACAAATTTCTTCAATTTTCTTCAAAACTATACTAGTTGGTATAAATATGTTGTTAGGCAACATCTCAACAATATAACATATGTCATTTTTATATATATTATATTGTTGAGCACTCTTCCTAATTGCTATATTTTTCAAGCTGTATCTCCGAAACTTCTGAACATATTTTAATGAAATAAAGCTCAAATTGAAGAACAGTACACTCTTTCTGACATGAATGCAAGCAGAGCCCCCTACCGTAAATGGAAAGTTATGTTGTGTATATCATATCTTGCACTGTTTTATTCTTTTTACAGAACATAACACATTTCATTCCATGATATGTCTCATTGCCTCATAACAATATGGCTGACGAATGACAACCGAGGAAAAAGAACATGTACCGTTCAGATTTGCATACAGGGCACTCGCTAATTGGTGCAATTTCTTCATTTTTTGAAAAAAAAAATAATAATTGTTATACTACGGTTTTGAATTTTGCTTCACCCTGTATATTTTTTTTATACAACAACCAAATATACTAATTAAGTGTTGCAAACATCATAAAGGAGAAAGAAAACCTATACATTATTAGAAAAATGTTTAAAAAATGAAGTTAGTACCTGTAGTTATATATGGAGGAATGGAACTCTTGCAGTATTGATGAGACCACGTATCACTCATCCTAAGTAGAAAACGTACGTCTTTAACCACAAATTTCTTCAATTTTCTTCAAAAGTATACTAGTTGGTATAAATACGTTGTTAGGCAACATCTCAACAATATAACATATGTCATTATTATATATATTATATTGTTGAGCACTCTTCCTAACTGCTATATTTTTCAGGCTATATCTCCGAAACTTCTGAACATATTTTAATGCAATAAAGCTCAAATTGAAGAGTTTACACTCTTTCTGATAGGAATGCAAGCAGAGCCCCCTACCGTAAACGGAAAGTTATGTTGTGTATATCATATCTTGCACTGTTTTATTCTTTTTACAGAACATAACACATTTCATTCCATGATATGTCTCATTGCCTCATAACAATATGGCTGACGAATGACAACCGAGGAAAAAGAACATGTACCGTTCAGATTTGCATACAGGGCACTTGCTAATTGGTGCAATTTCTTCATTTTTTGAAAAAAAAAAAATAATTGTTATACTACGGTTTTGAATTTTGCTTCACCCTGTATATTTTTTTTCATACAGCAACCAAATATACTAACTAAGTGTTGCAAACATCATAAAGGAGAAAGAAATCCTATACATTACAAGAAAAAGGGTTTAAAAAATGAAGTTAGTACCTGTTGTTATATATGGAGCAATGGAACCCTTGCAGTATTGATGAGACCACGTATCACTCATCCTAAGTAGAAAACGTACGTCTTTAACCACAAATTTCTTCAATTTTCTTCAAAACTATACTAGTTGGTATAAATATGTTGTTAGGCAACATCTCAACAATATAACATATGTCATTTTTATATATATTATATTGTTGAGCACTCTTCCTAACTGCTATATTTTTCAAGCTGTATCTCCGAAACTTCTGAATATATTTTAATGAAATAAAGCTCAAATTGAAGAACAGTACACTCTTTCTGACATGAATGCAAGCAGAGCCCCCTACCGTAAATGGAAAGTTATGTTGTGTATATCATATCTTGCACTGTTTTATTCTTTTTACAGAACATAACACATTTCATTCCATGATATGTCTCATTGCCTCATAACAATATGGCTGACGAATGACAACCGAGGAAAAAGAACATGTACCGTTCAGATTTGCATACAGGGCACTTGCTAATTGGTGCAATTTCTTCATTTTTTGAAAAAAAAAATAATAATTGTTATACTACGGTTTTGAATTTTGCTTCACCCTGTATATTTTTTTTCATACAGCAACCAAATATACTAACTAAGTGTTGCAAACATCATAAAGGAGAAAGAAATCCTATACATTACAAGAAAAAGGTTTAAAAAATGAAGTTAGTACCTGTTGTTATATATGGAGCAATGGAACCCTTGCAGTATTGATGAGACCACGTATCACTCATCCTAAGTAGAAAACGTACGTCTTTAACCACAAATTTCTTCAATTTTCTTCAAAACTATACTAGTTGGTATAAATATGTTATTAGGCAACATCTCAAAAATATAACATATGTCATTTTTATATATATTATATTGTTGAGCACTCTTCCTAACTGCTATATATTTCAGGCTATATCTCCGAAACTTCTGAACATATTTTAATGAAATAAAGCTCAAATTGAATAGTTTACACTCTTTCTGATAGGAATGCAAGCAGAGCACCCTACCGTAAACGGAAAGTTATGTTGTGTATATCATATCTTGCACTGTTTTATTCTTTTTACAGAACATAACACATTTCATTCCATGATATGTCTCATTGCCTCATAACAATATGGCTGACGAATGACAACCGAGGAAAAAGAACATGTACCGTTCAGATTTGCATACAGGGCACTCGCTAATTGGTGCAATTTCTTCATTTTTTGAAAAAAAATAATAATTGTTATACTACGGTTTTGAATTTTGCTTCACCCTGTATATTTTTTTTTCATACAGCAACCAAATATACTAACTAAGTGTTGCAAACATCATAAAGGAGAAAGAAAACCTATAAATTACAAGAAAAAGGTTTAAAAAATGAAGTTAGTACCTGTAGTTATATATGGAGGAATGGAACCCTTGCAGTATTGATGAGACCACGTATCACTCATCCTAAGTAGAAAACGTACGTCTTTAACCACAAATTTCTTCAATTTTCTTCAAAACTATACTAGTTGGTATAAATATGTTGTTAGGCAACATCTCAACAATATAACATATGTCATTTTTATATATATTATATTGTTGAGCACTCTTCCTAACTGCTATATTTTTCAAGCTGTATCTCCGAAACTTCTGAACATATTTTAATGAAATAACGCTCAAATTGAAGAACAGTACACTCTTTCTGACATGAATGCAAGCAGAGCCCCCTACCGTAAATGGAAAGTTATGTTGTGTATATCATATCTTGCACTGTTTTATTCTTTTTACAGAACATAACACATTTCATTCCATGATATGTCTCATTGCCTCATAACAATATGGCTGACGAATGACAACCGAGGAAAAAGAACATGTACCGTTCAGATTTGCATACAGGGCACTTGCTAATTGGTGCAATTTCTTCATTTTTTGAAAAAAAAATAATTGTTATACTACGGTTTTGAATTTTGCTTCACCCTGTATATTTTTTTTTCATACAGCAACCAAATATACTAACTAAGTGTTGCAAACATCATAAAGGAGAAAGAAATTCTATACATTACAAGAAAAAGGTTTAAAAAATGAAGTTAGTACCTGTAGTTATATATGGAGGAATGGAACCCTTGCAGTATTGATGAGACCACGTATCACTCATCCTAAGTAGAAAACGTACGTCTTTAACCACAAATTTCTTCAATTTTCTTCAAAACTATACTAGTTGGTATAAATATGTTGTTAGGCAACATCTCAACAATATAACATATGTCATTTTTATATATATTATATTGTTGAGCACTCTTCCTAACTGCTATATTTTTCAAGCTGTATCTCCGAAACTTCTGAACATATTTTAATGAAATAAAGCTCAAATTGAAGAACAGTACACTCTTTCTGACATGAATGCAAGCAGAGCCCCCTACCGTAAATGGAAAGTTATGTTGTGTATATCATATCTTGCACTGTTTTATTCTTTTTACAGAACATAACACATTTCATTCCATGATATGTCTCATTGCCTCATAACAATATGGCTGACGAATGACAACCGAGGAAAAAGAACATGTACCGTTCAGATTTGCATACAGGGCACTTGCTAATTGGTGCAATTTCTTCATTTTTTGAAAAAAAAAATAATTGTTATACTACGGTTTTGAATTTTGCTTCACCCTGTATATTTTTTTATACAACAACCAAATATACTAACTAAGTGTTGCAAACATCATAAAGGAGAAAGAAAACCTATACATTACAAGAAAAAGGTTTAAAAAATGAAGTTAGTACCTGTTGTTATATATGGAGCAATGGAACCCTTGCAGTATTGATGAGACCACGTATCACTCATCCTAAGTAGAAAACGTACGTCTTTAACCACAAATTTCTTCAATTTTCTTCAAAACTATACTAGTTGGTATAAATATGTTGTTAGGCAACATCTCAACAATATAACATATGTCATTTTTATATATATTATATTGTTGAGCACTCTTCCTAACTGCTATATATTTCAGGCTATATCTCCGAAACTTCTGAACATATTTTAATGCAATAAAGCTCAAATTGAAGAGTTTACACTCTTTCTGATAGGAATGCAAGCAGAGCCCCCTACCGTAAACGGAAAGTTATGTTGTGTATATCATATCTTGCACTGTTTTATTCTTTTTACAGAACATAACACATTTCATTCCATGATATGTCTCATTGCCTCATAACAATATGGCTGACGAATGACAACCGAGGAAAAAGAACATGTACCGTTCAGATTTGCATACAGGGCACTTGCTAATTGGTGCAATTTCTTCATTTTTTGAAAAAAAAATAATTGTTATACTACGGTTTTGAATTTTGCTTCACCCTGTATATTTTTTTTCATACAGCAACCAAATATACTAACTAAGTGTTGCAAACATCATAAAGGAGAAAGAAATCCTATACATTACAAGAAAAAGGTTTAAAAAATGAAGTTTGTACCTGTTGTTATATATGGAGCAATGGAACCCTTGCAGTATTGATGAGACCACGTATCACTCATCCTAAGTAGAAAACGTACGTCTTTAACCACAAATTTCTTCAATTTTCTTCAAAACTATACTAGTTGGTATAAATATGTTGTTAGGCAACATCTCAACAATATAACATATGTCATTTTTATATATATTATATTGTTGAGCACTTTTCCTAACTGCTATATATTTCATTCTATATCTCCGAAACTTCTGAACATATTTTAATGCAATAAGGCTCAAATTGAATAGTTTACACTCTTTCTGATAGGAGTGCAAGCAGAGCCCCGTACCGTAAACGGAAAGTTATGTTGTGTATATCATATCTTGCACTGTTTTATTCTTTTTACAGAACATAACACATTTCATTCCATGATATGTCTCATTGCCTCATAACAATATGGCTGACGAATGACAACCGAGGAAAAAGAACATGTACCGTTCAGATTTGCATACAGGGCACTCGCTAATTGGTGCAATTTCTTCATTTTTTGAAAAAAAATAATAATTGTTATACTACGGTTTTGAATTTTGCTTCACCCTGTATATTTTTTTTATACAACAACCAAATATACTAACTAAGTGTTGCAAACATCATAAAGGAGAAAGAAAACCTATAAATTACAAGAAAAAGGTTTAAAAAATGAAGTTAGTACCTGTAGTTATATATGGAGGAATGGAACCCTTGCAGTATTGATGAGACCACGTATCACTCATCCTAAGTAGAAAACGTACGTCTTTAACCACAAATTTCTTCAATTTTCTTCAAAACTATACTAGTTGGTATAAATATGTTGTTAGGCAACATCTCAACAATATAACATATGTCATTTTTATATATATTATATTGTTGAGCACTCTTCCTAACTGCTATATATTTCAGGCTATATCTCCGAAACTTCTGAACATATTTTAATGCAATAAGGCTCAAATTGAATAGTTTACACTCTTTCTGATAGGAGTGCAAGCAGAGCCCCCTACCGTAAACGGAAAGTTATGTTGTGTATATCATATCTTGCACTGTTTTATTCTTTTTACAGAACATAACACATTTCATTCCATGATATGTCTCATTGCCTCATAACAATATGGCTAACGAATGACAACCGAGGAAAAAGAACATGTACCGTTCAGATTTGCATACAGGGCACTCGCTAATTGGTGCAATTTCTTCATTTTTTGAAAAAAATAATAATTGTTATACTACGGTTTTGAATTTTGCTTCACCCTGTATATTTTTTTTATACAACAACCAAATATACTAACTAAGTGTTGCAAACATCATAAAGGAGAAAGAAAACCTATACATTATTAGAAAAAGGTTTAAAAAATGAAGTTAGTACCTGTAGTTATATATGGAGGAATGGAACCCTTGCAGTATTGATGAGACCACGTATCACTCATCCTAAGTAGAAAACGTACGTCTTTAACCACAAATTTCTTCAATTTTCTTCAAAACTATACTAGTTGGTATAAATATGTTGTTAGGCAACATCTCAACAATATAACATATGTCATTATTATATATATTATATTGTTGAGCACTCTTCCTAACTGCTATATTTTTCAGGCTATATCTCCGAAACTTCTGAACATATTTTAATGCAATAAAGCTCAAATTGAAGAGTTTACACTCTTTCTGATAGGAATGCAAGCAGAGCCCCCTACCGTAAACGGAAAGTTATGTTGTGTATATCATATCTTGCACTGTTTTATTCTTTTTACAGAACATAACACATTTCATTCCATGATATGTCTCATTGCCTCATAACAATATGGCTGACGAATGACAACCGAGGAAAAAGAACATGTACCGTTCAGATTTGCATACAGGGCACTTGCTAATTGGTGCAATTTCTTCATTTTTTGAAAAAAAATAATAATTGTTATACTACGGTTTTGAATTTTGCTTCACCCTGTATATTTTTTTTCATACAGCAACCAAATATACTAACTAAGTGTTGCAAACATCATAAAGGAGAAAGAAATCCTATACATTACAAGAAAAAGGTTTAAAAAATGAAGTTAGTACCTGTTGTTATATATGGAGCAATGGAACCCTTGCAGTATTGATGAGACCACGTATCACTCATCCTAAGTAGAAAACGTACGTCTTTAACCACAAATTTCTTCAATTTTCTTCAAAACTATACTAGTTGGTATAAATATGTTGTTAGGCAACATCTCAACAATATAACATATGTCATTTTTATATATATTATATTGTTGAGCACTCTTCCTAACTGCTATATATTTCAGGCTATATCTCCGAAACTTCTGAACATTTTTTAATGCAATAAAGCTCAAATTGAATAGTTTACACTCTTTCTGATAGGAATGCAAGCAGAGCCCCCTACCGTAAACGGAAAGTTATGTTGTGTATATCATATCTTGCACTGTTTTATTTTTTTTACAGAACATAACACATTTCATTCCATGATATGTCTCATTGCCTCATAACAATATGGCTGACGAATGACAACCGAGGAAAAAGTACATGTACCGTTCAGATTTGCATACAGGGCACTCGCTAATTGGTGCAATTTCTTCATTTTTTGAAAAAAAATAATAATTGTTATACTACGGTTTTGAATTTTGCTTCACCCTGTATATTTTTTTTATACAACAACCAAATATACTAACTAAGTGTTGCAAACATCATAAAGGAGAAAGAAAACCTATACATTACAAGAAAAAGGTTTAAAAAATGAAGTTAGTACCTGTTGTTATATATGGAGCAATGGAACCCTTGCAGTATTGATGAGACCACGTATCACTCATCCTAAGTAGAAAACGTACGTCTTTAACCACAAATTTCTTCAATTTTCTTCAAAACTATACTAGTTGGTATAAATATGTTGTTAGGCAACATCTCAACAATATAACATATGTCATTTTTATATATATTATATTGTTGAGCACTCTTCCTAACTGCTATATATTTCAGGCTATATCTCCGAAACTTCTGAACATATTTTAATGCAATAAAGCTCAAATTGAAGACTTTACACTCTTTCTGATAGGAATGCAAGCAGAGCCCCCTACCGTAAACGGAAAGTTATGTTGTGTATATCATATCTTGCACTGTTTTATTCTTTTTACAGAACATAACACATTTCATTCCATGATATGTCTCATTGCCTCATAACAATATGGCTGACGAATGACAACCGAGGAAAAAGAACATGTACCGTTCAGATTTGCATACAGGGCACTTGCTAATTGGTGCAATTTCTTCATTTTTTGAAAAATAATAATAATTGTTATACTACGGTTTTGAATTTTGCTTCACCCTGTATATTTTTTTTCATACAGCAACCAAATATACTAACTAAGTGTTGCAAACATCATAAAGGAGAAAGAAATCCTATACATTACAAGAAAAAGGTTTAAAAAATGAAGTTAGTACCTGTTGTTATATATGGAGCAATGGAACCCTTGCAGTATTGATGAGACCACGTATCACTCATCCTAAGTAGAAAACGTACGTCTTTAACCACAAATTTCTTCAATTTTCTCCAAAACTATACTAGTTGGTATAAATATGTTGTTAGGCAACATCTCAACAATATAACATATGTCATTTTTATATATATTATATTGTTGAGCACTCTTCCTAACTGCTATATATTTCAGGCTATATGTCCGAAACTTCTGAACATATTTTAATGCAATAAAGCTCAAATTGAAGAGTTTACACTCTTTCTGATAGGAATGCAAGCAGAGCCCCCTACCGTAAACGGAAAGTTATGTTGTGTATATCATATCTTGCACTGTTTTATTCTTTTTACAGAACATAACACATTTCATTCCATGATATGTCTCATTGCCTCATAACAATATGGCTGACGAATGACAACCGAGGAAAAAGAACATGTACCGTTCAGATTTGCATACAGGGCACTTGCTAATTGGTGCAATTTCTTCATTTTTTGAAAAAAAAATTAATAATTGTTATACTACGGTTTTGAATTTTGCTTCACCCTGTATATTTTTTTCATACAGCAACCAAATATACTAACTAAGTGTTGCAAACATCATAAAGGAGAAAGAAATCCTATACATTACAAGAAAAAGGTTTAAAAAATGAAGTTAGTACCTGTTGTTATATATGGAGCAATGGAACCCTTGCAGTATTGATGAGACCACGTATCACTCATCCTAAGTAGAAAACGTACGTCTTTAACCACAAATTTCTTCAATTTTCTCCAAAACTATACTAGTTGGTATAAATATGTTGTTAGGCAACATCTCAACAATATAACATATGTCATTATTATATATATTATATTGTTGAGCACTCTTCCTAACTGCTATATATTTCAAGCTGTATCTCCGAAACTTCTGAACATATTTTAATGAAATAAAGCTCAAATTGAAGAACAGTACACACTTTCTGACATGAATGCAAGCAGAGGCCCCTACCGTAAATGGAAAGTTATGTTGTGTATATCATATCTTGCACTGTTTTATTCTTTTTACAGAACATAACACATTTCATTCCATGATATGTCTCATTGCCTCATAACAATATGGCTGACGAATGACAACCGAGGAAAAAGAACATGTACCGTTCAGATTTGCATACAGGGCACTCGCTAATTGGTGCAATTTCTTCATTTTTTGAAAAAAAAATAATAATTGTTATACTACGGTTTTGAATTTTGCTTCACCCTGTATATTTTTTTTATACAACAACCAAATATACTAACTAAGTGTTGCAAACATCATAAAGGAGAAAGAAAACCTATAAATTACAAGAAAAAGGTTTAAAAAATGAAGTTAGTACCTGTAGTTATATATGGAGGAATGGAACCCTTGCAGTATTGATGAGACCACGTATCACTCATCCTAAGTAGAAAACGTACGTCTTTAACCACAAATTTCTTCAATTTTCTTCAAAACTATACTAGTTGGTATAAATATGTTGTTAGGCAACATCTCAACAATATAACATATGTCATTTTTATATATATTATATTGTTGAGCACTCTTCCTAACTGCTATATATTTCAGGCTATATCTCCGAAACTTCTGAACATATTTTAATGCAATAAAGCTCAAATTGAAGAGTTTACACTCTTTCTGATATGAATGCAAGCAGAGCCCCCTACCGTAAACGGAAAGTTATGTTGTGTATATCATATCTTGCACTGTTTTATTCTTTTTACAGAACATAACACATTTCATTCCATGATATGTCTCATTGCCTCATAACAATATGGCTGACGAATGACAACCGAGGAAAAAGAACATGTACCGTTCAGATTTGCATACAGGGCACTTGCTAATTGGTGCAATTTCTTCATTTTTTGAAAAAAAATAATAATTGTTATACTACGGCTTTGAATTTTGCTTCACCCTGTATATTTTTTTTTCATACAGCAACCAAATATACTAACTAAGTGTTGCAAACATCATAAAGGAGAAAGAAATCCTATACATTACAAGAAAAAGGTTTAAAAAATGAAGTTAGTACCTGTTGTTATATATGGAGCAATGGAACCCTTGCAGTATTGATGAGACCACGTATCACTCATCCTAAGTAGAAAACGTACGTCTTTAACCACAAATTTCTTCAATTTTCTCCAAAACTATACTAGTTGGTATAAATATGTTGTTAGGCAACATCTCAACAATATAACATATGTCATTTTTATATATATTATATTGTTGAGCACTCTTCCTAACTGCTATATATTTCAGGCTATATCTCCGAAACTTCTGAACATTTTTTAATGCAATAAAGCTCAAATTGAAGAACAGTACACTCTTTCTGATAGGAATGCAAGCAGAGCCCCCTACCGTAAACGGAAAGTTATGTTGTGTATATCATATCTTGCACTGTTTTATTTTTTTTACAGAACATAACACATTTCATTCCATGATATGTCTCATTGCCTCATAACAATATGGCTGACGAATGACAACCGAGGAAAAAGAACATGTACCGTTCAGATTTGCATACAGGGCACTCGCTAATTGATGCAATTTCTTCATTTTTTGAAAAAAAAATAATAATTGTTATACTACGGTTTTGAATTTTGCTTCACCCTGTATATTTTTTTTTATACAACAACCAAATATACTAACTAAGTGTTGCAAACATCATAAAGGAGAAAGAAAACCTATACATTACAAGAAAAAGGTTTAAAAAATGAAGTTAATACCTGTTGTTATATATGGAGCAATGGAACCCTTGCAGTATTGATGAGACCACGTATCACTCATCCTAAGTAGAAAACGTACGTCTTTAACCACAAATTTCTTCAATTTTCTTCAAAACTATACTAGTTGGTATAAATATGTTGTTAGGCAACATCTCAACAATATAACATATGTCATTTTTATATATATTATATTGTTGAGCACTCTTCCTAACTGCTATATATTTCAGGCTATATCTCCGAAACTTCTGAACATTTTTTAATGCAATAAAGCTCAAATTGAATAGTTTACACTCTTTCTGATAGGAATGCAAGCAGAGCCCCCTACCGTAAACGGAAAGTTATGTTGTGTATATCATATCTTGCACTGTTTTATTCTTTTTACAGAACATAACACATTTCATTCCATGATATGTCTCATTGCCTCATAACAATATGGCTGACGAATGACAACCGAGGAAAAAGAACATGTACCGTTCAGATTTGCATACAGGGCACTTGCTAATTGGTGCAATTTCTTCATTTTTTGAAAAAAAAAATAATTGTTATACTACGGTTTTGAATTTTGCTTCACCCTGTATATTTTTTTTCATACAGCAACCAAATATACTAACTAAGTGTTGCAAACATCATAAAGGAGAAAGAAATCCTATACATTACAAGAAAAAGGTTTAAAAAATGAAGTTTGTACCTGTTGTTATATATGGAGCAATGGAACCCTTGCAGTATTGATGAGACCACGTATTACTCATCCTAAGTAGAAAACGTACGTCTTTAACCACAAATTTCTTCAATTTTCTTCAAAACTATACTAGTTGGTATAAATATGTTGTTAGGCAACATCTCAACAATATAACATATGTCATTTTTATATATATTATATTGTTGAGCACTCTTCCTAACTGCTATATATTTCAGGCTATATCTCCGAAACTTCTGAACATTTTTTAATGCAATAAAGCTCAAATTGAATAGTTTACACTCTTTCTGATAGGAATGCAAGCAGAGCCCCCTACCGTAAACGGAAAGTTATGTTGTGTATATCATATCTTGCACTGTTTTATTTTTTTTACAGAACATAACACATTTCATTCCATGATATGTCTCATTGCCTCATAACAATATGGCTGACGAATGACAACCGAGGAAAAAGTACATGTACCGTTCAGATTTGCATACAGGGCACTCGCTAATTGGTGCAATTTCTTCATTTTTTGAAAAAAAATAATAATTGTTATACTACGGTTTTGAATTTTGCTTCACCCTGTATATTTTTTTTATACAACAACCAAATATACTAACTAAGTGTTGCAAACATCATAAAGGAGAAAGAAAACCTATACATTACAAGAAAAAGGTTTAAAAAATGAAGTTAGTACCTGTTGTTATATATGGAGCAATGGAACCCTTGCAGTATTGATGAGACCACGTATCACTCATCCTAAGTAGAAAACGTACGTCTTTAACCACAAATTTCTTCAATTTTCTTCAAAACTATACTAGTTGGTATAAATATGTTGTTAGGCAACATCTCAACAATATAACATATGTCATTTTTATATATATTATATTGTTGAGCACTCTTCCTAACTGCTATATATTTCAGGCTATATCTCCGAAACTTCTGAACATATTTTAATGCAATAAAGCTCAAATTGAAGACTTTACACTCTTTCTGATAGGAATGCAAGCAGAGCCCCCTACCGTAAACGGAAAGTTATGTTGTGTATATCATATCTTGCACTGTTTTATTCTTTTTACAGAACATAACACATTTCATTCCATGATATGTCTCATTGCCTCATAACAATATGGCTGACGAATGACAACCGAGGAAAAAGAACATGTACCGTTCAGATTTGCATACAGGGCACTTGCTAATTGGTGCAATTTCTTCATTTTTTGAAAAAAAATAATAATTGTTATACTACGGTTTTGAATTTTGCTTCACCCTGTATATTTTTTTTCATACAGCAACCAAATATACTAACTAAGTGTTGCAAACATCATAAAGGAGAAAGAAATCCTATACATTACAAGAAAAAGGTTTAAAAAATGAAGTTAGTACCTGTTGTTATATATGGAGCAATGGAACCCTTGCAGTATTGATGAGACCACGTATCACTCATCCTAAGTAGAAAACGTACGTCTTTAACCACAAATTTCTTCAATTTTCTCCAAAACTATACTAGTTGGTATAAATATGTTGTTAGGCAACATCTCAACAATATAACATATGTCATTTTTATATATATTATATTGTTGAGCACTCTTCCTAACTGCTATATATTTCAGGCTATATGTCCGAAACTTCTGAACATATTTTAATGCAATAAAGCTCAAATTGAAGAGTTTACACTCTTTCTGATAGGAATGCAAGCAGAGCCCCCTACCGTAAACGGAAAGTTATGTTGTGTATATCATATCTTGCACTGTTTTATTCTTTTTACAGAACATAACACATT
The DNA here is from genome assembly GCF_964235325.1 of Thermobia domestica. Classification (NCBI taxonomy): domain Eukaryota; kingdom Metazoa; phylum Arthropoda; class Insecta; order Zygentoma; family Lepismatidae; genus Thermobia; species Thermobia domestica. The sequence continues at coordinate 199,633,278 of NC_137461.1, forward strand.
TCATTCCATGATATGTCTCATTGCCTCATAACAATATGGCTGACGAATGACAACCGAGGAAAAAGAACATGTACCGTTCAGATTTGCATACAGGGCACTTGCTAATTGGTGCAATTTCTTCATTTTTTGAAAAAAAAATTAATAATTGTTATACTACGGTTTTGAATTTTGCTTCACCCTGTATATTTTTTTCATACAGCAACCAAATATACTAACTAAGTGTTGTAAACATCATAAAGGAGAAAGAAATCCTATACATTACAAGAAAAAGGTTTAAAAAATGAAGTTAGTACCTGTTGTTATATATGGAGCAATGGAACCCTTGCAGTATTGATGAGACCACGTATCACTCATCCTAAGTAGAAAACGTACGTCTTTAACCACAAATTTCTTCAATTTTCTCCAAAACTATACTAGTTGGTATAAATATGTTGTTAGGCAACATCTCAACAATATAACATATGTCATTATTATATATATTATATTGTTGAGCACTCTTCCTAACTGCTATATATTTCAAGCTGTATCTCCGAAACTTCTGAACATATTTTAATGAAATAAAGCTCAAATTGAAGAACAGTACACACTTTCTGACATGAATGCAAGCAGAGCCCCCTACCGTAAATGGAAAGTTATGTTGTGTATATCATATCTTGCACTGTTTTATTCTTTTTACAGAACATAACACATTTCATTCCATGATATGTCTCATTGCCTCATAACAATATGGCTGACGAATGACAACCGAGGAAAAAGAACATGTACCGTTCAGATTTGCATACAGGGCACTTGCTAATTGGTGCAATTTCTTCATTTTTTGAAAAAAAAATAATAATTGTTATACTACGGTTTTGAATTTTGCTTCACCCTGTATTTTTTTTTTTCATACAGCAACCAAATACACTAACTAAGTGTTGGAAACATCATAAAGGAGAAAGAAATCCTATACATTACAAGAAAAAGGTTTAAAAAATGAAGTTAGTACCTGTTGTTATATATGGAGCAATGGAATCCTTGCAGTATTGATGAGACCACGTATCACTCATCCTAAGTAGAAAACGTACGTCTTTAACCACAAATTTCTTCAATTTTCTTCAAAACTATACTAGTTGGTATAAATATGTTGTTAGGCAACATCTCAACAATATAACATATGTCATTTTTATATATATTATATTGTTGAGCACTCTTCCTAACTGCTATATATTTCAAGCTGTATCTCCGAAACTTCTGAACATATTTTAATGAAATAAAGCTCAAATTGAAGAACAGTACACTCTTTCTGACAAGAATGCAAGCAGAGCCCCCTACCGTAAATGGAAAGTTATGTTGTGTATATCATATCTTGCACTGTTTTATTCTTTTTACAGAACATAACACATTTCATTCCATGATATGTCTCATTGCCTCATAACAATATGGCTGACGAATGACAACCGAGGAAAAAGAACATGTACCGTTCAGATTTGCATACAGGGCACTTGCTAATTGGTGCAATTTTTTCATTTTTTGAAAAAAAAATAATAATTGTTATACTACGGTTTTGAATTTTGCTTCACCCTGTATATTTTTTTTCATACAGCAACCAAATATACTAACTAAGTGTTGCAAACATCATAAAGGAGAAAGAAATCCTATACATTACAAGAAAAAGGTTTAAAAAATGAAGTTAGTACCTGTTGTTATATATGGAGCAATGGAACCCTTGCAGTATTGATGAGACCACGTATCACTCATCCTAAGTAGAAAACGTACGTCTTTAACCACAAATTTCTTCAATTTTCTTCAAAACTATACTAGTTGGTATAAATATGTTGTTAGGCAACATCTCAACAATATAACATATGTCATTTTTATATATATTATATTGTTGAGCACTCTTCCTAACTGCTATATATTTCAGGCTATATCTCCGAAACTTCTGAACATATTTTAATGCAATAAAGCTCAAATTGAAGAGTTTACACTCTTTCTGATAGGAATGCAAGCAGAGCCCCCTACCGTAAACGGAAAGTTATGTTGTGTATATCATATCTTGCACTGTTTTATTCTTTTTACAGAACATAACACATTTCATTCCATGATATGTCTCATTGCCTCATAACAATATGGCTGACGAATGACAACCGAGGAAAAAGAACATGTACCGTTCAGATTTGCATACAGGGCACTTGCTAATTGGTGCAATTTCTTCATTTTTTGAAAAAAAATAATAATTGTTATACTACGGTTTTGAATTTTGCTTCACCCTGTATATTTTTTTTATACTACAACCAAAAATACTAACTAAGTGTTGCAAACATCATAAAGGAGAAAGAAAACCTATATATTATTAGAAAAAGGTTCAAAAAATGAAGTTAGTACCTGTAGTTATATATGGAGAAATGGAACCCTTGCAGTATTGATGAGACCACGTATCACTCATCCTAAGTAGAAAACGTACGTCTTTAACCACAAATTTCTTCAATTTTCTTCAAAACTATACTAGTTGGTATAAATATGTTGTTAGGCAACATCTCAACAATATAACATATGTCATTATTATATATATTATATTGTTGAGCACTCTTCCTAACTGCTATATATTTCAAGCTGTATCTCCGAAACTTCTGAACATATTTTAATGAAATAAAGCTCAAATTGAAGAACAGTACACTCTTTCTGACATGAATTCAAGCAGAGCCCCCTACCGTAAATGGAAAGTTATGTTGTGTATATCATATCTTGCACTGTTTTATTCTTTTTACAGAACATAACACATTTCATTCCATGATATGTCTCATTGCCTCATAACAATATGGCTGACGAATGACAATCGAGGAAAAAGAACATGTACCGTTCAGATTTGCATACAGGGCACTCGCTAATTGGTGCAATTTCTTCATTTTTTGAAAAAAAAATAATTGTTATACTACGGTTTTGAATTTTGCTTCACCCTGTATATTTTTTTTCATACAACAACCAAATATACTAACTAAGTGTTGCAAACATCATAAAGGAGAAAGAAAACCTATACATTACAAGAAAAAGGTTTAAAAAATGAAGTTAGTACCTGTAGTTATTTATGGAGCAATGGAACCCTTGCAGCATTGATGAGACCACGTATCACTCATCCTAAGTAGAAAACGTACGTCTTTAACCACAAATTTCTTCAATTTTCTTCAAAACTATACTAGTTGGTATAAATATGTTGTTAGGCAACATCTCAACAATATAACATATGTCATTTTTATATATATTATATTGTTGAGCACTCTTCCTAACTGCTATATATTTCAGGCTGTATCTCCGAAACTTCTGAACATATTTTAATGAAATAAAGCTCAAATTGAAGAACAGTACACACTTTCTGACATGAATGCAAGCAGAGCCCCCTACCGTAAATGGAAAGTTATGTTGTGTATATCATATCTTGCACTGTTTTATTCTTTTTACAGAACATAACACATTTCATTCCATGATATGTCTCATTGCCTCATAACAATATGGCTGACGAATGACAACGGAGGAAAAAGAACATGTACCGTTCAGATTTGCATACAGGGCACTTGCTAATTGGTGCAATTTCTTCATTTTTTGAAAAAAAAATAATAATTGTTATACTACGGTTTTGAATTTTGCTTCACCCTGTATATTTTTTTTCATACAGCAACCAAATATACTAACTAAGTGTTGCAAACATCATAAAGGAGAAAGAAATCCTATACATTACAAGAAAAAGGTTTAAAAAATGAAGTTAGTACCTGTTGTTATATATGGAGCAATGGAACCCTTGCAGTATTGTTGAGACCACGTATCACTCATCCTAAGTAGAAAACGTACGTCTTTAACCACAAATTTCTTCAATTTTCTTCAAAACTATACTAGTTGGTATAAATATGTTGTTAGGCAACATCTCAACAATATAACATATGTCATTTTTATATATATTATATTGTTGAGCACTCTTCCTAACTGCTATATATTTCAAGCTGTATCTCCGAAACTTCTGAACATATTTTAATGAAATAAAGCTCAAATTGAAGAACAGTACACTCTTTCTGACATGAATGCAAGCAGAGCCCCCTACCGTAAATGGAAAGTTATGTTGTGTATATCACATCTTGCACTGTTTTATTCTTTTTACAGAACATAACACATTTCATTCCATGATATGTCTCATTGCCTCATAACAATATGGCTGACGAATGACAACCGAGGAAAAAGAACATGTACCGTTCAGATTTGCATACAGGACACTCGCTAAATGGTGCAATTTCTTCATTTTTTGAAAAAAAAATAATAATTGTTATACTACGGTTTTGAATTTTGCTTCACCCTGTATATTTTTTTTCATACAACAACCAAATATACTAACTAAGTGTTGCAAACATCATAAAGGAGAAAGAAATCCTATACATTACAAGAAAAAGGTTTAAAAAATGAAGTTAGTACCTGTAGTTATATATGGAGGAATGGAACCCTTGCAGTATTGATGAGACCACGTATCACTCATCCTAAGTAGAAAACGTACGTCTTTAACCACAAATTTCTTCAATTTTCTTCAAAACTATACTAGTTGGTATAAATATGTTGTTAGGCAACATCTCAACAATATAACATATGTCATTATTATATATATTATATTGTTGAGCACTCTTCCTAACTGCTATATATTTCAAGCTGTATCTCCGAAACTTCTGAACATATTTTAATGAAATAAAGCTCAAATTGAAGAACAGTACACTCTTTCTGACATGAATGCAAGCAGAGCCCCCTACCGTAAATGGAAAGTTATGTTGTGTATATCACATCTTGCACTGTTTTATTCTTTTTACAGAACATAACACATTTCATTCCATGATATGTCTCATTGCCTCATAACAATATGGCTGACGAATGACAACCGAGGAAAAAGAACATGTACCGTTCAGATTTGCATACAGGGCACTTGCTAATTGGTGCAATTTCTTCATTTTTTGAAAAAAAAATAATAATTGTTATACTACGGTTTTGAATTTTGCTTCACCCTGTATATTTTTTTTCATACAGCAACCAAATATACTAACTAAGTGTTGGAAACATCATAAAGGAGAAAGAAATCCTATACATTACAACTAAAAGGTTTAAAAAATGAAGTTAGTACCTGTTGTTATATATGGAGCAATGGAACCCTTGCAGTATTGATGAGACCACGTATCACTCATCCTAAGTAGAAAACGTACGTCTTTAACCACAAATTTCTTCAATTTTCTTCAAAACTATACTAGTTGGTATAAATATGTTGTTAGGCAACATCTCAACAATATAACATATGTCATTTTTATATATATTATATTGTTGAGCACTCTTCCTAACTGCTATATATTTCAAGCTGTATCTCCGAAACTTCTGAACATATTTTAGTGAAATAAAGCTCAAATTGAAGAGTTTACACTCTTTCTGATTGGAATGCAAGCAGAGCCCCCTACCGTAAATGGAAAGTTATGTTGTGTATATCATATCTTGCACTGTTTTATTCTTTTTACAGAACATAACACATTTCATTCCATGATATGTCTCATTGCCTCACAACAATATGGCTGACGAATGACAACCGAGGAAAAAGAACATGTACCGTTCAGATTTGCATACAGGGCACTTGCTAATTGGTGCAATTTCTTCATTTTTTGAAAAAAAATAATAATTGTTATACTACGGTTTTGAATTTTGCTTCACCCTGTATATTTTTTTTCATACAGCAACCAAATATACTAACTAAGTGTTGCAAACATCATAAAGGAGAAAGAAATCCTATACATTACAAGAAAAAGGTTTAAAAAATGAAGTTAGTACCTGTTGTTATATATGGAGCAATGGAACCCTTGCAGTATTGATGAGACCACGTATCACTCATCCTAAGTAGAAAACGTACGTCTTTAACCACAAATTTCTTCAATTTTCTTCAAAACTATACTAGTTGGTATAAATATGTTGTTAGGCAACATCTCAACAATATAACATATGTCATTTTTATATATATTATATTGTTGAGCACTCTTCCTAACTGCTATATATTTCAGGCTATATCTCCGAAACTTCTGAACATATTTTAATGCAATAAAGCTCAAATTGAAGAGTTTACACTCTTTCTGATAGGAGTGCAAGCAGAGCCCCCTACCGTAAACGGAAAGTTATGTTGTGTATATCATATCTTGCACTGTTTTATTCTTTTTACAGAACATAACGCATTTCATTCCATGATATGTCTCATTGCCTCATAACAATATGGCTGACGAATAACAACCGAGGAAAAAGAACATGTACCGTTCAGATTTGCATACAGGGCACTCGCTAATTGGTGCAATTTCTTCATTTTTTGAAAAAAAATAATAATTGTTATACTACGGTTTTGAATTTTGCTTCACCCTGTATATTTTTTTTATACAGCAACCAAATATACTAACTAAGTGTTGCAAACATCATAAAGGAGAAAGAAAACCTATACATTATTAGAAAAAGGTTTAAAAAATGAAGTTAGTACCTGTAGTTATATATGGAGGAATGGAACCCTTGCAGTATTGATGAGACCACGTATCACTCATCCTAAGTAGAAAACGTACGTCTTTAACCACAAATTTCTTCAATTTTCTTCAAAACTATACTAGTTGGTATAAATATGTTGTTAGGCAACATCTCAACAATATAACATATGTCATTTATATATATTATATTGTTGAGCACTCTTCCTAACTGCTATATATTTCAAGCTGTATCTCCGAAACTTCTGAACATATTTTAATGAAATAAAGCTCAAATTGAAGAACAGTACACTCTTTCTGACATGAATGCAAGCAGAGCCCCCTACCGTAAATGGAAAGTTATGTTGTGTATATCATATCTTGCACTGTTTTATTCTTTTTACAGAACATAACACATTTCATTCCATGATATGTCTCATTGCCTCATAACAATATGGCTGACGAATGACAACCGAGGAAAAAGAACATGTACCGTTCAGATTTGCATACAGGGCACTTGCTAATTGGTGCAATTTCTTCATTTTTTGAAAAAAAAATAATAATTGTTATACTACGGTTTTGAATTTTGCTCCACCCTGTATATTTTTTTTCATACAGCAACCAAATATACTAACTAAGTGTTGGAAACATCATAAAGGAGAAAGAAATCCTATACATTACAAGAAAAAGGTTTAAAAAATGAAGTTAGTACCTGTTGTTATATATGGAGCAATGGAACCCTTGCAGTATTGATGAGACCACGTATCACTCATCCTAAGTAGAAAACGTACGTCTTTAACCACAAATTTCTTCAATTTTCTTCAAAACTATACTAGTTGGTATAAATATGTTGTTAGGCAACATCTCAACAATATAACATATGTCATTTTTATATATATTATATTGTTGAGCACTCTTCCTAACTGCTATATATTTCAGGCTATATCTCCGAAACTTCTGAACATATTTTAATGCAATAAAGCTCAAATTGAAGAGTTTACACTCTTTCTGATAGGAGTGCAAGCAGAGCCCCCTACCGTAAACGGAAAGTTATGTTGTGTATATCATATCTTGCACTGTTTTATTCTTTTTACAGAACATAACGCATTTCATTCCATGATATGTCTCATTGCCTCATAACAATATGGCTGACGAATGACAACCGAGGAAAAAGAACATGTACCGTTCAGATTTGCATACAGGGCACTCGCTAATTGGTGCAATTTCTTCATTTTTTGAAAAAAAATAATAATTGTTATACTACGGTTTTGAATTTTGCTTCACCCTGTATATTTTTTTAATACAACAACCAAATATACTAACTAAGTGTTGCAAACATCATAAAGGAGAAAGAAAACCTATACATTACAAGAAAAAGGTTTAAAAAATGAAGTTAGTACCTGTAGTTATATATGGAGGAATGGAACCCTTGCAGTATTGATGAGACCACGTATCACTCATCCTAAGTAGAAAACGTACGTCTTTAACCACAAATTTCTTCAATTTTCTTCAAAACTATACTAGTTGGTATAAATATGTTGTTAGGCAACATCTCAACAATATAACATATGTCATTATTATATATATTATATTGTTGAGCACTCTTCCTAACTGCTATATATTTCAGGCTATATCTCCGAAACTTCTGAACATATTTTAATGCAATAAAGCTCAAATTGAAGAGTTTACACTCATTCTGATAGGAATGCAAGCAGAGCCCCCTACCGTAAACGGAAAGTTATGTTGTGTATATCATATCTTGCACTGTTTTATTCTTTTTACAGAACATAACACATTTCATTCCATGATATGTCTCATTGCCTCATAACAATATGGCTGACGAATGACAACCGAGGAAAAAGAACATGTACCGTTCAGATTTGCATACACAGCACTGCTAATTGGTGCAATTTCTTCATTTTTTGAAAAGAAAAATAATTGTTATACTACGGTTTTGAATTTTGCTTCACCCTGTATATTTTTTTTCATACAGCAACCAAATATACTTACTAAGTGTTACAAACATCATAAAGGAGAAAGAAATCCCATACATTACAAGAAAAAGGTTTAAAAAATGAAGTTAGTACCTGTTGTTATATATGGAGCAATGGAACCCTTGCAGTATTGATGAGACCACGTATCACTCATCCTAAGTAGAAAACGTACGTCTTTAACCACAAATTTCTTCAATTTTCTTCAAAACTATACTAGTTGGTATAAATATGTTGTTAGGCAACATCTCAACAATATAACATATGTCATTTTTATATATATTATATTGTTGAGCACTCTTCCTAACTGCTATATATTTCAGGCTATATCTCCGAAACTTCTGAACATATTTTAATGCAATAAAGCTCAAATTGAAGAGTTTAAACTCTTTCTGATAGGAATGCAAGCAGAGCCCCCTACCGTAAACGGAAAGTTAAGTTGTGTATATCATATCTTGCACTGTTTTATTCTTTTTACAGAACATAACACATTTCATTCCATGATATGTCTCATTGCCTCATAACAATATGGCTGACGAATGACAACCGAGGAAAAAGAACATGTACCGTTGAGATTTGCATACAGGGCACTTGCTAATTGGTGCAATTTCTTCATTTTTTGAAAAAAAAAATAATAATTGTTATACTACGGTTTTGAATTTTGCTTCACCCTGTATATTTTTTTTCATACAGCAACCAAATATACTAACTAAGTGTTGCAAACATCATAAAGGAGAAAGAAATCCTATACATTACAAGAAAAAGGTTTAAAAAATGAAGTTAGTACCTGTTGTTATATATGGAGCAATGGAACCCTTGCAGTATTGATGAGACCACGTATCACTCATCCTAAGTAGAAAACGTACGTCTTTAACCACAAATTTCTTCAATTTTCTTCAAAACTATACTAGTTGGTAATAATATGTTGTTAGGCAACATCTCAACAATATAGCATATGTCATTTTTATATATATTCTATTGTTGAGCACTCTTCCTAACTGCTATGTATTTCAGGCTATATCTCCGAAACTTCTGAACATATTTTAATGCAATAAAGCTCAAATTGAAGAACAGTACACTCTTTCTGACATGAATGCAAGCAGAGCCCCCTACCGTAAATGGAAAGTTATGTTGTGTATATCATATCTTGCACTGTTTTATTCTTTTTACAGAACATAACACATTTCATTCCATGATATGTCTCATTGCCTCATAACAATATGGCTGACGAATGACAACCGAGGAAAAAGAACATGTACCGTTCAGATTTGCATACAGGGCACTTGCTAATTGGTGCAATTTTTTCATTTTTTGAAAAAAAAATAATAATTGTTATACTACGGTTTTGAATTTTGCTTCACCCTGTATATTTTTTTTCATACAGCAACCAAATATACTAACTAAGTGTTGCAAACATCATAAAGGAGAAAGAAATCCTATACATTACAAGAAAAAGGTTTAAAAAATGAAGTTAGTACCTGTTGTTATATATGGAGCAATGGAACCCTTGCAGTATTGATGAGACCACGTATCACTCATCCTAAGTAGAAAACGTACGTCTTTAACCACAAATTTCTTCAATTTTCTTCAAAACTATACTAGTTGGTATAAATATGTTGTTAGGCAACATCTCAACAATATAACATATGTCATTTTTATATATATTATATTGTTGAGCACTCTTCCTAACTGCTATATATTTCAGGCTATATCTCCGAAACTTCTGAACATATTTTAATGCAATAAAGCTCAAATTGAAGAGTTTACACTCTTTCTGATAGGAATGCAAGCAGAGCCCCCTACCGTAAACGGAAAGTTATGTTGTGTATATCATATCTTGCACTGTTTTATTCTTTTTACAGAACATAACACATTTCATTCCATGATATGTCTCATTGCCTCATAACAATATGGCTGACGAATGACAACCGAGGAAAAAGAACATGTACCGTTCAGATTTGCATACACAGCACTGCTAATTGGTGCAATTTCTTCATTTTTTGAAAAGAAAAATAATTGTTATACTACGGTTTTGAATTTTGCTTCACCCTGTATATTTTTTTTCATACAGCAACCAAATATACTTACTAAGTGTTACAAACATCATAAAGGAGAAAGAAATCCTATACATTACAAGAAAAAGGTTTAAAAAATGAAGTTAGTACCTGTTGTTATATATGGAGCAATGGAACCCTTGCAGTATTGATGAGACCACGTATCACTCATCCAGAGTAGAAAACGTACGTCTTTAACCACAAATTTCTTCAATTTTCTTCAAAACTATACTAGTTGGTATAAATATGTTGTTAGGCAACATCTCAACAATATAACATATGTCATTTTTATATATATTATATTGTTGAGCACTCTTCCTAACTGCTATATATTTCAGGCTATATCTCCGAAACTTCTGAACATATTTTAATGCAATAAAGCTCAAATTGAAGAGTTTAAACTCTTTCTGATAGGAATGCAAGCAGAGCCCCCTACCGTAAACGGAAAGTTAAGTTGTGTATATCATATCTTGCACTGTTTTATTCTTTTTACAGAACATAACACATTTCATTCCATGATATGTCTCATTGCCTCATAACAATATGGCTGACGAATGACAACCGAGGAAAAAGAACATGTACCGTTGAGATTTGCATACAGGGCACTTGCTAATTGGTGCAATTTCTTCATTTTTTGAAAAAAAAAAATAATAATTGTTATACTACGGTTTTGAATTTTGCTTCACCCTGTATATTTTTTTTCATACAGCAACCAAATATACTAACTAAGTGTTGCAAACATCATAAAGGAGAAAGAAATCCTATACATTACAAGAAAAAGGTTTAAAAAATGAAGTTAGTACCTGTTGTTATATATGGAGCAATGGAACCCTTGCAGTATTGATGAGACCACGTATCACTCATCCTAAGTAGAAAACGTACGTCTTTAACCACAAATTTCTTCAATTTTCTTCAAAACTATACTAGTTGGTAATAATATGTTGTTAGGCAACATCTCAACAATATAGCATATGTCATTTTTATATATATTCTATTGTTGAGCACTCTTCCTAACTGCTATGTATTTCAGGCTATATCTCCGAAACTTCTGAACATATTTTAATGCAATAAAGCTCAAATTGAATAACAGTACACTCTTTCTGACATGAATGCAAGCAGAGCCCCCTACCGTAAATGGAAAGTTATGTTGTGTATATCATATCTTGCACTGTTTTATTCTTTTTACAGAACATAACACATTTCATTCCATGATATGTCTCATTGCCTCATAACAATATGGCTGACGAATGACAACCGAGGAAAAAGAACATGTACCGTTCAGATTTGCATACAGGGCACTTGCTAATTGGTGCAATTTTTTCATTTTTTGAAAAAAAAATAATAATTGTTATACTACGGTTTTGAATTTTGCTTCACCCTGTATATTTTTTTTCATACAGCAACCAAATATACTAACTAAGTGTTGCAAACATCATAAAGGAGAAAGAAATCCTATACATTACAAGAAAAAGGTTTAAAAAATGAAGTTAGTACCTGTTGTTATATATGGAGCAATGGAACCCTTGCAGTATTGATGAGACCACGTATCACTCATCCTAAGTAGAAAACGTACGTCTTTAACCACAAATTTCTTCAATTTTCTTCAAAACTATACTAGTTGGTATAAATATGTTGTTAGGCAACATCTCAACAATATAACATATGTCATTTTTATATATATTATATTGTTGAGCACTCTTCCTAACTGCTATATATTTCAGGCTATATCTCCGAAACTTCTGAACATATTTTAATGCAATAAAGCTCAAATTGAAGAGTTTACACTCTTTCTGATAGGAATGCAAGCAGAGCCCCCTACCGTAAACGGAAAGTTATGTTGTGTATATCATATCTTGCACTGTTTTATTCTTTTTACAGAACATAACACATTTCATTCCATGATATGTCTCATTGCCTCATAACAATATGGCTGACGAATGACAACCGAGGAAAAAGAACATGTACCGTTCAGATTTGCATACAGGGCACTTGCTAATTGGTGCAATTTCTTCATTTTTTGAAAAAAAATAATAATTGTTATACTACGGTTTTGAATTTTGCTTCACCCTGTATATTTTTTTTATACTACAACCAAAAATACTAACTAAGTGTTGCAAACATCATAAAGGAGAAAGAAAACCTATATATTATTAGAAAAAGGTTTAAAAAATGAAGTTAGTACCTGTAGTTATATATGGAGAAATGGAACCCTTGCAGTATTGATGAGACCACGTATCACTCATCCTAAGTAGAAAACGTACGTCTTTAACCACAAATTTCTTCAATTTTCTTCAAAACTATACTAGTTGGTATAAATATGTTGTTAGGCAACATCTCAACAATATAACATATGTCATTATTATATATATTATATTGTTGAGCACTCTTCCTAACTGCTATATATTTCAAGCTGTATCTCCGAAACTTCTGAACATATTTTAATGAAATAAAGCTCAAATTGAAGAACAGTACACTCTTTCTGACATGAATTCAAGCAGAGCCCCCTACCGTAAATGGAAAGTTATGTTGTGTATATCATATCTTGCACTGTTTTATTCTTTTTACAGAACATAACACATTTCATTCCATGATATGTCTCATTGCCTCATAACAATATGGCTGACGAATGACAATCGAGGAAAAAGAACATGTACCGTTAAGATTTGCATACAGGGCACTCGCTAATTGGTGCAATTTCTTCATTTTTTGAAAAAAAAATAATTGTTATACTACGGTTTTGAATTTTTCTTCACCCTGTATATTTTTTTTCATACAACAACCAAATATACTAACTAAGTGTTGCAAACATCATAAAGGAGAAAGAAAACCTATACATTACAAGAAAAAGGTTTAAAAAATGAAGTTAGTACCTGTAGTTATTTATGGAGCAATGGAACCCTTGCAGCATTGATGAGACCACGTATCACTCATCCTAAGTAGAAAACGTACGTCTTTAACCACAAATTTCTTCAATTTTCTTCAAAACTATACTAGTTGGTATAAATATGTTGTTAGGCAACATCTCAACAATATAACATATGTCATTTTTATATATATTATATTGTTGAGCACTCTTCCTAACTGCTATATATTTCAGGCTGTATCTCCGAAACTTCTGAACATATTTTAATGAAATAAAGCTCAAATTGAAGAACAGTACACACTTTCTGACATGAATGCAAGCAGAGCCCCCTACCGTAAATGGAAAGTTATGTTGTGTATATCATATCTTGCACTGTTTTATTCTTTTTACAGAACATAACACATTTCATTCCATGATATGTCTCATTGCCTCATAACAATATGGCTGACGAATGACAACGGAGGAAAAAGAACATGTACCGTTCAGATTTGCATACAGGGCACTTGCTAATTGGTGCAATTTCTTCATTTTTTGAAAAAAAAATAATAATTGTTATACTACGGTTTTGAATTTTGCTTCACCCTGTATATTTTTTTTCATACAGCAACCAAATATACTAACTAAGTGTTGCAAACATCATAAAGGAGAAAGAAATCCTATACATTACAAGAAAAAGGTTTAAAAAATGAAGTTAGTACCTGTTGTTATATATGGAGCAATGGAACCCTTGCAGTATTGTTGAGACCACGTATCACTCATCCTAAGTAGAAAACGTACGTCTTTAACCACAAATTTCTTCAATTTTCTTCAAAACTATACTAGTTGGTATAAATATGTTGTTAGGCAACATCTCAACAATATAACATATGTCATTTTTATATATATTATATTGTTGAGCACTCTTCCTAACTGCTATATATTTCAAGCTGTATCTCCGAAACTTCTGAACATATTTTAATGAAATAAAGCTCAAATTGAAGAACAGTACACTCTTTCTGACATGAATGCAAGCAGAGCCCCCTACCGTAAATGGAAAGTTATGTTGTGTATATCACATCTTGCACTGTTTTATTCTTTTTACAGAACATAACACATTTCATTCCATGATATGTCTCATTGCCTCATAACAATATGGCTGACGAATGACAACCGAGGAAAAAGAACATGTACCGTTCAGATTTGCATACAGGACACTCGCTAAATGGTGCAATTTCTTCATTTTTTGAAAAAAAAATAATAATTGTTATACTACGGTTTTGAATTTTGCTTCACCCTGTATATTTTTTTTCATACAACAACCAAATATACTAACTAAGTGTTGCAAACATCATAAAGGAGAAAGAAATCCTATACATTACAAGAAAAAGGTTTAAAAAATGAAGTTAGTACCTGTAGTTATATATGGAGGAATGGAACCCTTGCAGTATTGATGAGACCACGTATCACTCATCCTAAGTAGAAAACGTACGTCTTTAACCACAAATTTCTTCAATTTTCTTCAAAACTATACTAGTTGGTATAAATATGTTGTTAGGCAACATCTCAACAATATAACATATGTCATTATTATATATATTATATTGTTGAGCACTCTTCCTAACTGCTATATATTTCAAGCTGTATCTCCGAAACTTCTGAACATATTTTAATGAAATAAAGCTCAAATTGAAGAACAGTACACTCTTTCTGACATGAATGCAAGCAGAGCCCCCTACCGTAAATGGAAAGTTATGTTGTGTATATCACATCTTGCACTGTTTTATTCTTTTTACAGAACATAACACATTTCATTCCATGATATGTCTCATTGCCTCATAACAATATGGCTGACGAATGACAACCGAGGAAAAAGAACATGTACCGTTCAGATTTGCATACAGGGCACTTGCTAATTGGTGCAATTTCTTCATTTTTTGAAAAAAAAATAATAATTGTTATACTACGGTTTTGAATTTTGCTTCACCCTGTATATTTTTTTTCATACAGCAACCAAATATACTAACTAAGTGTTGGAAACATCATAAAGGAGAAAGAAATCCTATACATTACAACTAAAAGGTTTAAAAAATGAAGTTAGTACCTGTTGTTATATATGGAGCAATGGAACCCTTGCAGTATTGATGAGACCACGTATCACTCATCCTAAGTAGAAAACGTACGTCTTTAACCACAAATTTCTTCAATTTTCTTCAAAACTATACTAGTTGGTATAAATATGTTGTTAGGCAACATCTCAACAATATAACATATGTCATTTTTATATATATTATATTGTTGAGCACTCTTCCTAACTGCTATATATTTCAAGCTGTATCTCCGAAACTTCTGAACATATTTTAGTGAAATAAAGCTCAAATTGAAGAGTTTACACTCTTTCTGATTGGAATGCAAGCAGAGCCCCCTACCGTAAATGGAAAGTTATGTTGTGTATATCATATCTTGCACTGTTTTATTCTTTTTACAGAACATAACACATTTCATTCCATGATATGTCTCATTGCCTCACAACAATATGGCTGACGAATGACAACCGAGGAAAAAGAACATGTACCGTTCAGATTTGCATACAGGGCACTTGCTAATTGGTGCAATTTCTTCATTTTTTGAAAAAAAATAATAATTGTTATACTACGGTTTTGAATTTTGCTTCACCCTGTATATTTTTTTTATACAGCAACCAAATATACTAACTAAGTGTTGCAAACATCATAAAGGAGAAAGAAAACCTATACATTATTAGAAAAAGGTTTAAAAAATGAAGTTAGTACCTGTAGTTATATATGGAGGAATGGAACCCTTGCAGTATTGATGAGACCACGTATCACTCATCCTAAGTAGAAAACGTACGTCTTTAACCACAAATTTCTTCAATTTTCTTCAAAACTATACTAGTTGGTATAAATATGTTGTTAGGCAACATCTCAACAATATAACATATGTCATTTTTATATATATTATATTGTTGAGCACTCTTCCTAACTGCTATATATTTCAGGCTATATCTCCGAAACTTCTGAACATATTTTAATGCAATAAAGCTCAAATTGAAGAGTTTACACTCTTTCTGATAGGAGTGCAAGCAGAGCCCCCTACCGTAAACGGAAAGTTATGTTGTGTATATCATATCTTGCACTGTTTTATTCTTTTTACAGAACATAACGCATTTCATTCCATGATATGTCTCATTGCCTCATAACAATATGGCTGACGAATGACAACGGAGGAAAAAGAACATGTACCGTTCAGATTTGCATACAGGGCACTCGCTAATTGGTGCAATTTCTTCATTTTTTGAAAAAAAAATAATAATTGTTATACTACGGTTTTGAATTTTGCTTCACCCTGTATATTTTTTTAATACAGCAACCAAATATACTAACTAAGTGTTGCAAACATCATAAAGGAGAAAGAAAACCTATACATTATTAGAAAAAGGTTTAAAAAATGAAGTTAGTACCTGTAGTTATATATGGAGGAATGGAACCCTTGCAGTATTGATGAGACCACGTATCACTCATCCTAAGTAGAAAACGTACGTCTTTAACCACAAATTTCTTCAATTTTCTTCAAAACTATACTAGTTGGTATAAATATGTTGTTAGGCAACATCTCAACAATATAACATATGTCATTTATATATATTATATTGTTGAGCACTCTTCCTAACTGCTATATATTTCAAGCTGTATCTCCGAAACTTCTGAACATATTTTAATGAAATAAAGCTCAAATTGAAGAACAGTACACTCTTTCTGACATGAATGCAAGCAGAGCCCCCTACCGTAAATGGAAAGTTATGTTGTGTATATCATATCTTGCACTGTTTTATTCTTTTTACAGAACATAACACATTTCATTCCATGATATGTCTCATTGCCTCATAACAATATGGCTGACGAATGACAACCGAGGAAAAAGAACATGTACCGTTCAGATTTGCATACAGGGCACTTGCTAATTGGTGCAATTTCTTCATTTTTTGAAAAAAAAATAATAATTGTTATACTACGGTTTTGAATTTTGCTCCACCCTGTATATTTTTTTTCATACAGCAACCAAATATACTAACTAAGTGTTGGAAACATCATAAAGGAGAAAGAAATCCTATACATTACAAGAAAAAGGTTTAAAAAATGAAGTTAGTACCTGTTGTTATATATGGAGCAATGGAACCCTTGCAGTATTGATGAGACCACGTATCACTCATCCTAAGTAGAAAACGTACGTCTTTAACCACAAATTTCTTCAATTTTCTTCAAAACTATACTAGTTGGTATAAATATGTTGTTAGGCAACATCTCAACAATATAACATATGTCATTTTTATATATATTATATTGTTGAGCACTCTTCCTAACTGCTATATATTTCAGGCTATATCTCCGAAACTTCTGAACATATTTTAATGCAATAAAGCTCAAATTGAAGAGTTTACACTCTTTCTGATAGGAGTGCAAGCAGAGCCCCCTACCGTAAACGGAAAGTTATGTTGTGTATATCATATCTTGCACTGTTTTATTCTTTTTACAGAACATAACGCATTTCATTCCATGATATGTCTCATTGCCTCATAACAATATGGCTGACGAATGACAACCGAGGAAAAAGAACATGTACCGTTCAGATTTGCATACAGGGCACTCGCTAATTGGTGCAATTTCTTCATTTTTTGAAAAAAAATAATAATTGTTATACTACGGTTTTGAATTTTGCTTCACCCTGTATATTTTTTTAATACAACAACCAAATATACTAACTAAGTGTTGCAAACATCATAAAGGAGAAAGAAAACCTATACATTACAAGAAAAAGGTTTAAAAAATGAAGTTAGTACCTGTAGTTATATATGGAGGAATGGAACCCTTGCAGTATTGATGAGACCACGTATCACTCATCCTAAGTAGAAAACGTACGTCTTTAACCACAAATTTCTTCAATTTTCTTCAAAACTATACTAGTTGGTATAAATATGTTGTTAGGCAACATCTCAACAATATAACATATGTCATTATTATATATATTATATTGTTGAGCACTCTTCCTAACTGCTATATATTTCAGGCTATATCTCCGAAACTTCTGAACATATTTTAATGCAATAAAGCTCAAATTGAAGAGTTTACACTCATTCTGATAGGAATGCAAGCAGAGCCCCCTACCGTAAACGGAAAGTTATGTTGTGTATATCATATCTTGCACTGTTTTATTCTTTTTACAGAACATAACACATTTCATTCCATGATATGTCTCATTGCCTCATAACAATATGGCTGACGAATGACAACCGAGGAAAAAGAACATGTACCGTTCAGATTTGCATACACAGCACTGCTAATTGGTGCAATTTCTTCATTTTTTGAAAAGAAAAATAATTGTTATACTACGGTTTTGAATTTTGCTTCACCCTGTATATTTTTTTTCATACAGCAACCAAATATACTTACTAAGTGTTACAAACATCATAAAGGAGAAAGAAATCCTATACATTACAAGAAAAAGGTTTAAAAAATGAAGTTAGTACCTGTTGTTATATATGGAGCAATGGAACCCTTGCAGTATTGATGAGACCACGTATCACTCATCCTAAGTAGAAAACGTACGTCTTTAACCACAAATTTCTTCAATTTTCTTCAAAACTATACTAGTTGGTATAAATATGTTGTTAGGCAACATCTCAACAATATAACATATGTCATTTTTATATATATTATATTGTTGAGCACTCTTCCTAACTGCTATATATTTCAGGCTATATCTCCGAAACTTCTGAACATATTTTAATGCAATAAAGCTCAAATTGAAGAGTTTAAACTCTTTCTGATAGGAATGCAAGCAGAGCCCCCTACCGTAAACGGAAAGTTAAGTTGTGTATATCATATCTTGCACTGTTTTATTCTTTTTACAGAACATAACACATTTCATTCCATGATATGTCTCATTGCCTCATAACAATATGGCTGACGAATGACAACCGAGGAAAAAGAACATGTACCGTTGAGATTTGCATACAGGGCACTTGCTAATTGGTGCAATTTCTTCATTTTTTGAAAAAAAAAATAATAATTGTTATACTACGGTTTTGAATTTTGCTTCACCCTGTATATTTTTTTTCATACAGCAACCAAATATACTAACTAAGTGTTGCAAACATCATAAAGGAGAAAGAAATCCTATACATTACAAGAAAAAGGTTTAAAAAATGAAGTTAGTACCTGTTGTTATATATGGAGCAATGGAACCCTTGCAGTATTGATGAGACCACGTATCACTCATCCTAAGTAGAAAACGTACGTCTTTAACCACAAATTTCTTCAATTTTCTTCAAAACTATACTAGTTGGTAATAATATGTTGTTAGGCAACATCTCAACAATATAGCATATGTCATTTTTATATATATTCTATTGTTGAGCACTCTTCCTAACTGCTATGTATTTCAGGCTATATCTCCGAAACTTCTGAACATATTTTAATGCAATAAAGCTCAAATTGAAGAACAGTACACTCTTTCTGACATGAATGCAAGCAGAGCCCCCTACCGTAAATGGAAAGTTATGTTGTGTATATCATATCTTGCACTGTTTTATTCTTTTTACAGAACATAACACATTTCATTCCATGATATGTCTCATTGCCTCATAACAATATGGCTGACGAATGACAACCGAGGAAAAAGAACATGTACCGTTCAGATTTGCATACAGGGCACTTGCTAATTGGTGCAATTTCTTCATTTTTTGAAAAAAAAAATAATAATTGTTATACTACGGTTTTGAATTTTGCTCCACCCTGTATATTTTTTTTCATACAGCAACCAAATATACTAACTAAGTGTTGGAAACATCATAAAGGAGAAAGAAATCCTATACATTACAAGAAAAAGGTTTAAAAAATGAAGTTAGTACCTGTTGTTATATATGGAGCAATGGAACCCTTGCAGTATTGATGAGACCACGTATCACTCATCCTAAGTAGAAAACGTACGTCTTTAACCACAAATTTCTTCAATTTTCTTCAAAACTATACTAGTTGGTATAAATATGTTGTTAGGCAACATCTCAACAATATAACATATGTCATTTTTATATATATTATATTGTTGAGCACTCTTCCTAACTGCTATATATTTCAGGCTATATCTCCGAAACTTCTGAACATATTTTAATGCAATAAAGCTCAAATTGAAGAGTTTACACTCTTTCTGATAGGAGTGCAAGCAGAGCTCCCTACCGTAAACGGAAAGTTATGTTGTGTATATCATATCTTGCACTGTTTTATTCTTTTTACAGAACATAACGCATTTCATTCCATGATATGTCTCATTGCCTCATAACAATATGGCTGACGAATGACAACCGAGGAAAAAGAACATGTACCGTTCAGATTTGCATACAGGGCACTCGGTAATTGGTGCAATTTCTTCATTTTTTGAAAAAAAATAATAATTGTTATACTACGGTTTTGAATTTTGCTTCACCCTGTATATTTTTTTTATACAACAACCAAATATACTAACTAAGTGTTGCAAACATCATAAAGGAGAAAGAAAACCTATACATTACAAGAAAAAGGTTTAAAAAATGAAGTTAGTACCTGTAGTTATATATGGAGGAATGGAACCCTTGCAGTATTGATGAGACCACGTATCACTCATCCTAAGTAGAAAACGTACGTCTTTAACCACAAATTTCTTCAATTTTCTTCAAAACTATACTAGTTGGTATAAATATGTTGTTAGGCAACATCTCAACAATATAACATATGTCATTTATATGTATTATATTGTTGAGCACTCTTCCTAACTGCTATATATTTCAGGCTATATCTCCGAAACTTCTGAACATATTTTAATGCAATAAAGCTCAAATTGAAGAGTTTAAACTCTTTCTGATAGGAATGCAAGCAGAGCCCCCTACCGTAAACGGAAAGTTAAGTTGTGTATATCATATCTTGCACTGTTTTATTCTTTTTACAGAACATAACACATTTCATTCCATGATATGTCTCATTGCCTCATAACAATATGGCTGACGAATGACAACCGAGGAAAAAGAACATGTACCGTTGAGATTTGCATACAGGGCACTTGCTAATTGGTGCAATTTCTTCATTTTTTGAAAAAAAAAATAATAATTGTTATACTACGGTTTTGAATTTTGCTTCACCCTGTATATTTTTTTTCATACAGCAACCAAATATACTAACTAAGTGTTGCAAACATCATAAAGGAGAAAGAAATCCTATACATTACAAGAAAAAGGTTTAAAAAATGAAGTTAGTACCTGTTGTTATATATGGAGCAATGGAACCCTTGCAGTATTGATGAGACCACGTATCACTCATCCTAAGTAGAAAACGTACGTCTTTAACCACAAATTTCTTCAATTTTCTTCAAAACTATACTAGTTGGTAATAATATGTTGTTAGGCAACATCTCAACAATATAGCATATGTCATTTTTATATATATTCTATTGTTGAGCACTCTTCCTAACTGCTATGTATTTCAGGCTATATCTCCGAAACTTCTGAACATATTTTAATGCAATAAAGCTCAAATTGAAGAACAGTACACTCTTTCTGACATGAATGCAAGCAGAGCCCCCTACCGTAAATGGAAAGTTATGTTGTGTATATCATATCTTGCACTGTTTTATTCTTTTTACAGAACATAACACATTTCATTCCATGATATGTCTCATTGCCTCATAACAATATGGCTGACGAATGACAACCGAGGAAAAAGAACATGTACCGTTCAGATTTGCATACAGGGCACTTGCTAATTGGTGCAATTTCTTCATTTTTTGAAAAAAAAAATAATAATTGTTATACTACGGTTTTGAATTTTGCTCCACCCTGTATATTTTTTTTCATACAGCAACCAAATATACTAACTAAGTGTTGGAAACATCATAAAGGAGAAAGAAATCCTATACATTACAAGAAAAAGGTTTAAAAAATGAAGTTAGTACCTGTTGTTATATATGGAGCAATGGAACCCTTGCAGTATTGATGAGACCACGTATCACTCATCCTAAGTAGAAAACGTACGTCTTTAACCACAAATTTCTTCAATTTTCTTCAAAACTATACTAGTTGGTATAAATATGTTGTTAGGCAACATCTCAACAATATAACATATGTCATTTTTATATATATTATATTGTTGAGCACTCTTCCTAACTGCTATATATTTCAGGCTATATCTCCGAAACTTCTGAACATATTTTAATGCAATAAAGCTCAAATTGAAGAGTTTACACTCTTTCTGATAGGAGTGCAAGCAGAGCTCCCTACCGTAAACGGAAAGTTATGTTGTGTATATCATATCTTGCACTGTTTTATTCTTTTTACAGAACATAACGCATTTCATTCCATGATATGTCTCATTGCCTCATAACAATATGGCTGACGAATGACAACCGAGGAAAAAGAACATGTACCGTTCAGATTTGCATACAGGGCACTCGGTAATTGGTGCAATTTCTTCATTTTTTGAAAAAAAATAATAATTGTTATACTACGGTTTTGAATTTTGCTTCACCCTGTATATTTTTTTTATACAACAACCAAATATACTAACTAAGTGTTGCAAACATCATAAAGGAGAAAGAAAACCTATACATTACAAGAAAAAGGTTTAAAAAATGAAGTTAGTACCTGTAGTTATATATGGAGGAATGGAACCCTTGCAGTATTGATGAGACCACGTATCACTCATCCTAAGTAGAAAACGTACGTCTTTAACCACAAATTTCTTCAATTTTCTTCAAAACTATACTAGTTGGTATAAATATGTTGTTAGGCAACATCTCAACAATATAACATATGTCATTTATATGTATTATATTGTTGAGCACTCTTCCTAACTGCTATATATTTCAGGCTATATCTCCGAAACTTCTGAACATATTTTAATGCAATAAAGCTCAAATTGAAGAGTTTAAACTCTTTCTGATAGGAATGCAAGCAGAGCCCCCTACCGTAAACGGAAAGTTAAGTTGTGTATATCATATCTTGCACTGTTTTATTCTTTTTACAGAACATAACACATTTCATTCCATGATATGTCTCATTGCCTCATAACAATATGGCTGACGAATGACAACCGAGGAAAAAGAACATGTACCGTTGAGATTTGCATACAGGGCACTTGCTAATTGGTGCAATTTCTTCATTTTTTGAAAAAAAAAATAATAATTGTTATACTACGGTTTTGAATTTTGCTTCACCCTGTATATTTTTTTTCATACAGCAACCAAATATACTAACTAAGTGTTGCAAACATCATAAAGGAGAAAGAAATCCTATACATTACAAGAAAAAGGTTTAAAAAATGAAGTTAGTACCTGTTGTTATATATGGAGCAATGGAACCCTTGCAGTATTGATGAGACCACGTATCACTCATCCTAAGTAGAAAACGTACGTCTTTAACCACAAATTTCTTCAATTTTCTTCAAAACTATACTAGTTGGTAATAATATGTTGTTAGGCAACATCTCAACAATATAGCATATGTCATTTTTATATATATTCTATTGTTGAGCACTCTTCCTAACTGCTATGTATTTCAGGCTATATCTCCGAAACTTCTGAACATATTTTAATGCAATAAAGCTCAAATTGAAGAACAGTACACTCTTTCTGACATGAATGCAAGCAGAGCCCCCTACCGTAAATGGAAAGTTATGTTGTGTATATCATATCTTGCACTGTTTTATTCTTTTTACAGAACATAACACATTTCATTCCATGATATGTCTCATTGCCTCATAACAATATGGCTGACGAATGACAACCGAGGAAAAAGAACATGTACCGTTCAGATTTGCATACAGGGCACTTGCTAATTGGTGCAATTTCTTCATTTTTTGAAAAAAAAAATAATAATTGTTATACTACGGTTTTGAATTTTGCTCCACCCTGTATATTTTTTTTCATACAGCAACCAAATATACTAACTAAGTGTTGGAAACATCATAAAGGAGAAAGAAATCCTATACATTACAAGAAAAAGGTTTAAAAAATGAAGTTAGTACCTGTTGTTATATATGGAGCAATGGAACCCTTGCAGTATTGATGAGACCACGTATCACTCATCCTAAGTAGAAAACGTACGTCTTTAACCACAAATTTCTTCAATTTTCTTCAAAACTATACTAGTTGGTATAAATATGTTGTTAGGCAACATCTCAACAATATAACATATGTCATTTTTATATATATTATATTGTTGAGCACTCTTCCTAACTGCTATATATTTCAGGCTATATCTCCGAAACTTCTGAACATATTTTAATGCAATAAAGCTCAAATTGAAGAGTTTACACTCTTTCTGATAGGAGTGCAAGCAGAGCTCCCTACCGTAAACGGAAAGTTATGTTGTGTATATCATATCTTGCACTGTTTTATTCTTTTTACAGAACATAACGCATTTCATTCCATGATATGTCTCATTGCCTCATAACAATATGGCTGACGAATGACAACCGAGGAAAAAGAACATGTACCGTTCAGATTTGCATACAGGGCACTCGCTAATTGGTGCAATTTCTTCATTTTTTGAAAAAAAATAATAATTGTTATACTACGGTTTTGAATTTTGCTTCACCCTGTATATTTTTTTTATACAACAACCAAATATACTAACTAAGTGTTGCAAACATCATAAAGGAGAAAGAAAACCTATACATTACAAGAAAAAGGTTTAAAAAATGAAGTTAGTACCTGTAGTTATATATGGAGGAATGGAACCCTTGCAGTATTGATGAGACCACGTATCACTCATCCTAAGTAGAAAACGTACGTCTTTAACCACAAATTTCTTCAATTTTCTTCAAAACTATACTAGTTGGTATAAATATGTTGTTAGGCAACATCTCAACAATATAACATATGTCATTTATATATATTATATTGTTGAGCACTCTTCCTAACTGCTATATATTTCAGGCTATATCTCCGAAACTTCTGAACATATTTTAATGCAATAAAGCTCAAATTGAAGAGTTTAAACTCTTTCTGATAGGAATGCAAGCAGAGCCCCCTACCGTAAACGGAAAGTTAAGTTGTGTATATCATATCTTGCACTGTTTTATTCTTTTTACAGAACATAACACATTTCATTCCATGATATGTCTCATTGCCTCATAACAATATGGCTGACGAATGACAACCGAGGAAAAAGAACATGTACCGTTGAGATTTGCATACAGGGCACTTGCTAATTGGTGCAATTTCTTCATTTTTTGAAAAAAAAAATAATAATTGTTATACTACGGTTTTGAATTTTGCTTCACCCTGTATATTTTTTTTCATACAGCAACCAAATATACTAACTAAGTGTTGCAAACATCATAAAGGAGAAAGAAATCCTATACATTACAAGAAAAAGGTTTAAAAAATGAAGTTAGTACCTGTTGTTATATATGGAGCAATGGAACCCTTGCAGTATTGATGAGACCACGTATCACTCATCCTAAGTAGAAAACGTACGTCTTTAACCACAAATTTCTTCAATTTTCTTCAAAACTATACTAGTTGGTAATAATATGTTGTTAGGCAACATCTCAACAATATAGCATATGTCATTTTTATATATATTCTATTGTTGAGCACTCTTCCTAACTGCTATGTATTTCAGGCTACATCTCCGAAACTTCTGAACATATTTTAATGCAATAAAGCTCAAATTGAAGAACAGTACACTCTTTCTGACATGAATGCAAGCAGAGCCCCCTACCGTAAATGGAAAGTTATGTTGTGTATATCATATCTTGCACTGTTTTATTCTTTTTACAGAACATAACACATTTCATTCCATGATATGTCTCATTGCCTCATAACAATATGGCTGACGAATGACAACCGAGGAAAAAGAACATGTACCGTTCAGATTTGCATACAGGGCACTTGCTAATTGGTGCAATTTCTTCATTTTTTGAAAAAAAAATAATAATTGTTATACTACGGTTTTGAATTTTGCTCCACCCTGTATATTTTTTTTCATACAGCAACCAAATATACTAACTAAGTGTTGGAAACATCATAAAGGAGAAAGAAATCCTATACATTACAAGAAAAAGGTTTAAAAAATGAAGTTAGTACCTGTTGTTATATATGGAGCAATGGAACCCTTGCAGTATTGATGAGACCACGTATCACTCATCCTAAGTAGAAAACGTACGTCTTTAACCACAAATTTCTTCAATTTTCTTCAAAACTATACTAGTTGGTATAAATATGTTGTTAGGCAACATCTCAACAATATAACATATGTCATTTTTATATATATTATATTGTTGAGCACTCTTCCTAACTGCTATATATTTCAGGCTATATCTCCGAAACTTCTGAACATATTTTAATGCAATAAAGCTCAAATTGAAGAGTTTACACTCTTTCTGATAGGAGTGCAAGCAGAGCTCCCTACCGTAAACGGAAAGTTATGTTGTGTATATCATATCTTGCACTGTTTTATTCTTTTTACAGAACATAACGCATTTCATTCCATGATATGTCTCATTGCCTCATAACAATATGGCTGACGAATGACAACCGAGGAAAAAGAACATGTACCGTTCAGATTTGCATACAGGGCACTCGCTAATTGGTGCAATTTCTTCATTTTTTGAAAAAAAATAATAATTGTTATACTACGGTTTTGAATTTTGCTTCACCCTGTATATTTTTTTTATACAACAACCAAATATACTAACTAAGTGTTGCAAACATCATAAAGGAGAAAGAAAACCTATACATTACAAGAAAAAGGTTTAAAAAATGAAGTTAGTACCTGTAGTTATATATGGAGGAATGGAACCCTTGCAGTATTGATGAGACCACGTATCACTCATCCTAAGTAGAAAACGTACGTCTTTAACCACAAATTTCTTCAATTTTCTTCAAAACTATACTAGTTGGTATAAATATGTTGTTAGGCAACATCTCAACAATATAACATATGTCATTTATATATATTATATTGTTGAGCACTCTTCCTAACTGCTATATATTTCAAGCTGTATCTCCGAAACTTCTGAACATATTTTAATGAAATAAAGCTCAAATTGAAGAACAGTACACTCTTTCTGACATGAATGCAAGCAGAGCCCCCTACCGTAAATGGAAAGTTATGTTGTGTATATCATATCTTGCACTGTTTTATTCTTTTTACAGAACATAACACATTTCATTCCATGATATGTCTCATTGCCTCATAACAATATGGCTGACGAATGACAACCGAGGAAAAAGAACATGTACCGTTCAGATTTGCATACAGGGCACTTGCTAATTGGTGCAATTTCTTCATTTTTTGAAAAAAAAAATAATAATTGTTATACTACGGTTTTGAATTTTGCTCCACCCTGTATATTTTTTTTCATACAGCAACCAAATATACTAACTAAGTGTTGGAAACATCATAAAGGAGAAAGAAATCCTATACATTACAAGAAAAAGGTTTAAAAAATGAAGTTAGTACCTGTTGTTATATATGGAGCAATGGAACCCTTGCAGTATTGATGAGACCACGTATCACTCATCCTAAGTAGAAAACGTACGTCTTTAACCACAAATTTCTTCAATTTTCTTCAAAACTATACTAGTTGGTATAAATATGTTGTTAGGCAACATCTCAACAATATAACATATGTCATTTTTATATATATTATATTGTTGAGCACTCTTCCTAACTGCTATATATTTCAGGCTATATCTCCGAAACTTCTGAACATATTTTAATGCAATAAAGCTCAAATTGAAGAGTTTACACTCTTTCTGATAGGAGTGCAAGCAGAGCCCCCTACCGTAATCGGAAAGTTATGTTGTGTATATCATATCTTGCACTGTTTTATTCTTTTTACAGAACATAACGCATTTCATTCCATGATATGTCTCATTGCCTCATAACAATATGGCTGACGAATGACAACCGAGGAAAAAGAACATGTACCGTTCAGATTTGCATACAGGGCACTCGCTAATTGGTGCAATTTCTTCATTTTTTGAAAAAAAATAATAATTGTTATACTACGGTTTTGAATTTTGCTTCACCCTGTATATTTTTTTAATACAACAACCAAATATACTAACTAAGTGTTGCAAACATCATAAAGGAGAAAGAAAACCTATACATTACAAGAAAAAGGTTTAAAAAATGAAGTTAGTACCTGTAGTTATATATGGAGGAATGGAACCCTTGCAGTATTGATGAGACCACGTATCACTCATCCTAAGTAGA
Source organism: Thermobia domestica (assembly GCF_964235325.1). Classification (NCBI taxonomy): domain Eukaryota; kingdom Metazoa; phylum Arthropoda; class Insecta; order Zygentoma; family Lepismatidae; genus Thermobia; species Thermobia domestica. The sequence continues at coordinate 199,661,912 of NC_137461.1, forward strand.
AAACGTACGTCTTTAACCACAAATTTCTTCAATTTTCTTCAAAACTATACTAGTTGGTATAAATATGTTGTTAGGCAACATCTCAACAATATAACATATGTCATTATTATATATATTATATTGTTGAGCACTCTTCCTATCTGCTATATATTTCAGGCTATATCTCCGAAACTTCTGAACATATTTTAATGCAATAAAGCTCAAATTGAAGAGTTTACACTCATTCTGATAGGAATGCAAGCAGAGCCCCCTACCGTAAACGGAAAGTTATGTTGTGTATATCATATCTTGCACTGTTTTATTCTTTTTACAGAACATAACACATTTCATTCCATGATATGTCTCATTGCCTCATAACAATATGGCTGACGAATGACAACCGAGGAAAAAGAACATGTACCGTTCAGATTTGCATACACAGCACTGCTAATTGGTGCAATTTCTTCATTTTTTGAAAAGAAAAATAATTGTTATACTACGGTTTTGAATTTTGCTTCACCCTGTATATTTTTTTTCATACAGCAACCAAATATACTTACTAAGTGTTACAAACATCATAAAGGAGAAAGAAATCCTATACATTACAAGAAAAAGGTTTAAAAAATGAAGTTAGTACCTGTTGTTATATATGGAGCAATGGAACCCTTGCAGTATTGATGAGACCACGTATCACTCATCCTAAGTAGAAAACGTACGTCTTTAACCACAAATTTCTTCAATTTTCTTCAAAACTATACTAGTTGGTATAAATATGTTGTTAGGCAACATCTCAACAATATAACATATGTCATTTTTATATATATTATATTGTTGAGCACTCTTCCTAACTGCTATATATTTCAGGCTATATCTCCGAAACTTCTGAACATATTTTAATGCAATAAAGCACAAATTGAAGAGTTTAAACTCTTTCTGATAGGAATGCAAGCAGAGCCCCCTACCGTAAACGGAAAGTTAAGTTGTGTATATCATATCTTGCACTGTTTTATTCTTTTTACAGAACATAACACATTTCATTCCATGATATGTCTCATTGCCTCATAACAATATGGCTGACGAATGACAACCGAGGAAAAAGAACATGTACCGTTGAGATTTGCATACAGGGCACTTGCTAATTGGTGCAATTTCTTCATTTTTTGAAAAAAAAATAATAATTGTTATACTACGGTTTTGAATTTTGCTTCACCCTGTATATTTTTTTTCATACAGCAACCAAATATACTAACTAAGTGTTGCAAACATCATAAAGGAGAAAGAAATCCTATACATTACAAGAAAAAGGTTTAAAAAATGAAGTTAGTACCTGTTGTTATATATGGAGCAATGGAACCCTTGCAGTATTGATGAGACCACGTATCACTCATCCTAAGTAGAAAACGTACGTCTTTAACCACAAATTTCTTCAATTTTCTTCAAAACTATACTAGTTGGTAATAATATGTTGTTAGGCAACATCTCAACAATATAGCATATGTCATTTTTATATATATTCTATTGTTGAGCACTCTTCCTAACTGCTATATATTTCAGGCTATATCTCCGAAACTTCTGAACATATTTTAATGCAATAAAGCTCAAATTGAATAGTTTACACTCTTTCTGATAGGAATGCAAGCAGAGCCCCCTACCGTAAACGGAAAGTTATGTTGTGTATATCATATCTTACACTGTTTTATTCTTTTTACAGAACATAACACATTTCATTCCATGATATGTCTCATTGCCTCATAACAATATGGCTGACGAATGACAACCGAGGAAAAAGAACATGTACCGTTCAGATTTGCATACAGGGCACTTGCTAATTGGTGCAATTTCTCCTTTTTTTGAAAAAAAAATAATAATTGTTATACTACGGTTTTGAATTTTGCTTCACCCTGTATATTTTTTTTCATACAGCAACCAAATATACTAACTAAGTGTTGGAAACATCATAAAGGAGAAAGAAATCCTCTACATTACAAGAAAAAGGTTTAAAAAATGAAGTTAGTACCTGTTGTTATATATGGAGCAATGGAACCCTTGCAGTATTGATGAGACCACGTATCACTCATCCTAAGTAGAAAACGTACGTCTTTAACCACAAATTTCTTCAATTTTCTTCAAAACTATACTAGTTGGTATAAATATGTTGTTAGGCAACATCTCAACAATATAACATATGTCATTTTTATATATATTATATGGTTGAGCACTCTTCCTAACTGCTATATATTTCAGGCTATATTTCCGAAACTTCTGAACATATTTTAATGCAATAAAGCTCAAATTGAAGAACAGTACACTCTTTCTGACATGAATGCAAGCAGAGCCCCCTACCGTAAATGGAAAGTTATGTTGTGTATATCATATCTTGCACTGTTTTATTCTTTTTACAGAACATAACACATTTCATTCCATGATATGTCTCATTGCCTCATAACAATATGGCTGACGAATGACAACCGAGGAAAAAGAACATGTACCGTTCAGATTTGCATACAGGGCACTTGCTAATTGGTGCAATTTCTTCATTTTTTGAAAAAAAAATAATAATTGTTATACTACGGTTTTGAATTTTGCTTCACCCTGTATATTTTTTTTCATACAGCAACCAAATATACTAACTAAGTGTTGCAAACATCATAAAGGAGAAAGAAATCCTATACATTACAAGAAAAAGGTTTAAAAAATGAAGTTAGTACCTGTTGTTATATATGGAGCAATGGAACCCTTGCAGTATTGATGAGACCACGTATCACTCATCCTAAGTAGAAAACGTACGTCTTTAACCACAAATTTCTTCAATTTTCTTCAAAACTATACTAGTTGGTATAAATATGTTGTTAGGCAACATCTCAACAATATAACATATGTCATTTTTATATATATTATATTGTTGAGCACTCTTCCTAACTGCTATATATTTCAGGCTATATCTCCGAAACTTCTGAACATATTTTATTGCAATAAAGCTCAAATTGAAGAGTTTACACTCTTTCTGATAGGAATGCAAGCAGAGCCCCCTACCGTAAACGGAAAGTTATGTTGTGTATATCATATCTTGCACTGTTTTATTCTTTTTACAGAACATAACACATTTCATTCCATGATATGTCTCATTGCCTCATAACAATATGGCTGACGAATGACAACCGAGGAAAAAGAACATGTACCGTTCAGATTTGCATACAGGGCCCTCGCTAATTGGTGCAATTTCTTCATTTTTTGAAAAAAAATAATAATTGTTATACTACGGTTTTGAATTTTGCTTCACCCTGTATATTTTTTTATACAACAACCAAATATACTAACTAAGTGTTGCAAACATCATAAAGGAGAAAGAAAACCTATACATTATTAGAAAAAGGTTTAAAAAATGAAGTTAGTACCTGTAGTTATATATGGAGAAATGGAACCCTTGCAGTATTGATGAGACCACGTATCACTCATCCTAAGTAGAAAACGTACGTCTTCAACCACAAATTTCTTCAATTTTCTTCAAAACTATACTAGTTGGTATAAATATGTTGTTAGGCAACATCTCAACAATATAACATATGTCATTATTATATATATTATATTGTTGAGCACTCTTCCTAACTGCTATATATTTCAAGCTGTATCTCCGAAACTTCTGAACATATTTTAATGCAATAAAGCTCAAATTGAAGAGTTTACACTCTTTCTGATAGGAATGCAAGCAGAGCCCCCTACCGTAAACGGAAAGTTATGTTGTGTATATCATATCTTGCACTGTTTTATTCTTTTTACAGAACATAACACATTTCATTCCATGATATGTCTCATTGCCTCACAACAATATGGCTGACGAATGACAACCGAGGAAAAAGAACATGTACCGTTCAGATTTGCATACAGGGCACTTGCTATTTGGTGCAATTTCTTCATTTTTTGAAAAAAAAAAATAATAATTGTTATACTACGGTTTTGAATTTTGCTTCACCCTGTATATTTTTTTTCATCCAGCAACCAAATATACTAACTAAGTGTTGCAAACATCATAAAGGAGAAAGAAATCCTATACATTACAAGAAAAAGGTTTAAAAAATGAAGTTAGTACCTGTTGTTATATATGGAGCAATGGAACCCTTGCAGTATTGATGAGACCACGTATCACTCATCCTAAGTAGAAAACGTACGTCTTTAACCACAAATTTCTTCAATTTTCTTCAAAACTATACTAGTTGGTATAAATATGTTGTTAGGCAACATCTCAACAATATAACATATGTCATTTTTATATATATTATATTGTTGAGCACTCTTCCTAACTGCTATATATTTCAGGCTATATCTCCGAAACTTCTGAACATATTTTAATGCAATAAAGCTCAAATTGAAGAGTTTACACTCTTTCTGATAGGAATGCAAGCAGAGCCCCCTACCGTAAACGGAAAGTTATGTTGTTTATATCATATCTTGCACTGTTTTATTCTTTTTACAGAACATAACACATTTCATTCCATGATATGTCTCATTGCCTCATAACAATATGGCTGACGAATGACAACCGAGGAAAAAGAACATGTACCGTTCAGATTTGCATACAGGGCACTTGCTAATTGGTGCAATTTCTTCATTTTTTGAAAAAAAAAATAATAATTGTTATACTACGGTTTTGAATTTTGCTTCACCCTGTATATTTTTTTTCATACAGCAACCAAATATACTAACTAAGTGTTGCAAACATCATAAAGGAGAAAGAAATCCTATACATTACAAGAAAAAGGTTTAAAAAATGAAGTTAGTACCTGTTGTTATATATGGAGCAATGGAACCCTTGCAGTATTGATGAGACCACGTATCACTCATCCTAAGTAGAAAACGTACGTCTTTAACCACAAATTTCTTCAATTTTCTTCAAAACTATACTAGTTGGTATAAATATGTTGTTAGGCAACATCTCAACAATATAACATATGTCATTTATATATATTATATTGTTGAGCACTCTTCCTAACTGCTATATATTTCAAGCTGTATCTCCGAAACTTCTGAACATATTTTAATGAAATCAAGCTCAAATTGAAGAACAGTACACTCTTTCTGACATGAATGCAAGCAGAGCCCCCTACCGTAAATGGAAAGTTATGTTGTGTATATCATATCTTGCACTGTTTTATTCTTTTTACAGAACATAACACATTTCATTCCATGATATGTCTCATTGGATCATAACAATATGGCTGACGAATGACAACCGAGGAAAAAGAACATGTACCGTTCAGATTTGCATACAGGGCACTTGCTAATTGGTGCAATTTCTTCATTTTTTGAAAAAAAAAATAATAATTGTTATACTACGGTTTTGAATTTTGCTCCACCCTGTATATTTTTTTTCATACAGCAACCAAATATACTAACTAAGTGTTGGAAACATCATAAAGGAGAAAGAAATCCTATAGATTACAAGAAAAAGGTTTAAAAAATGAAGTTAGTACCTGTTGTTATATATGGAGCAATGGAACCCTTGCAGTATTGATGAGACCACGTATCACTCATCCTAAGTAGAAAACGTACTTCTTTAACCACAAATTTCTTCAATTTTCTTCAAAACTATACTAGTTGGTATAAATATGTTGTTAGGCAACATCTCAACAATATAACATATGTCATTTTTATATATATTATATTGTTGAGCACTCTTCCTAACTGCTATATATTTCAGGCTATATCTCCGAAACTTCTGAACATATTTTAATGCAATAAAGCTCAAATTGAAGAGTTTACACTCTTTCTGATAGGAGTGCAAGCAGAGCCCCCTACCGTAAATGGAAAGATATGTTGTGTATATCATATCTTGCACTGTTTTATTCTTTTTACAGAACATAACGCATTTCATTCCATGATATGTCTCATTGCCTCATAACAATATGGCTGACGAATGACAACCGAGGAAAAAGAACATGTACCGTTCAGATTTGCATACAGGGCACTCGCTAATTGGTGCAATTTCTTCATTTTTTGAAAAAAAATAATAATTGTTATACTACGGTTTTGAATTTTGCTTCACCCTGTATATTTTTTTTATACAACAACCAAATATACTAACTAAGTGTTGCAAACATCATAAAGGAGAAAGAAAACCTATACATTACAAGAAAAAGTTTTAAAAAATGAAGTTAGTACCTGTAGTTATATATGGAGCAATGGAACCCTTGCAGTATTGATGAGACCACGTATCACTCATCCTAAGTAGAAAACGTACGTCTTTAACCACAAATTTCTTCAATTTTCTTCAAAACTATACTAGTTGGTATAAATATGTTGTTAGGCAACATCTCAACAATATAACATATGTCATTTATATATATTATATTGTTGAGCACTCTTCCTAACTGCTATATATTTCAAGCTGTATCTCCGAAACTTCTGAACATATTTTAATGAAATAAAGCTCAAATTGAAGAACAGTACACTCTTTCTGACATGAATGCAAGCAGAGCCCCCTACCGTAAATGGAAAGTTATGTTGTGTATATCATATCTTGCACTGTTTTATTCTTTTTACAGAACATAACACATTTCATTCCATGATATGTCTCATTGCCTCATAACAATATGGCTGACGAATGACAACCGAGGAAAAAGAACATGTACCGTTCAGATTTGCATACAGGACACTTGCTAATTGGTGCAATTTCTTCATTTTTTGAAAAAAAAATAATAATTGTTATACTACGGTTTTGAATTTTGCTTCACCCTGTATATTTTTTTTCATACAGCAACCAAATATACTAACTAAGTGTTGCAAACATCATAAAGGAGAAAGAAATCCTATACATTACAAGAAAAAGGTTTAAAAAATGAAGTTAGTACCTGTTGTTATATATGGAGCAATGGAACCCTTGCAGTATTGATGAGACCACGTATCACTCATCCTAAGTAGAAAACGTACGTCTTTAACCACAAATTTCTTCAATTTTCTCCAAAACTATACTAGTTGGTAATAATATGTTGTTAGGCAACATCTCAACAATATAGCATATGTCATTTTTATATATATTATATTGTTGAGCACTCTTCCTAACTGCTATATATTTCAGGCTATATCTCCGAAACTTCTGAACATATTTTAATGCAATAAAGCTCAAATTGAATAGTTTACACTCTTTCTGATAGGAATGCAAGCAGAGCCCCCTACCGTAAACGGAAAGTTATGTTGTGTATATCATATCTTGCACTGTTTTATTCTTTTTACAGAACATAACACATTTCATTCCATGATATGTCTCATTGCCTCATAACAATATGGCTGACGAATGACAACCGAGGAAAAAGAACATGTACCGTTCAGATTTGCATACAGGGCACTTGCTAATTGGTGCAATTTCTTCATTTTTTGAAAAAAAAATAATAATTGTTATACTACGGTTTTGAATTTTGCTTCACCCTGTATATTTTTTTTCATACAGCAACCAAATATACTAACTAAGTGTTGGAAACATCATAAAGGAGAAAGAAATCCTCTACATTACAAGAAAAAGGTTTAAAAAATGAAGTTAGTACCTGTTGTTATATATGGAGCAATGGAACCCTTGCAGTATTGATGAGACCACGTATCACTCATCCTAAGTAGAAAACGTACGTCTTTAACCACAAATTTCTTCAATTTTCTTCAAAACTATACTAGTTGGTATAAATATGTTGTTAGGCAACATCTCAACAATATAACATATGTCATTTTTATATATATTATATTGTTGAGCACTCTTCCTAACTGCTATATATTTCAGGCTATATTTCCGAAACTTCTGAACATATTTTAATGCAATAAAGCTCAAATTGAAGAACAGTACACTCTTTCTGACATGAATGCAAGCAGAGCCCCCTACCGTAAATGGAAAGTTATGTTGTGTATATCATATCTTGCACTGTTTTATTCTTTTTACAGAACATAACACATTTCATTCCATGATATGTCTCATTGCCTCATAACAATATGGCTGACGAATGACAACCGAGGAAAAAGAACATGTACCGTTCAGATTTGCATACAGGGCACTTGCTAATTGGTGCAATTTCTTCATTTTTTGAAAAAAAATAATAATTGTTATACTACGGTTTTGAATTTTGCTTCACCCTGTATATTTTTTTTCATACAGCAACCAAATATACTAACTAAGTGTTGCAAACATCATAAAGGAGAAAGAAATCCTATACATTACAAGAAAAAGGTTTAAAAAATGAAGTTAGTACCTGTTGTTATATATGGAGCAATGGAACCCTTGCAGTATTGATGAGACCACGTATCACTCATCCTAAGTAGAAAACGTACGTCTTTAACCACAAATTTCTTCAATTTTCTTCAAAACTATACTAGTTGGTATAAATATGTTGTTAGGCAACATCTCAACAATATAACATATGTCATTTTTATATATATTATATTGTTGAGCACTCTTCCTAACTGCTATATATTTCAGGCTATATCTCCGAAACTTCTGAACATATTTTAATGCAATAAAGCTCAAATTGAAGAGTTTAAACTCTTTCTGATAGGAATGCAAGCAGAGCCCCCTACCGTAAACGGAAAGTTAAGTTGTGTATATCATATCTTGCACTGTTTTATTCTTTTTACAGAACATAACACATTTCATTCCATGATATGTCTCATTGCCTCATAACAATATGGCTGACGAATGACAACCGAGGAAAAAGAACATGTACCGTTGAGATTTGCATACAGGGCACTTGCTAATTGGTGCAATTTCTTCATTTTTTGAAAAAAAAAATAATAATTGTTATACTACGGTTTTGAATTTTGCTTCACCCTGTATATTTTTTTTCATACAGCAACCAAATATACTAACTAAGTGTTGCAAACATCATAAAGGAGAAAGAAATCCTATACATTACAAGAAAAAGGTTTAAAAAATGAAGTTAGTACCTGTTGTTATATATGGAGCAATGGAACCCTTGCAGTATTGATGAGACCACGTATCACTCATCCTAAGTAGAAAACGTACGTCTTTAACCACAAATTTCTTCAATTTTCTTCAAAACTATACTAGTTGGTAATAATATGTTGTTAGGCAACATCTCAACAATATAGCATATGTCATTTTTATATATATTCTATTGTTGAGCACTCTTCCTAACTGCTATATATTTCAGGCTATATCTCCGAAACTTCTGAACATATTTTAATGCAATAAAGCTCAAATTGAATAGTTTACACTCTTTCTGATAGGAATGCAAGCAGAGCCCCCTACCGTAAACGGAAAGTTATGTTGTGTATATCATATCTTACACTGTTTTATTCTTTTTACAGAACATAACACATTTCATTCCATGATATGTCTCATTGCCTCATAACAATATGGCTGACGAATGACAACCGAGGAAAAAGAACATGTACCGTTCAGATTTGCATACAGGGCACTTGCTAATTGGTGCAATTTCTCCTTTTTTTGAAAAAAAAATAATAATTGTTATACTACGGTTTTGAATTTTGCTTCACCCTGTATATTTTTTTTCATACAGCAACCAAATATACTAACTAAGTGTTGGAAACATCATAAAGGAGAAAGAAATCCTCTACATTACAAGAAAAAGGTTTAAAAAATGAAGTTAGTACCTGTTGTTATATATGGAGCAATGGAACCCTTGCAGTATTGATGAGACCACGTATCACTCATCCTAAGTAGAAAACGTACGTCTTTAACCACAAATTTCTTCAATTTTCTTCAAAACTATACTAGTTGGTATAAATATGTTGTTAGGCAACATCTCAACAATATAACATATGTCATTTTTATATATATTATATTGTTGAGCACTCTTCCTAACTGCTATATATTTCAGGCTATATTTCCGAAACTTCTGAACATATTTTAATGCAATAAAGCTCAAATTGAAGAACGGTACACTCTTTCTGACATGAATGCAAGCAGAGCCCCCTACCGTAAATGGAAAGTTATGTTGTGTATATCATATCTTGCACTGTTTTATTCTTTTTACAGAACATAACACATTTCATTCCATGATATGTCTCATTGCCTCATAACAATATGGCTGACGAATGACAACCGAGGAAAAAGAACATGTACCGTTCAGATTTGCATACAGGGCACTTGCTAATTGGTGCAATTTCTTCATTTTTTGAAAAAAAAATAATAATTGTTATACTACGGTTTTGAATTTTGCTTCACCCTGTATATTTTTTTTCATACAGCAACCAAATATACTAACTAAGTGTTGCAAACATCATAAAGGAGAAAGAAATCCTATACATTACAAGAAAAAGGTTTAAAAAATGAAGTTAGTACCTGTTGTTATATATGGAGCAATGGAACCCTTGCAGTATTGATGAGACCACGTATCACTCATCCTAAGTAGAAAACGTACGTCTTTAACCACAAATTTCTTCAATTTTCTTCAAAACTATACTAGTTGGTATAAATATGTTGTTAGGCAACATCTCAACAATATAACATATGTCATTTTTATATATATTATATTGTTGAGCACTCTTCCTAACTGCTATATATTTCAGGCTATATCTCCGAAACTTCTGAACATATTTTATTGCAATAAAGCTCAAATTGAAGGGTTTACACTCTTTCTGATAGGAATGCAAGCAGAGCCCCCTACCGTAAACGGAAAGTTATGTTGTGTATATCATATCTTGCACTGTTTTATTCTTTTTACAGAACATAACACATTTCATTCCATGATATGTCTCATTGCCTCATAACAATATGGCTGACGAATGACAACCGAGGAAAAAGAACATGTACCGTTCAGATTTGCATACAGGGCCCTCGCTAATTGGTGCAATTTCTTCATTTTTTGAAAAAAAATAATAATTGTTATACTACGGTTTTGAATTTTGCTTCACCCTGTATATTTTTTTATACAACAACCAAATATACTAACTAAGTGTTGCAAACATCATAAAGGAGAAAGAAAACCTATACATTATTAGAAAAAGTTTTAAAAAATGAAGTTAGTACCTGTAGTTATATATGGAGAAATGGAACCCTTGCAGTATTGATGAGACCACGTATCACTCATCCTAAGTAGAAAACGTACGTCTTCAACCACAAATTTCTTCAATTTTCTTCAAAACTATACTAGTTGGTATAAATATGTTGTTAGGCAACATCTCAACAATATAACATATGTCATTATTGTATATATTATATTGTTGAGCACTCTTCCTAACTGCTATATATTTCAAGCTGTATCTCCGAAACTTCTGAACATATTTTAATGAAATAAAGCTCAAATTGAAGAACAGTACACTCTTTCTGACATGAATGCAAGCAGAGCCCCCTACCGTAAACGGAAAGTTATGTTGTGTATATCATATCTTGCACTGTTTTATTCTTTTTACAGAACATAACACATTTCATTCCATGATATGTCTCATTGCCTCACAACAATATGGCTGACGAATGACAACCGAGGAAAAAGAACATGTACCGTTCAGATTTGCATACAGGGCACTTGCTAATTGGTGCAATTTCTTCATTTTTTGAAAAAAAAAAAATAATAATTGTTATACTACGGTTTTGAATTTTGCTTCACCCTGTATATTTTTTTTCATACAGCAACCAAATATACTAACTAAGTGTTGCAAACATCATAAAGGAGAAAGAAATCCTATACATTACAAGAAAAAGGTTTAAAAAATGAAGTTAGTACCTGTTGTTATATATGGAGCAATGGAACCCTTGCAGTATTGATGAGACCACGTATCACTCATCCTAAGTAGAAAACGTACGTCTTTAACCACAAATTTCTTCAATTTTCTTCAAAACTATACTAGTTGGTATAAATATGTTGTTAGGCAACATCTCAACAATATAACATATGTCATTTTTATATATATTATATTGTTGAGCACTCTTCCTAACTGCTATATATTTCAGGCTATATCTCCGAAACTTCTGAACATATTTTAATGCAATAAAGCTCAAATTGAAGAGTTTACACTCTTTCTGATAGGAATGCAAGCAGAGCCCCCTACCGTAAACGGAAAGTTATGTTGTGTATATCATATCTTGCACTGTTTTATTCTTTTTACAGAACATAACACATTTCATTCCATGATATGTCTCATTGCCTCATAACAATATGGCTGACGAATGACAACCGAGGAAAAAGAACATGTACCGTTCAGATTTGCATACAGGGCACTTGCTAATTGGTGCAATTTCTTCATTTTTTGAAAAAAAAAAAATAATAATTGTTATACTACGGTTTTGAATTTTGCTTCACCCTGTATATTTTTTTTCATGCAGCAACCAAATATACTAACTAAGTGTTGCAAACATCATAAAGGAGAAAGAAATCCTATACATTACAAGAAAAAGGTTTAAAAAATGAAGTTAGTACCTGTTGTTATATATGGAGCAATGAAACCCTTGCAGTATTGATGAGACCACGTATCACTCATCCTAAGTAGAAAACGTACGTCTTTAACCACAAATTTCTTCAATTTTCTTCAAAACTATACTAGTTGGTATAAATATGTTGTTAGGCAACATCTCAACAATATAACATATGTCATTTATATATATTATATTGTTGAGCACTCTTCCTAACTGCTATATATTTCAAGCTGTATCTCCGAAACTTCTGAACATATTTTAATGAAATCAAGCTCAAATTGAAGAACAGTACACTCTTTCTGACATGAATGCAAGCAGAGCCCCCTACCGTAAATGGAAAGTTATGTTGTGTATATCATATCTTGCACTGTTTTATTCTTTTTACAGAACATAACACATTTCATTCCATGATATGTCTCATTGGATCATAACAATATGGCTGACGAATGACAACCGAGGAAAAAGAACATGTACCGTTCAGATTTGCATACAGGGCACTTGCTAATTGGTGCAATTTCTTCATTTTTTGAAAAAAAAAATAATAATTGTTATACTACGGTTTTGAATTTTGCTCCACCCTGTATATTTTTTTTCATACAGCAACCAAATATACTAACTAAGTGTTGGAAACATCATAAAGGAGAAAGAAATCCTATAGATTACAAGAAAAAGGTTTAAAAAATGAAGTTAGTACCTGTTGTTATATATGGAGCAATGGAACCCTTGCAGTATTGATGAGACCACGTATCACTCATCCTAAGTAGAAAACGTACGTCTTTAACCACAAATTTCTTCAATTTTCTTCAAAACTATACTAGTTGGTATAAATATGTTGTTAGGCAACATCTCAACAATATAACATATGTCATTTTTATATATATTATATTGTTGAGCACTCTTCCTAACTGCTATATATTTCAGGCTATATCTCCGAAACTTCTGAACATATTTTAATGCAATAAAGCTCAAATTGAAGAGTTTACACTCTTTCTGATAGGAGTGCAAGCAGAGCCCCCTACCGTAAATGGAAAGATATGTTGTGTATATCATATCTTGCACTGTTTTATTCTTTTTACAGAACATAACGCATTTCATTCCATGATATGTCTCATTGCCTCATAACAATATGGCTGACGAATGACAACCGAGGAAAAAGAACATGTACCGTTCAGATTTGCATACAGGGCACTCGCTAATTGGTGCAATTTCTTCATTTTTTGAAAAAAAATAATAATTGTTATACTACGGTTTTGAATTTTGCTTCACCCTGTATATTTTTTTTATACAACAACCAAATATACTAACTAAGTGTTGCAAACATCATAAAGGAGAAAGAAAACCTATACATTACAAGAAAAAGTTTTAAAAAATGAAGTTAGTACCTGTAGTTATATATGGAGGAATGGAACCCTTGCAGTATTGATGAGACCACGTATCACTCATCCTAAGTAGAAAACGTACGTCTTTAACCACAAATTTCTTCAATTTTCTTCAAAACTATACTAGTTGGTATAAATATGTTGTTAGGCAACATCTCAACAATATAACATATGTCATTTATATATATTATATTGTTGAGCACTCTTCCTAACTGCTATATATTTCAAGCTGTATCTCCGAAACTTCTGAACATATTTTAATGAAATAAAGCTCAAATTGAAGAACAGTACACTCTTTCTGACATGAATGCAAGCAGAGCCCCCTACCGTAAATGGAAAGTTATGTTGTGTATATCATATCTTGCACTGTTTTATTCTTTTTACAGAACATAACACATTTCATTCCATGATATGTCTCATTGCCTCATAACAATATGGCTGACGAATGACAACCGAGGAAAAAGAACATGTACCGTTCAGATTTGCATACAGGACACTTGCTAATTGGTGCAATTTCTTCATTTTTTGAAAAAAAAATAATAATTGTTATACTACGGTTTTGAATTTTGCTTCACCCTGTATATTTTTTTTCATACAGCAACCAAATATACTAACTAAGTGTTGCAAACATCATAAAGGAGAAAGAAATCCTATACATTACAAGAAAAAGGTTTAAAAAATGAAGTTAGTACCTGTTGTTATATATGGAGCAATGGAACCCTTGCAGTATTGATGAGACCACGTATCACTCATCCTAAGTAGAAAACGTACGTCTTTAACCACAAATTTCTTCAATTTTCTCCAAAACTATACTAGTTGGTAATAATATGTTGTTAGGCAACATCTCAACAATATAGCATATGTCATTTTTATATATATTATATTGTTGAGCACTCTTCCTAACTGCTATATATTTCAGGCTATATCTCCGAAACTTCTGAACATATTTTAATGCAATAAAGCTCAAATTGAATAGTTTACACTCTTTCTGATAGGAATGCAAGCAGAGCCCCCTACCGAAAACGGAAAGTTATGTTGTGTATATCATATCTTGCACTGTTTTATTCTTTTTACAGAACATAACACATTTCATTCCATGATATGTCTCATTGCCTCATAACAATATGGCTGACGAATGACAACCGAGGAAAAAGAACATGTACCGTTCAGATTTGCATACAGGGCACTTGCTAATTGGTGCAATTTCTTCATTTTTTGAAAAAAAAATAATAATTGTTATACTACGGTTTTGAATTTTGCTTCACCCTGTATATTTTTTTTCATACAGCAACCAAATATACTAACTAAGTGTTGGAAACATCATAAAGGAGAAAGAAATCCTCTACATTACAAGAAAAAGGTTTAAAAAATGAAGTTAGTACCTGTTGTTATATATGGAGCAATGGAACCCTTGCAGTATTGATGAGACCACGTATCACTCATCCTAAGTAGAAAACGTACGTCTTTAACCACAAATTTCTTCAATTTTCTTCAAAACTATACTAGTTGGTATAAATATGTTGTTAGGCAACATCTCAACAATATAACATATGTCATTTTTATATATATTATATTGTTGAGCACTCTTCCTAACTGCTATATATTTCAGGCTATATTTCCGAAACTTCTGAACATATTTTGATGCAATAAAGCTCAAATTGAAGAACAGTACACTCTTTCTGACATGAATGCAAGCAGAGCCCCCTACCGTAAATGGAAAGTTATGTTGTGTATATCATATCTTGCACTGTTTTATTCTTTTTACAGAACATAACACATTTCATTCCATGATATGTCTCATTGCCTCATAACAATATGGCTGACGAATGACAACCGAGGAAAAAGAACATGTACCGTTCAGATTTGCATACAGGGCACTTGCTAATTGGTGCAATTTCTTCATTTTTTGAAAAAAAATAATAATTGTTATACTACGGTTTTGAATTTTGCTTCACCCTGTATATTTTTTTTCATACAGCAACCAAATATACTAACTAAGTGTTGCAAACATCATAAAGGAGAAAGAAATCCTATACATTACAAGAAAAAGGTTTAAAAAATGAAGTTAGTACCTGTTGTTATATATGGAGCAATGGAACCCTTGCAGTATTGATGAGACCACGTATCACTCATCCTAAGTAGAAAACGTACGTCTTTAACCACAAATTTCTTCAATTTTCTTCAAAACTATACTAGTTGGTATAAATATGTTGTTAGGCAACATCTCAACAATATAACATATGTCATTTTTATATATATTATATTGTTGAGCACTCTTCCTAACTGCTATATATTTCAGGCTATATCTCCGAAACTTCTGAACATATTTTATTGCAATAAAGCTCAAATTGAAGAGTTTACACTCTTTCTGATAGGAATGCAAGCAGAGCCCCCTACCGTAAATGGAAAGTTATGTTGTGTATATCATATCTTGCACTGTTTTATTCTTTTTATAGAACATAACACATTTCATTCCATGATATGTCTCATTGCCTCATAACAATATGGCTGACGAATGACAACCGAGGAAAAAGAACATGTACCGTTCAGATTTGCATACAGGGCCCTCGCTAATTGGTGCAATTTCTTCATTTTTTGAAAAAAAATAATAATTGTTATACTACGGTTTTGAATTTTGCTTCACCCTGTATATTTTTTTATACAACAACCAAATATACTAACTAAGTGTTGCAAACATCATAAAGGAGAAAGAAAACCTATACATTATTAGAAAAAGGTTTAAAAAATGAAGTTAGTACCTGTAGTTATATATGGAGAAATGGAACCCTTGCAGTATTGATGAGACCACGTATCACTCATCCTAAGTAGAAAACGTACGTCTTCAACCACAAATTTCTTCAATTTTCTTCAAAACTATACTAGTTGGTATAAATATGTTGTTAGGCAACATCTCAACAATATAACATATGTCATTATTATATATATTATATTGTTGAGCACTCTTCCTAACTGCTATATATTTCAAGCTGTATCTCCGAAACTTCTGAACATATTTTAATGCAATAAAGCTCAAATTGAAGAACAGTACACTCTTTCTGACATGAATGCAAGCAGAGCCCCCTACCGTAAATGGAAAGTTATGTTGTGTATATCATATCTTGCACTGTTTTATTCTTTTTACAGAACATAACACATTTCATTCCATGATATGTCTCATTGCCTCATAACAATATGGCTGACGAATGACAACCGAGGAAAAAGAACATGAACCGTTCAGATTTGCATACAGGGCACTCGCTAATTGGTGCAATTTCTTCATTTTTGGAAAAAAAAATAATTGTTATACTACGGTTTTGAATTTTGCTTCACCCTGTATATTTTTTTTCATACAACAACCAAATATACTAACTAAGTGTTGCAAACATCATAAAGGAGAAAGAATACCTATACATTACAAGAAAAAGGTTTAAAAAATGAAGTTAGTACCTGTAGTTATTTATGGAGCAATGGAACCCTTGCAGTATTGATGAGACCACGTATCACTCATCCTAAGTAGAAAACGTACGTCTTTAACCACAAATTTCTTCAATTTTCTTCAAAACTATACTAGTTGGTATAAATATGTTGTTAGGCAACATCTCAACAATATAACATATGTCATTTTTATATATATTATATTGTTGAGCACTCTTCCTAACTGCTATATATTTCAGGCTGTATCTCCGAAACTTCTGAACATATTTTAATGAAATAAAGCTCAAATTGAGGAACAGTACACACTTTCTGACATGAATGCAAGCAGAGCCCCCTACCGTAAATGGAAAGTTATGTTGTGTATATCATATCTTGCACTGTTTTATTCTTTTTACAGAACATAACACATTTCATTCCATGATATGTCTCATTGCCTCATAACAATATGGCTGACGAATGACAACCGAGGAAAAAGAACATGTACCGTTCAGATTTGCATACAGGGCACTTGCTAATTGGTGCAATTTCTTCATTTTTTGAAAAAAAAATAATAATTGTTATACTACGGTTTTGAATTTTCCTTCACCCTGTATATTTTTTTTCATACAGCAACCAAATATACTAACTAAGTGTTGGAAACATCATAAAGGAGAAACAAATCCTATACATTACAAGAAAAAGGTTTAAAAAATGAAATTAGTACCTGTTGTTATATATGGAGCAATGGAACCCTTGCAGTATTGATGAGACCACGTATCACTCATCCTAAGTAGAAAACGTACGTCTTTAACCACAAATTTCTTCAATTTTCTTCAAAACTATACTAGTTGGTATAAATATGTTGTTAGGCAACATCTCAACAATATAACATATGTCATTTTTATATATATTATATTGTTGAGCACTCTTCCTAACTGCTATATATTTCAAGCTGTATCTCCGAAACTTCTGAACATATTTTAATGAAATAAAGCTCAAATTGAAGAACAGTACACTCTTTCTGACATGAATGCAAGCAGAGCCCCCTACCGTAAATGGAAAGTTATGTTGTGTATATCATATCTTGCACTGGTTTATTCTTTTTACAGAACATAACACATTTCATTCCATGATATGTCTCATTGCCTCATAACAATATGGCTGACGAATGACAACCGAGGAAAAAGAACATGTACCGTTCAGATTTGCATACAGGGCACTTGCTAATTGGTGCAATTTCTTCATTTTTTGAAAAAAAAGTAATAATTGTTATACTACGGTTTTGAATTTTGCTTCACCCTGTATATTTTTTTTCATACAGCAACCAAATATACTAACTAAGTGTTGGAAACATCACAAAGGAGAAAGAAATCCTATACATTACAAGAAAAAGGTTTAAAAACGAAGTTAGTACCTGTTGTTATATATGGAGCAATGGAACGCTTGCAGTATTGATGAGACCACGTATCACTCATCCTAAGTAGAAAACGTACGTCTTTAACCACAAATTTCTTCAATTTTCTTCAAAACTATACTAGTTGGTATAAATATGTTGTTAGGCAACATCTCAACAATATAACATATGTCATTTTTATATATATTATATTGTTGAGCACTCTTCCTAACTGCTATATATTTCAAGCTGTATCTCCGAAACTTCTGAACATATTTTAATGAAATAAAGCTCAAATTGAAGAACAGTACACTCTTTCTGACATGAATGCAAGCAGAGCCCCCTACCGTAAATGGAAAGTTATGTTGTGTATATCATATCTTGCACTGGTTTATTCTTTTTACAGAACATAACACATTTCATTCCATGATATGTCTCATTGCCTCATAACAATATGGCTGACGAATGACAACCGAGGAAAAAGAACATGTACCGTTCAGATTTGCATACAGGGCCCTCGCTAATTGGTGCAATTTCTTCATTTTTTGAAAAAAAATAATAATTGTTATACTACGGTTTTGAATTTTGCTTCACCCTGTATATTTTTTTATACAACAACCAAATATACTAACTAAGTGTTGCAAACATCATAAAGGAGAAAGAAAAAACCTATACATTATTAGAAAAAGGTTTAAAAAATGAAGTTAGTACCTGTAGTTATATATGGAGAAATGGAACCCTTGCAGTATTGATGAGACCACGTATCACTCATCCTAAGTAGAAAACGTACGTCTTCAACCACAAATTTCTTCAATTTTCTTCAAAACTATACTAGTTGGTATAAATATGTTGTTAGGCAACATCTCAACAATATAACATATGTCATTATTATATATATTATATTGTTGAGCACTCTTCCTAACTGCTATATATTTCAAGCTGTATCTCCGAAACTTCTGAACATATTTTAATGCAATAAAGCTCAAATTGAAGAACAGTACACTCTTTCTGACATGAATGCAAGCAGAGCCCCCTACCGTAAATGGAAAGTTATGTTGTGTATATCATATCTTGCACTGTTTTATTCTTTTTACAGAACATAACACATTTCATTCCATGATATGTCTCATTGCCTCATAACAATATGGCTGACGAATGACAACCGAGGAAAAAGAACATGAACCGTTCAGATTTGCATACAGGGCACTCGCTAATTGGTGCAATTTCTTCATTTTTGGAAAAAAAAAATAATTGTTATACTACGGTTTTGAATTTTGCTTCACCCTGTATATTTTTTTTCATACAACAACCAAATATACTAACTAAGTGTTGCAAACATCATAAAGGAGAAAGAATACCTATACATTACAAGAAAAAGGTTTAAAAAATGAAGTTAGTACCTGTAGTTATTTATGGAGCAATGGAACCCTTGCAGTATTGATGAGACCACGTATCACTCATCCTAAGTAGAAAACGTACGTCTTTAACCACAAATTTCTTCAATTTTCTTCAAAACTATACTAGTTGGTATAAATATGTTGTTAGGCAACATCTCAACAATATAACATATGTCATTTTTATATATATTATATTGTTGAGCACTCTTCCTAACTGCTATATATTTCAGGCTGTATCTCCGAAACTTCTGAACATATTTTAATGAAATAAAGCTCAAATTGAAGAACAGTACACACTTTCTGACATGAATGCAAGCAGAGCCCCCTACCGTAAATGGAAAGTTATGTTGTGTATATCATATCTTGCACTGTTTTATTCTTTTTACAGAAAATAACACATTTCATTCCATGATATGTCTCATTGCCTCATAACAATATGGCTGACGAATGACAACCGAGGAAAAAGAACATGTACCGTTCAGATTTGCATACAGGGCACTTGCTAATTGGTGCAATTTCTTCATTTTTTGAAAAAAAAATAATAATTGTTATACTACGGTTTTGAATTTTCCTTCACCCTGTATATTTTTTTTCATACAGCAACCAAATATACTAACTAAGTGTTGGAAACATCATAAAGGAGAAACAAATCCTATACATTACAAGAAAAAGGTTTAAAAAATGAAGTTAGTACCTGTTGTTATATATGGAGCAATGGAACCCTTGCAGTATTGATGAGACCACGTATCACTCATCCTAAGTAGAAAACGTACGTCTTTAACCACAAATTTCTTCAATTTTCTTCAAAACTATACTAGTTGGTATAAATATGTTGTTAGGCAACATCTCAACAATATAACATATGTCATTTTTATATATATTATATTGTTGAGCACTCTTCCTAACTGCTATATATTTCAAGCTGTATCTCCGAAACTTCTGAACATATTTTAATGAAATAAAGCTCAAATTGAAGAACAGTACACTCTTTCTGACATGAATGCAAGCAGAGCCCCCTACCGTAAATGGAAAGTTATGTTGTGTATATCATATCTTGCACTGGTTTATTCTTTTTACAGAACATAACACATTTCATTCCATGATATGTCTCATTGCCTCATAACAATATGGCTGACGAATGACAACCGAGGAAAAAGAACATGTACCGTTCAGATTTGCATACAGGGCACTTGCTAATTGGTGCAATTTCTTCATTTTTTGAAAAAAAAGTAATAATTGTTATACTACGGTTTTGAATTTTGCTTCACCCTGTATATTTTTTTTCATACAGCAACCAAATATACTAACTAAGTGTTGGAAACATCACAAAGGAGAAAGAAATCCTATACATTACAAGAAAAAGGTTTAAAAAATGAAGTTAGTACCTGTTGTTATATATGGAGCAATGGAACGCTTGCAGTATTGATGAGACCACGTATCACTCATCCTAAGTAGAAAACGTACGTCTTTAACCACAAATTTCTTCAATTTTCTTCAAAACTATACTAGTTGGTATAAATATGTTGTTAGGCAACATCTCAACAATATAACATATGTCATTTTTATATATATTATATTGTTGAGCACTCTTCCTAACTGCTATATATTTCAAGCTGTATCTCCGAAACTTCTGAACATATTTTAATGAAATAAAGCTCAAATTGAAGAACAGTACACTCTTTCTGACATGAATGCAAGCAGAGCCCCCTACCGTAAATGGAAAGTTATGTTGTGTATATCATATCTTGCACTGGTTTATTCTTTTTACAGAACATAACACATTTCATTCCATGATATGTCTCATTGCCTCATAACAATATGGCTGACGAATGACAACCGAGGAAAAAGAACATGTACCGTTCAGATTTGCATACAGGGCACTTGCTAATTGGTGCAATTTCTTCATTTTTTGAAAAAAAAATAATTGTTATACTACGGTTTTGAATTTTGCTTCACCCTCTATATTTTTTTTCATACAGCAACCAAATATACTAAATAAGTGTTGCAAACATCATAAAGGAGAAAGAAATCCTATACATTACAAGAAAAAGGTTTAAAAAATGAAGTTAGTACCTGTTGTTATATATGGAGCAATGGAACGCTTGCAGTATTGATGAGACCACGTATCACTCATCCTAAGTAGAAAACGTACGTCTTTAACCACAAATTTCTTCAATTTTCTTCAAAACTATACTAGTTGGTATAAATATGTTGTTAGGCAACATCTCAACAATATAACATATGTCATTTTTATATATATTATATTGTTGAGCACTCTTCCTAACTGCTATATATTTCAGGCTATATTTCCGAAACTTCTGAACATATTTTAATGCAATAAAGCTCAAATTGAAGAGTTTACACTCTTTCTGATAGGAATGCAAGCAGAGCCCCCTACCGTAAGCGGAAAGTTATGTTGTGTATATCATATCTTGCACTGTTTTATTCTTTTTACAGAACATAACACATTTCATTCCATGATATGTCTCATTGCCTCATAACAATATGGCTGACGAATGACAACCGAGGAAAAAGAATATGTACCGTTCAGATTTGCATACAGGGCACTCGCTAATTGGTGCAATTTCTTCATTTTTTGAAAAAAAATAATAATTGTTATACTACGGTTTTGAATTTTGCTTCACCCTGTATATTTTTTTATACAACAACCAAATATACTAACTAAGTGTTGCAAACATCATAAAGGAGAAAGAAAACCTATACATTACAAGAAAAAGGTTTAAAAAATGAAGTTAGTACCTGTAGTTATATATGGAGGAATGGAACCCTTGCAGTATTGATGAGACCACGTATCACTCATCCTAAGTAGAAAACGTACGTCTTTAACCACAAATTTCTTCAATTTTCTTCAAAACTATACTAGTTGGTATAAATATGTTGTTAGGCAACATCTCAACAATATAACATATGTCATTTTTATATATATTATATTGTTGAGCACTCTTCCTAACTGCTATATATTTCAGGCTGTATCTCCGAAACTTCTGAACATATTTTAATGAAATAAAGCTCAAATTGAAGAACAGTACACACTTTCAGACATGCATGCAAGCAGAGCCCCCTACCGTAAATGGAAAGTTATGTTGTGTATATCATATCTTGCACTGTTTTATTCTTTTTACAGAAAATAACACATTTCATTCCATGATATGTCTCATTGCCTCATAACAATATGGCTGACGAATGACAACCGAGGAAAAAGAACATGTACCGTTCAGATTTGCATACAGGGCACTTGCTAATTGGTGCAATTTCTTCATTTTTTGAAAAAAAAATAATAATTGTTATACTACGGTTTTGAATTTTCCTTCACCCTGTATATTTTTTTTCATACAGCAACCAAATATACTAACTAAGTGTTGGAAACATCATAAAGGAGAAACAAATCCTATACATTACAAGAAAAAGGTTTAAAAAATGAAGTTAGTACCTGTTGTTATATATGGAGCAATGGAACCCTTGCAGTATTGATGAGACCACGTATCACTCATCCTAAGTAGAAAACGTACGTCTTTAACCACAAATTTCTTCAATTTTCTTCAAAACTATACTAGTTGGTATAAATATGTTGTTAGGCAACATCTCAACAATATAACATATGTCATTTTTATATATATTATATTGTTGAGCACTCTTCCTAACTGCTATATATTTCAAGCTGTATCTCCGAAACTTCTGAACATATTTTAATGAAATAAAGCTCAAATTGAAGAACAGTACACTCTTTCTGACATGAATGCAAGCAGAGCCCCCTACCGTAAATGGAAAGGTATGTTGTGTATATCATATCTTGCACTGGTTTATTCTTTTTACAGAACATAACACATTTCATTCCATGATATGTCTCATTGCCTCATAACAATATGGCTGACGAATGACAACCGAGGAAAAAGAACATGTACCGTTCAGATTTGCATACAGGGCACTTGCTAATTGGTGCAATTTCTTCATTTTTTGAAAAAAAAGTAATAATTGTTATACTACGGTTTTGAATTTTGCTTCACCCTGTATATTTTTTTTCATACAGC
The DNA here is from genome assembly GCF_964235325.1 of Thermobia domestica. Classification (NCBI taxonomy): domain Eukaryota; kingdom Metazoa; phylum Arthropoda; class Insecta; order Zygentoma; family Lepismatidae; genus Thermobia; species Thermobia domestica. The sequence goes on from NC_137461.1 coordinate 199,685,890, forward strand.
AACCAAATATACTAACTAAGTGTTGGAAACATCACAAAGGAGAAAGAAATCCTATACATTACAAGAAAAAGGTTTAAAAAATGAAGTTAGTACCTGTTGTTATATATGGAGCAATGGAACGCTTGCAGTATTGATGAGACCACGTATTACTCATCCTAAGTAGAAAACGTACGTCTTTAACCACAAATTTCTTCAATTTTCTTCAAAACTATACTAGTTGGTATAAATATGTTGTTAGGCAACATCTCAACAATATAACATATGTCATTTTTATATATATTATATTGTTGAGCACTCTTCCTAACTGCTATATATTTCAAGCTGTATCTCCGAAACTTCTGAACATATTTTAATGAAATAAAGCTCAAATTGAAGAACAGTACACTCTTTCTGACATGAATGCAAGCAGAGCCCCCTACCGTAAATGGAAAGTTATGTTGTGTATATCATATCTTGCACTGGTTTATTCTTTTTACAGAACATAACACATTTCATTCCATGATATGTCTCATTGCCTCATAACAATATGGCTGACGAATGACAACCGAGGAAAAAGAACATGTACCGTTCAGATTTGCATACAGGGCACTTGCTAATTGGTGCAATTTCTTCATTTTTTGAAAAAAAAGTAATAATTGTTATACTACGGTTTTGAATTTTGCTTCACCCTGTATATTTTTTTTCATACAGCAACCAAATATACTAACTAAGTGTTGGAAACATCATAAAGGAGAAAGAAATCCTATACATTACAAGAAAAAGGTTTAAAAAATGAAGTTAGTACCTGTTGTTATATATGGAGCAATGGAACGCTTGCAGTATTGATGAGACCACGTATCACTCATCCTAAGTAGAAAACGTACGTCTTTAACCACAAATTTCTTCAATTTTCTTCAAAACTATACTAGTTGGTATAAATATGTTGTTAGGCAACATCTCAAGAATATAACATATGTCATTTTTATATATATTATATTGTTGAGCACTCTTCCTAACTGCTATATATTTCAGGCTATATCTCCGAAACTTCTGAACATATTTTAATGCAATAAAGCTCAAATTGAAGAGTTTACACTCTTTCTGATAGGAATGCAAGCAGAGCCCCCTACCGTAAGCGGAAAGTTATGTTGTGTATATCATATCTTGCACTGTTTTATTCTTTTTACAGAACATAACACATTTCATTCCATGATATGTCTCATTGCCTCATAACAATATGGCTGACGAATGACAACCGAGGAAAAAGAATATGTACCGTTCAGATTTGCATACAGGGCACTCGCTAATTGGTGCAATTTCTTCTTTTTTTGAAAAAAAATAATAATTGTTATACTTCGGTTTTGAATTTTGCTTCACCCTGTATATTTTTTTATACAACAACCAAATATACTAACTAAGTGTTGCAAACATCATAAAGGAGAAAGAAAACCTATACATTACAAGAAAAAGGTTTAAAAAATGAAGTTAGTACCTGTAGTTATATATGGAGGAATGGAACCCTTGCAGTATTGATGAGACCACGTATCACTCATCCTAAGTAGAAAACGTACGTCTTTAACCACAAATTTCTTCAATTTTCTTCAAAACTATACTAGTTGGTATAAATATGTTGTTAGGCAACATCTCAACAATATAACATATGTCATTTTTATATATATTATATTGTTGAGCACTCTTCCTAACTGCTATATATTTCAGGCTATATTTCCGAAACTTCTGAACATATTTTAATGAACTAAAGCTCAAATTGAAGAGCAGTATACTCTTTCTGATATGAATGCAAGCAGAACCCCCTACCGTAAATGGAAAGTTATGTTGTGTATATCATATCTTGCACTGTTTTATTCTTTTTACAGAACATAACACATTTCATTCCATGATATGTCTCATTGCCTCATAACAATATGGCTGACGAATGACAACCGAGGAAAAAGAACATGTACCGTTCAGATTTGCATACAGGGCACTTGCTAATTGGTGCAATTTCTTAATTTTTTGAAAAAAAAAATAATAATTGTTATACTGCGGTTTTGAATTTTGCTTCACCCTGTATATTTTTTTTCATACAGCAACCAAATATTCTAACTAAGTGTTGCAAACATCATAAAGGAGAAAGAAGTCCTATACATTACAAGAAAAAGGTTTAAAAAATGAAGTTAGTACCTGTTGTTGTATATGGAGCAATGGAACCCTTGCAGTATTGATGAGACCACGTATCACTCATCCTAAGTAGAAAACGTAAGTCTTTAACCACAAATTTCTTCAATTTTCTTCAAAACTATACTAGTTGGTATAAATATGTTGTTAGGCAACATCTCAACAATATAACATATGTCATTTTTATATATATTATATTGTTGAGCACTCTTCCTAACTGCTATATATTTCAGGCTATATCTCCGAAACTTCTAAACATATTTTCATGCAATAAAGCTCAAATTGAAGAGTTTACACTCTTTCTGATATGAATGCAAGAAGAGCCCCCTACCGTAAACGGAAAGTTATGTTGTGTATATCATATCTTGCACTGTTTTATTCTTTTTACAGAACATAACACATTTCATTCCATGATATGTCTCATTGCCTCATAACAATATGGCTGACGAATGACAACCGAGGAAAAAGAACATGTACCGTTCAGATTTGCATACAGGGCACTCGCTAATTGGTGCAATTTCTTCATTTTTTGAAAAAAAAAATAATTATTTATACTACGGTTTTGAATTTTGCTTCACCCTGTATATTTTTTTTATACAACAACCAAATATACTAACTAAGTGTTGCAAACATCATAAAGGAGAAAGAAAACCTATACATTACAAGAAAAAGGTTTAGAAAATGAAGTTAGTACCTGTAGTTATATATGCAGGAATGGAACCCTTGCAGTATTGATGAGACCACGTATCACTCATCCTAAGTAGAAAACGTACGTCTTTAACCACAAATTTCTTCAATTTTCTTCAAAACTATACTAGTTGGTATAAATATGTTGTTAGGCAACATCTCAACAATATAACATATGTCATTTTTATATATATTATATTGTTGAGCACTCTTCCTAACTGCTATATATTTCAGGCTATATTTCCGAAACTTCTGAACATATTTTAATGAACTAAAGCTCAAATTGAAGAGCAGTATACTCTTTCTGATATGAATGCAAGCAGAACCCCCTACCGTAAATGGAAAGTTATGTTGTGTATATCATATCTTGCACTGTTTTATTCTTTTTACAGAACATAACACATTTCATTCCATGATATGTCTCATTGCCTCATAACAATATGGCTGACGAATGACAACCGAGGAAAAAGAACATGTACCGTTCAGATTTGCATACAGGGCACTTGCTAATTGGTGCAATTTCTTAATTTTTTGAAAAAAAAAATAATAATTGTTATACTGCGGTTTTGAATTTTGCTTCACCCTGTATATTTTTTTTCATACAGCAACCAAATATTCTAACTAAGTGTTGCAAACATCATAAAGGAGAAAGAAGTCCTATACATTACAAGAAAAAGGTTTAAAAAATGAAGTTAGTACCTGTTGTTGTATATGGAGCAATGGAACCCTTGCAGTATTGATGAGACCACGTATCACTCATCCTAAGTAGAAAACGTACGTCTTCGCCCACAAATTTCTTCAATTTTCTTCAAAACTATACTAGTTGGTATAAATATGTTGTTAGGCAACATCTCAACAATATAACATATGTCATTATTAAATATATTATATTGTTGAGCACTCTTCCTAACTGCTATATATTTCAAGCTGTATCTCCGAAACTTCTGAACATATTTTAATGAAATAAAGCTCAAATTGAAGAACAGTACACTCTTTCTGACATGAATGCAAGCAGAGCCCCCTACCGTAAATGGAAAGTTATGTTGTGTATATCATATCTTGCACTGTTTTATTCTTTTTACAGAACATAACACATTTCATTCCATGATATGTCTCATTGCCTCATAACAATATGGCTGACGAATGACAACCGAGGAAAAAGAACATGTACCGTTCAGATTTGCATACAGGGCACTTGCTAATTGGTGCAATTTCTTCATTTTTTGAAAAAAAATAATAATTGTTATACTACGGTTTTGAATTTTGCTTCACCCTGTATATTTTTTTTCATACAGCAACCAAATATACTAACTAAGTGTTGGAAACATCATAAAGGAGAAACAAATCCTATACATTACAAGAAAAAGTTTTAAAAAATGAAGTTAGTACCTGTTGTTTTATATGGAGCAATGGAACCCTTGCAGTATTGATGAGACCACGTATCACTCATCCTAAGTAGAAAACGTACTTCTTTAACCACAAATTTCTTCAATTTTCTTCAAAACTATACTAGTTGGTATAAATATGTTGTTAGGCAACATCTCAACAATATAACATATGTCATTTTTATATATATTATATTGTTGAGCACTCTTCCTAACTGCTATATATTTCAAGCTGTATCTCCGAAACTTCTGAACATATTTTAATGAAATAAAGCTCAAATTGAAGAGCAGTATACTCTTTCTGATATGAATGCAAGCAGAACCCCCTACCGTAAATGGAAAGTTATGTTGTGTATATCATATCTTGCACTGTTTTATTCTTTTTACAGAACATAACACATTTCATTCCATGATATGTCTCATTGCCTCATAACAATATGGCTGACGAATGACAACCGAGGAAAAAGAACATGTACCGTTCAGATTTGCATACAGGGCACTTGCTAATTGGTGCAATTTCTTCATTTTTTGAAAAAAAAATAATAATTGTTATACTGCGGTTTTGAATTTTGCTTCACCCTGTATATTTTTTTTCATACAGCAACCAAATATACTAACTAAGTGTTGCAAACATCATAAAGGAGAAAGAAGTCCTATACATTACAAGAAAAAGGTTTAAAAAATGAAGTTAGTACCTGTTGTTGTATATGGAGCAATGGAACCCTTGCAGTATTGATGAGACCACGTATCACTCATCCTAAGTAGAAAACGTAAGTCTTTAACCACAAATTTCTTCAATTTTCTTCAAAACTATACTAGTTGGTATAAATATGTTGTTAGGCAACATCTCAACAATATAACATATGTCATTTTTATATATATTATATTGTTGAGCACTCTTCCTAACTGCTATATATTTCAGGCTATATCTCCGAAACTTCTAAACATATTTTAATGCAATAAAGCTCAAATTGAAGAGTTTACACTCTTTCTGATATGAATGCAAGAAGAGCCCCCTACCGTAAACGGAAAGTTATGTTGTGTATATCATATCTTGCACTGTTTTATTCTTTTTACAGAACATAACACATTTCATTCCATGATATGTCTCATTGCCTCATAACAATATGGCTGACGAATGACAACCGAGGAAAAAGAACATGTACCGTTCAGATTTGCATACAGGGCACTCGCTAATTGGTGCAATTTCTTCATTTTTTGAAAAAAAAAATAATTATTGTTATACTACGGTTTTGAATTTTGCTTCACCCTGTATATTTTTTTTATACAACAACCAAATATACTAACTAAGTGTTGCAAACATCATAAAGGAGAAAGAAAACCTATACATTACAAGAAAAAGGTTTAGAAAATGAAGTTAGTACCTGTAGTTATATATGGAGGAATGGAACCCTTGCAGTATTGATGAGACCACTTATCACTCATCCTAAGTAGAAAACGTACGTCTTTAACCACAAATTTCTTCAATTTTCTTCAAAACTATACTAGTTGGTATAAATATGTTGTTAGGCAACATCTCAACAATATAACATATGTCATTATTATATATATTATATTGTTGAGCACTCTTCCTAACTGCTATATATTTCAAGCTGTATCTCCGAAACTTCTGAACATATTTTAATGAAATAAAGCTCAAATTGAAGAACAGTACACTCTTTCTGACATGAATGCAAGCAGAGCCCCCTACCGTAAACGGAAAGTTATGTTGTGTATATCATATCTTGCACTGTTTTATTCTTTTTACAGAACATAACACATTTCATTCCATGATATGTCTCATTGCCTCATAACAATATGGCTGACGAATGACAACCGAGGAAAAAGAACATGTACCGTTCAGATTTGCATACAGGGCCCTCGCTAATTGGTGCAATTTCTTCATTTTTTGAAAAAAAATAATAATTGTTATACTACGGTTTTGAATTTTGCTTCACCCTGTATATTTTTTTATACAACAACCAAATATACTAACTAAGTGTTGCAAACATCATAAAGGAGAAAGAAAACCTATACATTATTAGAAAAAGGTTTAAAAAATGAAGTTAGTACCTGTAGTTATATATGGAGAAATGGAACCCTTGCAGTATTGATGAGACCACGTATCACTCATCCTAAGTAGAAAACGTACGTCTTCGCCCACAAATTTCTTCAATTTTCTTCAAAACTATACTAGTTGGTATAAATATGTTGTTAGGCAACATCTCAACAATATAACATATGTCATTATTATATATATTATATTGTTGAGCACTCTTCCTAACTGCTATATATTTCAAGCTGTATCTCCGAAACTTCTGAACATATTTTAATGAAATAAAGCTCAAATTGAAGAACAGTACACTCTTTCTGACATGAATGCAAGCAGAGCCCCCTACCGTAAATGGAAAGTTATGTTGTGTATATCATATCTTGCACTGTTTTATTCTTTTTACAGAACATAACACATTTCATTCCATGATATGTCTCATTGCCTCATAACAATATGGCTGACGAATGACAACCGAGGAAAAAGAACATGTACCGTTCAGATTTGCATACAGGGCACTTGCTAATTGGTGCAATTTCTTCATTTTTTGAAAAAAAATAATAATTGTTATACTACGGTTTTGAATTTTGCTTCACCCTGTATATTTTTTTTCATACAGCAACCAAATATACTAACTAAGTGTTGGAAACATCATAAAGGAGAAACAAATCCTATACATTACAAGAAAAAGTTTTAAAAAATGAAGTTAGTACCTGTTGTTTTATATGGAGCAATGGAACCCTTGCAGTATTGATGAGACCACGTATCACTCATCCTAAGTAGAAAACGTACTTCTTTAACCACAAATTTCTTCAATTTTCTTCAAAACTATACTAGTTGGTATAAATATGTTGTTAGGCAACATCTCAACAATATAACATATGTCATTTTTATATATATTATATTGTTGAGCACTCTTCCTAACTGCTATATATTTCAAGCTGTATCTCCGAAACTTCTGAACATATTTTAATGAAATAAAGCTCAAATTGAAGAGCAGTATACTCTTTCTGATATGAATGCAAGCAGAACCCCCTACCGTAAACGGAAAGTTATGTTGTGTATATCATATCTTGCACTGTTTTATTCTTTTTACAGAACATAACACATTTCATTCCATGATATGTCTCATTGCCTCATAACAATATGGCTGACGAATGACAACCGAGGAAAAAGAACATGTACCGTTCAGATTTGCATACAGGGCACTTGCTAATTGGTGCAATTTCTTCATTTTTTGAAAAAAAAATAATAATTGTTATACTGCGGTTTTGAATTTTGCTTCACCCTGTATATTTTTTTTCATACAGCAACCAAATATACTAACTAAGTGTTGCAAACATCATAAAGGAGAAAGAAGTCCTATACATTACAAGAAAAAGGTTTAAAAAATGAAGTTAGTACCTGTTGTTGTATATGGAGCAATGGAACCCTTGCAGTATTGATGAGACCACGTATCACTCATCCTAAGTAGAAAACGTAAGTCTTTAACCACAAATTTCTTCAATTTTCTTCAAAACTATACTAGTTGGTATAAATATGTTGTTAGGCAACATCTCAACAATATAACATATGTCATTTTTATATATATTATATTGTTGAGCACTCTTCCTAACTGCTATATATTTCAGGCTATATCTCCGAAACTTCTAAACATATTTTAATGCAATAAAGCTCAAATTGAAGAGTTTACACTCTTTCTGATATGAATGCAAGAAGAGCCCCCTACCGTAAACGGAAAGTTATGTTGTGTATATCATATCTTGCACTGTTTTATTCTTTTTACAGAACATAACACATTTCATTCCATGATATGTCTCATTGCCTCATAACAATATGGCTGACGAATGACAACCGAGGAAAAAGAACATGTACCGTTCAGATTTGCATACAGGGCACTCGCTAATTGGTGCAATTTCTTCATTTTTTGAAAAAAAAAATAATTATTGTTATACTACGGTTTTGAATTTTGCTTCACCCTGTATATTTTTTTTATACAACAACCAAATATACTAACTAAGTGTTGCAAACATCATAAAGGAGAAAGAAAACCTATACATTACAAGAAAAAGGTTTAGAAAATGAAGTTAGTACCTGTAGTTATATATGGAGGAATGGAACCCTTGCAGTATTGATGAGACCACTTATCACTCATCCTAAGTAGAAAACGTACGTCTTTAACCACAAATTTCTTCAATTTTCTTCAAAACTATACTAGTTGGTATAAATATGTTGTTAGGCAACATCTCAACAATATAACATATGTCATTATTATATATATTATATTGTTGAGCACTCTTCCTAACTGCTATATATTTCAAGCTGTATCTCCGAAACTTCTGAACATATTTTAATGAAATAAAGCTCAAATTGAAGAACAGTACACTCTTTCTGACATGAATGCAAGCAGAGCCCCCTACCGTAAATGGAAAGTTATCTTGTGTATATCATATCTTGCACTGTTTTATTCTTTTTACAGAACATAACACATTTCATTCCATGATATGTCTCATTGCCTCATAACAATATGGCTGACGAATGACAACCGAGGAAAAAGAACATGTACCGTTCAGATTTGCATACAGGGCACTTGCTAATTGGTGCAATTTCTTCATTTTTTGAAAAAAAAAGTAATAATTGTTATACTACGGTTTTGAATTTTGCTTCACCCTGTATATTTTTTTTCATACAGCAACCAAATATACTAACTAAGTGTTGCAAACATCATAAAGGAGAAAGAAATCCTCTACATTACAAGAAAGAGGTTTAAAAAATGAAGTTAGTACCTGTTGTTATATATGGAGCAATGGAACCCTTGCAGTATTGATGAGACCACGTATCACTCATCCTAAGTAGAAAACGTACGTCTTTAACCACAAATTTCTTCAATTTTCTTCAAAACTATACTAGTTGGTATAAATATGTTGTTAGGCAACATCTCAACAATATAACATATGTCATTTTTATATATATTATATTGTTGAGCACTCTTCCTAACTGCTATATATTTCAGGCTATATCTCCGAAACTTCTGAACATATTTTAATGCAATAAAGCTCAAATTGAAGAGTTTACACTCTTTCTGATAGGAATGCAAGCAGAGCCCCCTACCGTAAACGGAAAGTTATGTTGTGTATATCATATCTTGCACTGTTTTATTCTTTTTACAGAAAATAACACATTTCATTTCATGATATGTCTCATTGCCTCATAACAATATGGCTGACGAATGACAACCGAGGAAAAAGAACATGTACCGTTCAGATTTGCATACAGGGCCCTCGCTAATTGGTGCAATTTCTTCATTTTTTGAAAAAAAATAATAATTGTTATACTACGGTTTTGAATTTTGCTTCACCCTGTATATTTTTTTATACAACAACCAAATATACTAACTAAGTGTTGCAAACATCATAAAGGAGAAAGAAAACCTATACATTATTAGAAAAAGGTTTAAAAAATGAAGTTAGTACCTGTAGTTATATATGGAGAAATGGAACCCTTGCAGTATTGATGAGACCACGTATCACTCATCCTAAGTAGAAAACGTACGTCTTCAACCACAAATTTCTTCAATTTTCTTCAAAACTATACTAGTTGGTATAAATATGTTGTTAGGCAACATCTCAACAATATAACATATGTCATTATTATATATATTATATTGTTGAGCACTCTTCCTAACTGCTATATATTTCAAGCTGTATCTCCGAAACTTCTGAACATATTTTAATGAAATAAAGCTCAAATTGAAGAACAGTACACTCTTTCTGACATGAATGCAAGCAGAGCCCCCTACCGTAAATGGAAAGTTATGTTGTGTATATCATATCTTGCACTGTTTTATTCTTTTTACAGAACATAACACATTTCATTCCATGATATGTCTCATTGCCTCATAACAATATGGCTGACGAATGACAACCGAGGAAAAAGAACATGTACCGTTCAGATTTGCATACAGGGCACTTGCTAATTGGTGCAATTTCTTCATTTTTTGAAAAAAAATAATAATTGTTATACTACGGTTTTGAATTTTGCTTCACCCTCTATATTTTTTTTCATACAGCAACCAAATATACTAACTAAGTGTTGGAAACATCATAAAGGAGAAACAAATCCAATACATTACAAGAAAAAGTTTTAAAAAATGAAGTTAGTACCTGTTGTTTTATATGGAGCAATGGAACCCTTGCAGTATTGATGAGACCACGTATCACTCATCCTAAGTAGAAAACGTACTTCTTTAACCACAAATTTCTTCAATTTTCTTCAAAACTATACTAGTTGGTATAAATATGTTGTTAGGCAACATCTCAACAATATAACATATGTCATTTTTATATATATTATATTGTTGAGCACTCTTCCTAACTGCTATATATTTCAAGCTGTATCTCCGAAACTTCTGAACATATTTTAATGAAATCAAGCTCAAATTGAAGAACAGTACACTCTTTCTGACATGAATGCAAGCAGAGCCCCCTACCGTAAACGGAAAGTTATGTTGTGTATATCATATCTTGCACTGTTTTATTCTTTTTACAGAACATAACACATTTCATTCCATGATATGTCTCATTGCCTCATAACAATATGGCTGACGAATGACAACCGAGGAAAAAGAACATGTACCGTTCAGATTTGCATACAGGGCACTCGCTAATTGGTGCAATTTCTTCATTTTTTGAAAAAAAAAATAATTATTGTTATACTACGGTTTTGAATTTTGCTTCACCCTGTATATTTTTTTTATACAACAACCAAATATACTAACTAAGTGTTGCAAACATCATAAAGGAGAAAGAAAACCTATACATTACAAGAAAAAGGTTTAGAAAATGAAGTTAGTACCTGTAGTTATATATGGAGGAATGGAACCCTTGCAGTATTGATGAGACCACTTATCACTCATCCTAAGTAGAAAACGTACGTCTTTAACCACAAATTTCTTCAATTTTCTTCAAAACTATACTAGTTGGTATAAATATGTTGTTAGTCAACATCTCAACAATATAACATATGTCATTATTATATATATTATATTGTTGAGCACTCTTCCTAACTGCTATATATTTCAAGCTGTATCTCCGAAACTTCTGAACATATTTTAATGAAATAAAGCTCAAATTGAAGAACAGTACACTCTTTCTGACATGAATGCAAGCAGAGCCCCCTACCGTAAATGGAAAGTTATCTTGTGTATATCATATCTTGCACTGTTTTATTCTTTTTACAGAACATAACACATTTCATTCCATGATATGTCTCATTGCCTCATAACAATATGGCTGACGAATGACAACCGAGGAAAAAGAACATGTACCGTTCAGATTTGCATACAGGGCTCTTGCTAATTGGTGCAATTTCTTCATTTTTTGAAAAAAAAAGTAATAATTGTTATACTACGGTTTTGAATTTTGCTTCACCCTGTATATTTTTTTTCATACAGCAACCAAATATACTAACTAAGTGTTGCAAACATCATAAAGGAGAAAGAAATCCTCTACATTACAAGAAAGAGGTTTAAAAAATGAAGTTAGTACCTGTTGTTATATATGGAGCAATGGAACCCTTGCAGTATTGATGAGACCACGTATCACTCATCCTAAGTAGAAAACGTACGTCTTCAACCACAAATTTCTTCAATTTTCTTCAAAACTATACTAGTTGGTATAAATATGTTGTTAGGCAACATCTCAACAATATAACATATGTCATTTTTATATATATTATATTGTTGAGCACTCTTCCTAACTGCTATATATTTCAGGCTATATCTCCGAAACTTCTGAACATATTTTAATGCAATAAAGCTCAAATTGAAGAGTTTACACTCTTTCTGATAGGAATGCAAGCAGAGCCCCCTACCGTAAACGGAAAGTTATGTTGTGTATATCATATCTTGCACTGTTTTATTCTTTTTACAGAAAATAACACATTTCATTTCATGATATGTCTCATTGCCTCATAACAATATGGCTGACGAATGACAACCGAGGAAAAAGAACATGTACCGTTCAGATTTGCATACAGGGCCCTCGCTAATTGGTGCAATTTCTTCATTTTTTGAAAAAAAATAATAATTGTTATACTACGGTTTTGAATTTTGCTTCACCCTGTATATTTTTTTATACAACAACCAAATATACTAACTAAGTGTTGCAAACATCATAAAGGAGAAAGAAAACCTATACATTATTAGAAAAAGGTTTAAAAAATGAAGTTAGTACCTGTAGTTATATATGGAGAAATGGAACCCTTGCAGTATTGATGAGACCACGTATCACTCATCCTAAGTAGAAAACGTACGTCTTCAACCACAAATTTCTTCAATTTTCTTCAAAACTATACTAGTTGGTATAAATATGTTGTTAGGCAACATCTCAACAATATAACATATGTCATTATTATATATATTATATTGTTGAGCACTCTTCCTAACTGCTATATATTTCAAGCTGTATCTCCGAAACTTCTGAACATATTTTAATGAAATAAAGCTCAAATTGAAGAACAGTACACTCTTTCTGACATGAATGCAAGCAGAGCCCCCTACCGTAAATGGAAAGTTATGTTATGTATATCATATCTTGCACTGTTTTATTCTTTTTACAGAACATAACACATTTCATTCCATGATATGTCTCATTGCCTCATAACAATATGGCTGACGAATGACAACCGAGGAAAAAGAACATGTACCGTTCAGATTTGCATACAGGGCACTTGCTAATTGGTGCAATTTCTTCATTTTTTGAAAAAAAAAATAATAATTGTTATACTACGGTTTTGAATTTTCCTTCACCCTGTATATTTTTTTTCATACAGCAACCAAATATACTAACTAAGTGTTGGAAACATCATAAAGGAGAAACAAATCCAATACATTACAAGAAAAAGTTTTAAAAAATGAAGTTAGTACCTGTTGTTTTATATGGAGCAATGGAACCCTTGCAGTATTGATGAGACCACGTATCACTCATCCTAAGTAGAAAACGTACTTCTTTAACCACAAATTTCTTCAATTTTCTTCAAAACTATACTAGTTGGTATAAATATGTTGTTAGGCAACATCTCAACAATATAACATATGTCATTTTTATATATATTATATTGTTGAGCACTCTTCCTAACTGCTATATATTTCAGGCTATATTTCCGAAACTTCTGAACATATTTTAATGAACTAAAGCTCAAATTGAAGAGCAGTATACTCTTTCTGATATGAATGCAAGCAGAACCCCCTACCGTAAATGGAAAGTTATGTTGTGTATATCATATCTTGCACTGTTTTATTCTTTTTACAGAACATAACACATTTCATTCCATGATATGTCTCATTGCCTCATAACAATATGGCTGACGAATGACAACCGAGGAAAAAGAACATGTACCGTTCAGATTTGCATACAGGGCACTTGCTAATTGGTGCAATTTCTTAATTTTTTGAAAAAAAAAATAATAATTGTTATACTGCGGTTTTGAATTTTGCTTCACCCTGTATATTTTTTTTCATACAGCAACCAAATATTCTAACTAAGTGTTGCAAACATCATAAAGGAGAAAGAAGTCCTATACATTACAAGAAAAAGGTTTAAAAAATGAAGTTAGTACCTGTTGTTGTATATGGAGCAATGGAACCCTTGCAGTATTGATGAGACCACGTATCACTCATCCTAAGTAGAAAACGTAAGTCTTTAACCACAAATTTCTTCAATTTTCTCCAAAACTATACTAGTTGGTATAAATATGTTGTTAGGCAACATCTCAACAATATAACATATGTCATTTTTATATATATTATATTGTTGAGCACTCTTCCTAACTGCTATATATTTCAGGCTATATCTCCGAAACTTCTAAACATATTTTCATGCAATAAAGCTCAAATTGAAGAGTTTACACTCTTTCTGATATGAATGCAAGAAGAGCCCCCTACCGTAAACGGAAAGTTATGTTGTGTATATCATATCTTGCACTGTTTTATTCTTTTTACAGAACATAACACATTTCATTCCATGATATGTCTCATTGCCTCATAACAATATGGCTGACGAATGACAACCGAGGAAAAAGAACATGTACCGTTCAGATTTGCATACAGGGCACTCGCTAATTGGTGCAATTTCTTCATTTTTTGAAAAAAAAAATAATTATTTATACTACGGTTTTGAATTTTGCTTCACCCTGTATATTTTTTTTATACAACAACCAAATATACTAACTAAGTGTTGCAAACATCATAAAGGAGAAAGAAAACCTATACATTACAAGAAAAAGGTTTAGAAAATGAAGTTAGTACCTGTAGTTATATATGCAGGAATGGAACCCTTGCAGTATTGATGAGACCACGTATCACTCATCCTAAGTAGAAAACGTACGTCTTTAACCACAAATTTCTTCAATTTTCTTCAAAACTATACTAGTTGGTATAAATATGTTGTTAGGCAACATCTCAACAATATAACATATGTCATTATTATATATATTATATTGTTGAGCACTCTTCCTAACTGCTATATATTTCAAGCTGTATCTCCGAAACTTCTGAACATATTTTAATGAAATAAAGCTCAAATTGAAGAACAGTACACTCTTTCTGACATGAATGCAAGCAGAGCCCCCTACCGTAAATGGAAAGTTATGTTGTGTATATCATATCTTGCACTGTTTTATTCTTTTTACAGAACATAACACATTTCATTCCATGATATGTCTCATTGCCTCATAACAATATGGCTGACGAATGACAACCGAGGAAAAATAACATGTACCGTTCAGATTTGCATACAGGGCACTTGCTAATTAGTGCAATTTCTTCATTTTTTGAAAAAAAAAAGTAATAATTGTTATACTACGGTTTTGAATTTTGCTTCACCCTGTATATTTTTTTTCATACAGCAACCAAATATACTAACTAATTGTTGCAAACATCATAAAGGAGAAAGAAATCCTCTACATTACAAGAAAAAGGTTTAAAAAATGAAGTTAGTACCTGTTGTTATATATGGAGCAATGGAACCCTTGCAGTATTGATGAGACCACGTATCACTCATCCTAAGTAGAAAACGTACGTCTTTAACCACAAATTTCTTCAATTTTCTTCAAAACTATACTAGTTGGTATAAATATGTTGTTAGGCAACATCTCAACAATATAACATATGTTATTTTTATATATATTAAATTGTTGAGTACTCTTCCTAACTGCTATATATTTCAGGCTATATCTCCGAAACTTCTGAACATATTTTAATGCAATAAAGCTCAAATTGAAGAGTTTACACTCTTTCTGATAGGAATGCAAGCAGAGCCCCCTACCGTAAACGGAAAGTTATGTTGTGTATATCATATCTTGCACTGTTTTATTCTTTTTACAGAACATAACACATTTCATTCCATGATATGTCTCATTGCCTCATAACAATATGGCTGACGAATGACAACCGAGGAAAAAGAACATGTACCGTTCAGATTTGCATACAGGGCCCTCGCTAATTGGTGCAATTTCTTCATTTTTTGAAAAAAAATAATAATTGTTATACTACGGTTTTGAATTTTGCTTCACCCTGTATATTCTTTTATACAACAACCAAATATACTAACTAAGTGTTGCAAACATCATAAAGGAGAAAGAAAACCTATACATTATTAGAAAAAGGTTTAAAAAATGAAGTTAGTACCTGTAGTTATATATGGAGAAATGGAACCCTTGCAGTATTGATGAGACCACGTATCACTCATCCTAAGTAGAAAACGTACGTCTTCGCCCACAAATTTCTTCAATTTTCTTCAAAACTATACTAGTTGGTATAAATATGTTGTTAGGCAACATCTCAACAATATAACATATGTCATTATTATATATATTATATTGTTGAGCACTCTTCCTAACTGCTATATATTTCAAGCTGTATCTCCGAAACTTCTGAACATATTTTAATGAAATAAAGCTCAAATTGAAGAACAGTACACTCTTTCTGACATGAATGCAAGCAGAGCCCCCTACCGTAAATGGAAAGTTATGTTGTGTATATCATATCTTGCACTGTTTTATTCTTTTTACAGAACATAACACATTTCATTCCATGATATGTCTCATTGCCTCATAACAATATGGCTGACGAATGACAACCGAGGAAAAAGAACATGTACCGTTCAGATTTGCATACAGGGCACTTGCTAATTGGTGCAATTTCTTCATTTTTTGAAAAAAAATAATAATTGTTATACTACGGTTTTGAATTTTGCTTCACCCTGTATATTTTTTTTCATACAGCAACCAAATATACTAACTAAGTGTTGGAAACATCATAAAGGAGAAACAAATCCTATACATTACAAGAAAAAGTTTTAAAAAATGAAGTTAGTACCTGTTGTTTTATATGGAGCAATGGAACCCTTGCAGTATTGATGAGACCACGTATCACTCATCCTAAGTAGAAAACGTACTTCTTTAACCACAAATTTCTTCAATTTTCTTCAAAACTATACTAGTTGGTATAAATATGTTGTTAGGAAACATCTCAACAATATAACATATGTCATTTTTATATATATTATATTGGTGAGCACTCTTCCTAACTGCTATATATTTCAAGCTGTATCTCCGAAACTTCTGAACATATTTTAATGAAATAAAGCTCAAATTGAAGAGCAGTATACTCTTTCTGATACGAATGCAAGCAGAACCCCCTACCGTAAATGGAAAGTTATGTTGTGTATATCATATCTTGCACTGTTTTATTCTTTTTACAGAACATAACACATTTCATTCCATGATATGTCTCATTGCCTCATAACAATATGGCTGACGAATGACAACCGAGGAAAAAGAACATGTACCGTTCAGATTTGCATACAGGGCACTTGCTAATTGGTGCAATTTCTTCATTTTTTGAAAAAAAAAATAATAATTGTTATACTGCGGTTTTGAATTTTGCTTCACCCTGTATATTTTTTTTCATACAGCAACCAAATATACTAACTAAGTGTTGCAAACATCATAAAGGAGAAAGAAGTCCTATACATTACAAGAAAAAGGTTTAAAAAATGAAGTTAGTACCTGTTGTTGTATATGGAGCAATGGAACCCTTGCAGTATTGATGAGACCACGTATCACTCATCCTAAGTAGAAAACGTAAGTCTTTAACCACAAATTTCTTCAATTTTCTTCAAAACTATACTAGTTGGTATAAATATGTTGTTAGGCAACATCTCAACAATATAACATATGTCATTTTTATATATATTATATTGTTGAGCACTCTTCCTAACTGCTATATATTTCAGGCTATATCTCCGAAACTTCTAAACATATTTTAATGCAATAAAGCTCAAATTGAAGAGTTTACACTCTTTCTGATGTGAATGCAAGAAGAGCCCCCTACCGTAAACGGAAAGTTATGTTGTGTATATCATATCTTGCACTGTTTTATTCTTTTTACAGAACATAACACATTTCATTCCATGATATGTCTCATTGCCTCATAACAATATGGCTGACGAATGACAACCGAGGAAAAAGAACATGTACCGTTCAGATTTGCATACAGGGCACTCGCTAATTGGTGCAATTTCTTCATTTTTTGAAAAAAAAAATAATTATTGTTATACTACGGTTTTGAATTTTGCTTCACCCTGTATATTTTTTTTATACAACAACCAAATATACTAACTAAGTGTTGCAAACATCATAAAGGAGAAAGAAAACCTATACATTACAAGAAAAAGGTTTAGAAAATGAAGTTAGTACCTGTAGTTATATATGGAGGAATGGAACCCTTGCAGTATTGATGAGACCACTTATCACTCATCCTAAGTAGAAAACGTACGTCTTTAACCACAAATTTCTTCAATTTTCTTCAAAACTATACTAGTTGGTATAAATATGTTGTTAGGCAACATCTCAACAATATAACATATGTCATTATTATATATATTATATTGTTGAGCACTCTTCCTAACTGCTATATATTTCAAGCTGTATCTCCGAAACTTCTGAACATATTTTAATGAAATAAAGCTCAAATTGAAGAACAGTACACTCTTTCTGACATGAATGCAAGCAGAGCCCCCTACCGTAAATGGAAAGTTATCTTGTGTATATCATATCTTGCACTGTTTTATTCTTTTTACAGAACATAACACATTTCATTCCATGATATGTCTCATTGCCTCATAACAATATGGCTGACGAATGACAACCGAGGAAAAAGAACATGTACCGTTCATATTTGCATACAGGGCACTTGCTAATTGGTGCAATTTCTTCATTTTTTGAAAAAAAAAGTAATAATTGTTATACTACGGTTTTGAATTTTGCTTCACCCTGTATATTTTTTTTCATACAGCAACCAAATATACTAACTAAGTGTTGCAAACATCATAAAGGAGAAAGAAATCCTCTACATTACAAGAAAGAGGTTTAAAAAATGAAGTTAGTACCTGTTGTTATATATGGAGCAATGGAACCCTTGCAGTATTGATGAGACCACGTATCACTCATCCTAAGTAGAAAACGTACGTCTTTAACCACAAATTTCTTCAATTTTCTTCAAAACTATACTAGTTGGTATAAATATGTTGTTAGGCAACATCTCAACAATATAACATATGTCATTTTTATATATATTATATTGTTGAGCACTCTTCCTAACTGCTATATATTTCAGGCTATATCTCCGAAACTTCTGAACATATTTTAATGCAATAAAGCTCAAATTGAAGAGTTTACACTCTTTCTGATAGGAATGCAAGCAGAGCCCCCTACCGTAAATGGAAAGTTATGTTGTGTATATCATATCTTGCACTGTTTTATTCTTTTTACAGAACATAACACATTTCATTCCATGATATGTCTCATTGCCTCATAACAATATGGCTGACGGATGACAACCGAGGAAAAAGAACATGTACCGTTCAGATTTGCATACAGGGCCCTCGCTAATTGGTGCAATTTCTTCATTTTTTGAAAAAAAATAATAATTGTTATACTACGGTTTTGAATTTTGCTTCACCCTGTATATTTTTTTATACAACAACCAAATATACTAACTAAGTGTTGCAAACATCATAAAGGAGAAAGAAAACCTATACATTATTAGAAAAAGGTTTAAAAAATGAAGTTAGTACCTGTAGTTATATATGGAGAAATGGAACCCTTGCAGTATTGATGAGACCACGTATCACTCATCCTAAGTAGAAAACGTACGTCTTCAACCACAAATTTCTTCAATTTTCTTCAAAACTATACTAGTTGGTATAAATATGTTGTTAGGCAACATCTCAACAATATAACATATGTCATTATTATATATATTATATTGTTGAGCACTCTTCCTAACTGCTATATATTTCAAGCTGTATCTCCGAAACTTCTGAACATATTTTAATGAAATAAAGCTCAAATTGAAGAACAGTACACTCTTTCTGACATGAATGCAAGCAGAGCCCCCTACCGTAAATGGAAAGTTATGTTGTGTATATCATATCTTGCACTGTTTTATTCTTTTTACAGAACATAACACATTTCATTCCATGATATGTCTCATTGCCTCATAACAATATGGCTGACGAATGACAACCGAGGAAAAAGAACATGTACCGTTCAGATTTGCATACAGGGCACTTGCTAATTGGTGCAATTTCTTCATTTTTTGAAAAAAAATAATAATTGTTATACTACGGTTTTGAATTTTGCTTCACCCTGTATATTTTTTTTCATACAGCAACCAAATATACTAACTAAGTGTTGGAAACATCATAAAGGAGAAACAAATCCAATACATTACAAGAAAAAGTTTTAAAAAATGAAGTTAGTACCTGTTGTTTTATATGGAGCAATGGAACCCTTGCAGTATTGATGAGACCACGTATCACTCATCCTAAGTAGAAAACGTACTTCTTTAACCACAAATTTCTTCAATTTTCTTCAAAACTATACTAGTTGGTATAAATATGTTGTTAGGCAACATCTCAACAATATAACATATGTCATTTTTATATATATTATATTGTTGAGCACTCTTCCTAACTGCTATATATTTCAAGCTGTATCTCCGAAACTTCTGAACATATTTTAATGAAATCAAGCTCAAATTGAAGAACAGTACACTCTTTCTGACATGAATGCAAGCAGAGCCCCCTACCGTAAATGGAAAGTTATGTTGTGTATATCATATCTTGCACTGTTTTATTCTTTTTACAGAACATAACACATTTCATTCCATGATATGTCTCATTGCCTCATAACAATATGGCTGACGAATGACAACCGAGGAAAAAGAACATGTACCGTTCAGATTTGCATACAGGGCACTCGCTAATTGGTGCAATTTCTTCATTTTTTGAAAAAAAAAATAATTATTGTTATACTACGGTTTTGAATTTTGCTTCACCCTGTATATTTTTTTTATACAACAACCAAATATACTAACTAAGTGTTGCAAACATCATAAAGGAGAAAGAAAACCTATACATTACAAGAAAAAGGTTTAGAAAATGAAGTTAGTACCTGTAGTTATATATGGAGGAATGGAACCCTTGCAGTATTGATGAGACCACTTATCACTCATCCTAAGTAGAAAACGTACGTCTTTAACCACAAATTTCTTCAATTTTCTTCAAAACTATACTAGTTGGTATAAATATGTTGTTAGGCAACATCTCAACAATATAACATATGTCATTATTATATATATTATATTGTTGAGCACTCTTCCTAACTGCTATATATTTCAAGCTGTATCTCCGAAACTTCTGAACATATTTTAATGAAATAAAGCTCAAATTGAAGAACAGTACACTCTTTCTGACATGAATGCAAGCAGAGCCCCCTACCGTAAATGGAAAGTTATCTTGTGTATATCATATCTTGCACTGTTTTATTCTTTTTACAGAACATAACACATTTCATTCCATGATATGTCTCATTGCCTCATAACAATATGGCTGACGAATGACAACCGAGGAAAAAGAACATGTACCGTTCAGATTTGCATACAGGGCACTTGCTAATTGGTGCAATTTCTTCATTTTTTGAAAAAAAAAGTAATAATTGTTATACTACGGTTTTGAATTTTGCTTCACCCTGTATATTTTTTTTCATACAGCAACCAAATATACTAACTAAGTGTTGCAAACATCATAAAGGAGAAAGAAATCCTCTACATTACAAGAAAGAGGTTTAAAAAATGAAGTTAGTACCTGTTGTTATATATGGAGCAATGGAACCCTTGCAGTATTGATGAGACCACGTATCACTCATCCTAAGTAGAAAACGTACGTCTTCAACCACAAATTTCTTCAATTTTCTTCAAAACTATACTAGTTGGTATAAATATGTTGTTAGGCAACATCTCAACAATATAACATATGTCATTTTTATATATATTATATTGTTGAGCACTCTTCCTAACTGCTATATATTTCAGGCTATATCTCCGAAACTTCTGAACATATTTTAATGCAATAAAGCTCAAATTGAAGAGTTTACACTCTTTCTGATAGGAATGCAAGCAGAGCCCCCTACCGTAAACGGAAAGTTATGTTGTGTATATCATATCTTGCACTGTTTTATTCTTTTTACAGAAAATAACACATTTCATTTCATGATATGTCTCATTGCCTCATAACAATATGGCTGACGAATGACAACCGAGGAAAAAGAACATGTACCGTTCAGATTTGCATACAGGGCCCTCGCTAATTGGTGCAATTTCTTCATTTTTTGAAAAAAAATAATAATTGTTATACTACGGTTTTGAATTTTGCTTCACCCTGTATATTTTTTTATACAACAACCAAATATACTAACTAAGTGTTGCAAACATCATAAAGGAGAAAGAAAACCTATACATTATTAGAAAAAGGTTTAAAAAATGAAGTTAGTACCTGTAGTTATATATGGAGAAATGGAACCCTTGCAGTATTGATGAGACCACGTATCACTCATCCTAAGTAGAAAACGTACGTCTTCAACCACAAATTTCTTCAATTTTCTTCAAAACTATACTAGTTGGTATAAATATGTTGTTAGGCAACATCTCAACAATATAACATATGTCATTATTATATATATTATATTGTTGAGCACTCTTCCTAACTGCTATATATTTCAAGCTGTATCTCCGAAACTTCTGAACATATTTTAATGAAATAAAGCTCAAATTGAAGAACAGTACACTCTTTCTGACATGAATGCAAGCAGAGCCCCCTACCGTAAATGGAAAGTTATGTTGTGTATATCATATCTTGCACTGTTTTATTCTTTTTACAGAACATAACACATTTCATTCCATGATATGTCTCATTGCCTCATAACAATATGGCTGACGAATGACAACCGAGGAAAAAGAACATGTACCGTTCAGATTTGCATACAGGGCACTTGCTAATTGGTGCAATTTCTTCATTTTTTGAAAAAAAAAATAATAATTGTTATACTACGGTTTTGAATTTTCCTTCACCCTGTATATTTTTTTTCATACAGCAACCAAATATACTAACTAAGTGTTGGAAACATCATAAAGGAGAAACAAATCCAATACATTACAAGAAAAAGTTTTAAAAAATGAAGTTAGTACCTGTTGTTTTATATGGAGCAATGGAACCCTTGCAGTATTGATGAGACCACGTATCACTCATCCTAAGTAGAAAACGTACTTCTTTAACCACAAATTTCTTCAATTTTCTTCAAAACTATACTAGTTGGTATAAATATGTTGTTAGGCAACATCTCAACAATATAACATATGTCATTTTTATATATATTATATTGTTGAGCACTCTTCCTAACTGCTATATATTTCAAGCTGTATCTCCGAAACTTCTGAACATATTTTAATGAAATCAAGCTCAAATTGAAGAACAGTACACTCTTTCTGACATGAATGCAAGCAGAGCCCCCTACCGTAAATGGAAAGTTATGTTGTGTATATCATATCTTGCACTGTTTTATTCATTTTTACAGAACATAACACATTTCATTCCATGATATGTCTCATTGCCTCATAACAATATGGCTGACGAATGACAACCGAGGAAAAAGAACATGTACCGTTCAGATTTCCATACAGGGCACTCGCTAATTGGTGCAATTTCTTCATTTTTTGAAAAAAAATAATTGTTATACTTCGGTTTTGAATTTTGCTTCACCCTGTATATTTTTTTTTCATACAACAACCAAATATACTAACTAAGTGTTGCAAACATCATAAAGGAGAAAGAATACCTATACATTACAAGAAAAAGGTTTAAAAAATGAAGTTAGTACCTGTAGTTATTTATGGAGCAATGGAACCCTTGCAGTATTGATGAGACCACGTATCACTCATCCTAAGTAGAAAACGTACGTCTTTAACCACAAATTTCTTCAATTTTCTTCAAAACTATACTAGTTGGTATAAATATGTTGTTAGGCAACATCTCAACAATATAACATATGTCATTTTTATATATATTATATTGTTGAGCACTCTTCCTAACTGCTATATATTTCAAGCTGTATCTCCGAAACTTCTGAACATATTTTAATGAAATAAAGCTCAAATTGAAGAACAGTACACTCTTTCTGACATGAATGCAAGCAGAGCCCCCTACCGTAAATGGAAAGTTATGTTGTGTATATCATATCTTGCACTGTTTTATTCTTTTTACAGAACATAACACATTTCATTCCATGATATGTCTCATTGCCTCATAACAATATGGCTGACGAATGACAACCGAGGAAAAAGAACATGTACCGTTCAGATTTGCATACAGGGCACTTGCTAATTGGTGCAATTTCTTCATTTTTTGAAAAAAAAGTAATAATCGTTATACTACGGTTTTGAATTTTGCTTCACCCTGTATATTTTTTTTCATACAGCAACCAAATATACTAACTAAGTGTTGCAAACATCATAAAGGAGAAAGAAATCCTATACATTACAAGAAAAAGGTTTAAAAAATGAAGTTAGTACCTGTTGTTATATATGGAGCAATGGAACGCTTGCAGTATTGATGAGACCACGTATCACTCATCCTAAGTAGAAAACGTACGTCTTTAACCACAAATTTCTTCAATTTTCTTCAAAACTATACTAGTTGGTATAAATATGTTGTTAGGCAACATCTCAACAATATAACATATGTCATTTTTATATATATTATATTGTTGAGCACTCTTCCTAACTGCTATATATATCAGGCTATATCTCCGAAACTTCTAAACATATTTTAATGCAATAAAGCTCAAATTGAAGAGTTTACACTCTTTCTGATAGGAATGCAAGCAGAGCCCCCTACCGTAAGCGGAAAGTTATGTTGTGTATATCATATCTTGCACTGTTTTATTCTTTTTACAGAACATAACACATTTCATTCCATGATATGTCTCATTGCCTCAAAACAATATGGCTGACGAATGACAACCGAGGAAAAAGAACATGTACCGTTCAGATTTGCATACAGGGCACTTGCTAATTGGTGCAATTTCTTCATTTTTTGAAAAAAAAATTATAATAATTGTTATACTACGGTTTTGAATTTTGCTTCACCCTGTATATTTTTTTTTATACAACAACCAAATATACTAACTAAGTGTTGCAAACATCATAAAGGAGAAAGAAAACCTATACATTACAAGAAAAAGTTTTAAAAAATGAAGTTAGTACCTGTAGTTATATATGGAGGAATGGAACCCTTGCAGTATTGATGAGACCACGTATCACTCATCCTAAGTAGAAAACGTACGTCTTTAACCACAAATTTCTTCAATTTTCTTCAAAACTATACTAGTTGGTATAAATATGTTGTTAGGCAACATCTCAACAATATAACATATGTCATTTTTATATATATTATATTGTTGAGCACTCTTCCTAACTGCTATATATTTCAAGCTGTATCTCCGAAACTTCTGAACATATTTTAATGAAATCAAGCTCAAATTGAAGAACAGTACACTCTTTCTGACATGAATGCAAGCAGAGCCCCCTACCGTAAATGGAAAGTTATGTTGTGTATATCATATCTTGCACTGTTTTATTCATTTTTACAGAACATAACACATTTCATTCCATGATATGTCTCATTGCCTCATAACAATATGGCTGACGAATGACAACCGAGGAAAAAGAACATGTACCGTTCAGATTTGCATACAGGGCCCTCGCTAATTGGTGCAATTTCTTCATTTTTTGAAAAAAAATAATAATTGTTATACTACGGTTTTGAATTTTGCTTCACCCTGTATATTTTTTTATACAACAACCAAATATACTAACTAAGTGTTGCAAACATCATAAAGGAGAAAGAAAACCTATACATTATTAGAAAAAGGTTTAAAAAATGAAGTTAGTACCTGTAGTTATATATGGAGAAATGGAACCCTTGCAGTATTGATGAGACCACGTATCACTCATCCTAAGTAGAAAACGTACGTCTTCGCCCACAAATTTCTTCAATTTTCTTCAAAACTATACTAGTTGGTATAAATATGTTGTTAGGCAACATCTCAACAATATAACATATGTCATTATTATATATATTATATTGTTGAGCACTCTTCCTAACTGCTATATATTTCAAGCTGTATCTCCGAAACTTCTGAACATATTTTAATGAAATAAAGCTCAAATTGAAGAACAGTACACTCTTTCTGACATGAATGCAAGCAGAGCCCCCTACCGTAAATGGAAAGTTATGTTGTGTATATCATATCTTGCACTGTTTTATTCTTTTTACAGAACATAACACATTTCATTCCATGATATGTCTCATTGCCTCATAACAATATGGCTGACGAATGACAACCGAGGAAAAAGAACATGTACCGTTCAGATTTGCATACAGGGCACTTGCTAATTGGTGCAATTTCTTCATTTTTTGAAAAAAAATAATAATTGTTATACTACGGTTTTGAATTTTGCTTCACCCTGTATATTTTTTTTCATACAGCAACCAAATATACTAACTAAGTGTTGGAAACATCATAAAGGAGAAACAAATCCTATACATTACAAGAAAAAGTTTTAAAAAATGAAGTTAGTACCTGTTGTTTTATATGGAGCAATGGAACCCTTGCAGTATTGATGAGACCACGTATCACTCATCCTAAGTAGAAAACGTACTTCTTTAACCACAAATTTCTTCAATTTTCTTCAAAACTATACTAGTTGGTATAAATATGTTGTTAGGCAACATCTCAACAATATAACATATGTCATTTTTATATATATTATATTGGTGAGCACTCTTCCTAACTGCTATATATTTCAAGCTGTATCTCCGAAACTTCTGAACATATTTTAATGAAATAAAGCTCAAATTGAAGAGCAGTATACTCTTTCTGATACGAATGCAAGCAGAACCCCCTACCGTAAATGGAAAGTTATGTTGTGTATATCATATCTTGCACTGTTTTATTCTTTTTACAGAACATAACACATTTCATTCCATGATATGTCTCATTGCCTCATAACAATATGGCTGACGAATGACAACCGAGGAAAAAGAACATGTACCGTTCAGATTTGCATACAGGGCACTTGCTAATTGGTGCAATTTCTTCATTTTTTGAAAAAAAAATAATAATTGTTATACTGCGGTTTTGAATTTTGCTTCACCCTGTATATTTTTTTTCATACAGCAACCAAATATACTAACTAAGTGTTGCAAACATCATAAAGGAGAAAGAAGTCCTATACATTACAAGAAAAAGGTTTAAAAAATGAAGTTAGTACCTGTTGTTGTATATGGAGCAATGGAACCCTTGCAGTATTGATGAGACCACGTATCACTCATCCTAAGTAGAAAACGTAAGTCTTTAACCACAAATTTCTTCAATTTTCTTCAAAACTATACTAGTTGGTATAAATATGTTGTTAGGCAACATCTCAACAATATAACATATGTCATTTTTATATATATTATATTGTTGAGCACTCTTCCTAACTGCTATATATTTCAGGCTATATCTCCGAAACTTCTAAACATATTTTAATGCAATAAAGCTCAAATTGAAGAGTTTACACTCTTTCTGATATGAATGCAAGAAGAGCCCCCTACCGTAAACGGAAAGTTATGTTGTGTATATCATATCTTGCACTGTTTTATTCTTTTTACAGAACATAACACATTTCATTCCATGATATGTCTCATTGCCTCATAACAATATGGCTGACGAATGACAACCGAGGAAAAAGAACATGTACCGTTCAGATTTGCATACAGGGCACTCGCTAATTGGTGCAATTTCTTCATTTTTTGAAAAAAAAAATAATTATTGTTATACTACGGTTTTGAATTTTGCTTCACCCTGTATATTTTTTTTATACAACAACCAAATATACTAACTAAGTGTTGCAAACATCATAAAGGAGAAAGAAAACCTATACATTACAAGAAAAAGGTTTAGAAAATGAAGTTAGTACCTGTAGTTATATATGGAGGAATGGAACCCTTGCAGTATTGATGAGACCACTTATCACTCATCCTAAGTAGAAAACGTACGTCTTTAACCACAAATTTCTTCAATTTTCTTCAAAACTATACTAGTTGGTATAAATATGTTGTTAGGCAACATCTCAACAATATAACATATGTCATTATTATATATATTATATTGTTGAGCACTCTTCCTAACTGCTATATATTTCAAGCTGTATCTCCGAAACTTCTGAACATATTTTAATGAAATAAAGCTCAAATTGAAGAACAGTACACTCTTTCTGACATGAATGCAAGCAGAGCCCCCTACCGTAAATGGAAAGTTATCTTGTGTATATCATATCTTGCACTGTTTTATTCTTTTTACAGAACATAACACATTTCATTCCATGATATGTCTCATTGCCTCATAACAATATGGCTGACGAATGACAACCGAGGAAAAAGAACATGTACCGTTCAGATTTGCATACAGGGCACTTGCTAATTGGTGCAATTTCTTCATTTTTTGAAAAAAAAAGTAATAATTGTTATACTACGGTTTTGAATTTTGCTTCACCCTGTATATTTTTTTTCATACAGCAACCAAATATACTAACTAAGTGTTGCAAACATCATAAAGGAGAAAGAAATCCTCTACATTACAAGAAAGAGGTTTAAAAAATGAAGTTAGTACCTGTTGTTATATATGGAGCAATGGAACCCTTGCAGTATTGATGAGACCACGTATCACTCATCCTAAGTAGAAAACGTACGTCTTTAACCACAAATTTCTTCAATTTTCTTCAAAACTATACTAGTTGGTATAAATATGTTGTTAGGCAACATCTCAACAATATAACATATGTCATTTTTATATATATTATATTGTTGAGCACTCTTCCTAACTGCTATATATTTCAGGCTATATCTCCGAAACTTCTGAACATATTTTAATGCAATAAAGCTCAAATTGAAGAGTTTACACTCTTTCTGATAGGAATGCAAGCAGAGCCCCCTACCGTAAATGGAAAGTTATGTTGTGTATATCATATCTTGCACTGTTTTATTCTTTTTACAGAACATAACACATTTCATTCCATGATATGTCTCATTGCCTCATAACAATATGGCTGACGAATGACAACCGAGGAAAAAGAACATGTACCGTTCAGATTTGCATACAGGGCCCTCGCTAATTGGTGCAATTTCTTCATTTTTTGAAAAAAAATAATAATTGTTATACTACGGTTTTGAATTTTGCTTCACCCTGTATATTTTTTTATACAACAACCAAATATACTAACTAAGTGTTGCAAACATCATAAAGGAGAAAGAAAACCTATACATTATTAGAAAAAGGTTTAAAAAATGAAGTTAGTACCTGTAGTTATATATGGAGAAATGGAACCCTTGCAGTATTGATGAGACCACGTATCACTCATCCTAAGTAGAAAACGTACGTCTTCAACCACAAATTTCTTCAATTTTCTTCAAAACTATACTAGTTGGTATAAATATGTTGTTAGGCAACATCTCAACAATATAACATATGTCATTATTATATATATTATATTGTTGAGCACTCTTCCTAACTGCTATATATTTCAAGCTGTATCTCCGAAACTTCTGAACATATTTTAATGAAATAAAGCTCAAATTGAAGAACAGTACACTCTTTCTGACATGAATGCAAGCAGAGCCCCCTACCGTAAATGGAAAGTTATGTTGTGTATATCATATCTTGCACTGTTTTATTCTTTTTACAGAACATAACACATTTCATTCCATGATATGTCTCATTGCCTCATAACAATATGGCTGACGAATGACAACCGAGGAAAAAGAACATGTACCGTTCAGATTTGCATACAGGGCACTTGCTAATTGGTGCAATTTCTTCATTTTTTGAAAAAAAATAATAATTGTTATACTACGGTTTTGAATTTTGCTTCACCCTGTATATTTTTTTTCATACAGCAACCAAATATACTAACTAAGTGTTGGAAACATCATAAAGGAGAAACAAATCCAATACATTACAAGAAAAAGTTTTAAAAAATGAAGTTAGTACCTGTTGTTTTATATGGAGCAATGGAACCCTTGCAGTATTGATGAGACCACGTATCACTCATCCTAAGTAGAAAACGTACTTCTTTAACCACAAATTTCTTCAATTTTCTTCAAAACTATACTAGTTGGTATAAATATGTTGTTAGGCAACATCTCAACAATATAACATATGTCATTTTTATATATATTATATTGTTGAGCACTCTTCCTAACTGCTATATATTTCAAGCTGTATCTCCGAAACTTCTGAACATATTTTAATGAAATCAAGCTCAAATTGAAGAACAGTACACTCTTTCTGACATGAATGCAAGCAGAGCCCCCTACCGTAAATGGAAAGTTATGTTGTGTATATCATATCTTGCACTGTTTTATTCTTTTTACAGAACATAACACATTTCATTCCATGATATGTCTCATTGCCTCATAACAATATGGCTGACGAATGACAACCGAGGAAAAAGAACATGTACCGTTCAGATTTGCATACAGGGCACTCGCTAATTGGTGCAATTTCTTCATTTTTTGAAAAAAAAAATAATTATTGTTATACTACGGTTTTGAATTTTGCTTCACCCTGTATATTTTTTTTATACAACAACCAAATATACTAACTAAGTGTTGCAAACATCATAAAGGAGAAAGAAAACCTATACATTACAAGAAAAAGGTTTAGAAAATGAAGTTAGTACCTGTAGTTATATATGGAGGAATGGAACCCTTGCAGTATTGATGAGACCACTTATCACTCATCCTAAGTAGAAAACGTACGTCTTTAACCACAAATTTCTTCAATTTTCTTCAAAACTATACTAGTTGGTATAAATATGTTGTTAGGCAACATCTCAACAATATAACATATGTCATTATTATATATATTATATTGTTGAGCACTCTTCCTAACTGCTATATATTTCAAGCTGTATCTCCGAAACTTCTGAACATATTTTAATGAAATAAAGCTCAAATTGAAGAACAGTACACTCTTTCTGACATGAATGCAAGCAGAGCCCCCTACCGTAAATGGAAAGTTATCTTGTGTATATCATATCTTGCACTGTTTTATTCTTTTTACAGAACATAACACATTTCATTCCATGATATGTCTCATTGCCTCATAACAATATGGCTGACGAATGACAACCGAGGAAAAAGAACATGTACCGTTCAGATTTGCATACAGGGCACTTGCTAATTGGTGCAATTTCTTCATTTTTTGAAAAAAAAAGTAATAATTGTTATACTACGGTTTTGAATTTTGCTTCACCCTGTATATTTTTTTTCATACAGCAACCAAATATACTAACTAAGTGTTGCAAACATCATAAAGGAGAAAGAAATCCTCTACATTACAAGAAAGAGGTTTAAAAAATGAAGTTAGTACCTGTTGTTATATATGGAGCAATGGAACCCTTGCAGTATTGATGAGACCACGTATCACTCATCCTAAGTAGAAAACGTACGTCTTTAACCACAAATTTCTTCAATTTTCTTCAAAACTATACTAGTTGGTATAAATATGTTGTTAGGCAACATCTCAACAATATAACATATGTCATTTTTATATATATTATATTGTTGAGCACTCTTCCTAACTGCTATATATTTCAGGCTATATCTCCGAAACTTCTGAACATATTTTAATGCAATAAAGCTCAAATTGAAGAGTTTACACTCTTTCTGATAGGAATGCAAGCAGAGCCCCCTACCGTAAACGGAAAGTTATGTTGTGTATATCATATCTTGCACTGTTTTATTCTTTTTACAGAAAATAACACATTTCATTTCATGATATGTCTCATTGCCTCATAACAATATGGCTGACGAATGACAACCGAGGAAAAAGAACATGTACCGTTCAGATTTGCATACAGGGCCCTCGCTAATTGGTGCAATTTCTTCATTTTTTGAAAAAAAATAATAATTGTTATACTACGGTTTTGAATTTTGCTTCACCCTGTATATTTTTTTATACAACAACCAAATATACTAACTAAGTGTTGCAAACATCATAAAGGAGAAAGAAAACCTATACATTATTAGAAAAAGGTTTAAAAAATGAAGTTAGTACCTGTAGTTATATATGGAGAAATGGAACCCTTGCAGTATTGATGAGACCACGTATCACTCATCCTAAGTAGAAAACGTACGTCTTCAACCACAAATTTCTTCAATTTTCTTCAAAACTATACTAGTTGGTATAAATATGTTGTTAGGCAACATCTCAACAATATAACATATGTCATTATTATATATATTATATTGTTGAGCACTCTTCCTAACTGCTATATATTTCAAGCTGTATCTCCGAAACTTCTGAACATATTTTAATGAAATAAAGCTCAAATTGAAGAACAGTACACTCTTTCTGACATGAATGCAAGCAGAGCCCCCTACCGTAAATGGAAAGTTATGTTGTGTATATCATATCTTGCACTGTTTTATTCTTTTTACAGAACATAACACATTTCATTCCATGATATGTCTCATTGCCTCATAACAATATGGCTGACGAATGACAACCGAGGAAAAAGAACATGTACCGTTCAGATTTGCATACAGGGCACTTGCTAATTGGTGCAATTTCTTCATTTTTTGAAAAAAAAAATAATAATTGTTATACTACGGTTTTGAATTTTCCTTCACCCTGTATATTTTTTTTCATACAGCAACCAAATATACTAACTAAGTGTTGGAAACATCATAAAGGAGAAACAAATCCAATACATTACAAGAAAAAGTTTTAAAAAATGAAGTTAGTACCTGTTGTTTTATATGGAGCAATGGAACCCTTGCAGTATTGATGAGACCACGTATCACTCATCCTAAGTAGAAAACGTACTTCTTTAACCACAAATTTCTTCAATTTTCTTCAAAACTATACTAGTTGGTATAAATATGTTGTTAGGCAACATCTCAACAATATAACATATGTCATTTTTATATATATTATATTGTTGAGCACTCTTCCTAACTGCTATATATTTCAAGCTGTATCTCCGAAACTTCTGAACATATTTTAATGAAATCAAGCTCAAATTGAAGAACAGTACACTCTTTCTGACATGAATGCAAGCAGAGCCCCCTACCGTAAATGGAAAGTTATGTTGTGTATATCATATCTTGCACTGTTTTATTCATTTTTACAGAACATAACACATTTCATTCCATGATATGTCTCATTGCCTCATAACAATATGGCTGACGAATGACAACCGAGGAAAAAGAACATGTACCGTTCAGATTTCCATACAGGGCACTCGCTAATTGGTGCAATTTCTTCATTTTTTGAAAAAAAATAATTGTTATACTTCGGTTTTGAATTTTGCTTCACCCTGTATATTTTTTTTTCATACAACAACCAAATATACTAACTAAGTGTTGCAAACATCATAAAGGAGAAAGAATACCTATACATTACAAGAAAAAGGTTTAAAAAATGAAGTTAGTACCTTTTGTTATATATGGAGCAATGGAACCCTTGCAGTATTGATGAGACCACGTATCACTCATCCTAAGTAGAAAACGTACGTCTTTAACCACAAATTTCTTCAATTTTCTTCAAAACTATACTAGTTGGTATAAATATGTTGTTAGGCAACATCTCAACAATATAACATATGTCATTTTTATATATATTATATTGTTGAGCACTCTTCCTAACTGCTATATATTTCAAGCTGTATCTCCGAAACTTCTGAACATATTTTAATGAAATAAAGCTCAAATTGAAGAACAGTACACTCTTTCTGACATGAATGCAAGCAGAGCCCCCTACCGTAAATGGAAAGTTATGTTGTGTATATCATATCTTGCACTGTTTTATTCTTTTTACAGAACATAACACATTTCATTCCATGATATGTCTCATTGCCTCATAACAATATGGCTGACGAATGACAACCGAGGAAAAAGAACATGTACCGTTCAGATTTGCATACAGGGCACTTGCTAATTGGTGCAATTTCTTCATTTTTTGAAAAAAAAGTAATAATTGTTATACTACGGTTTTGAATTTTGCTTCACCCTGTATATTTTTTTTCATACAGCAACCAAATATACTAACTAAGTGTTGCAAACATCATAAAGGAGAAAGAAATCCTATACATTACAAGAAAAAGGTTTAAAAAATGAAGTTAGTACCTGTTGTTATATATGGAGCAATGGAACGCTTGCAGTATTGATGAGACCACGTATCACTCATCCTAAGTAGAAAACGTACGTCTTTAACCACAAATTTCTTCAATTTTCTTCAAAACTATACTAGTTGGTATAAATATGTTGTTAGGCAACATCTCAACAATATAACATATGTCATTTTTATATATATTATATTGTTGAGCACTCTTCCTAACTGCTATATATATCAGGCTATATCTCCGAAACTTCTAAACATATTTTAATGCAATAAAGCTCAAATTGAAGAGTTTACACTCTTTCTGATAGGAATGCAAGCAGAGCCCCCTACCGTAAGCGGAAAGTTATGTTGTGTATATCATATCTTGCACTGTTTTATTCTTTTTACAGAACATAACACATTTCATTCCATGATATGTCTCATTGCCTCAAAACAATATGGCTGACGAATGACAACCGAGGAAAAAGAACATGTACCGTTCAGATTTGCATACAGGGCACTTGCTAATTGGTGCAATTTCTTCATTTTTTGAAAAAAAAATTATAATAATTGTTATACTACGGTTTTGAATTTTGCTTCACCCTGTATATTTTTTTTTATACAACAACCAAATATACTAACTAAGTGTTGCAAACATCATAAAGGAGAAAGAAAACCTATACATTACAAGAAAAAGTTTTAAAAAATGAAGTTAGTACCTGTAGTTATATATGGAGGAATGGAACCCTTGCAGTATTGATGAGACCACGTATCACTCATCCTAAGTAGAAAACGTACGTCTTTAACCACAAATTTCTTCAATTTTCTTCAAAACTATACTAGTTGGTATAAATATGTTGTTAGGCAACATCTCAACAATATAACATATGTCATTTTTATATATATTATATTGATGAGCACTCTTCCTAACTGCTATATATTTCAGGCTATATTTCCGAAACTTCTGAACATTATTTAATGAAATAAAGCTCAAATTGAAGAGCAGTATACTCTTTCTGATATGAATGCAAGCAGAACCCCCTACCGTAAATGGAAAGTTATCTTGTGTATATCATATCTTGCACTGTTTTATTCTTTTTACAGAACATAACACATTTCATTCCATGATATGTCTCATTGCCTCATAACAATATGGCTGACGAATGACAACCGAGGAAAAAGAACATGTACCGTTCAGATTTGCATACAGGGCACTTGCTAATTGGTGCAATTTCTTCATTTTTTGAATAAAAATAATAATTGTTATACTACGGTTTTGAATTTTGCTTCACCCTGTATATTTTTTTTTCATACAGCAACCAAATATACTAACTAAGTGTTGCAAACATCATAAAGGAGAAAGAAATCCTATACATTACAAGAAAAAGGTTTAAAAAATGAAGTTAGTACCTGTTGTTATATATGGAGCAATGTAACCCTTGCAGTATTGATGAGACCACGTATCACTCATCCTAAGTAGAAAACGTACGTCTTTAACCACAAATTTCTTCAATTTTCTTCAAAACTATACTAGTTGGTATAAATATGTTGTTAGGCAACATCTCAACAATATAACATATGTCATTTTTATATATATTATATTGTTGAGCACTCTTCCTAACTGCTATATATTTCAGGCTATATCTCCGAAACTTCTAAACATATTTTAATGCAATAAAGCTCAAATTGAAGAGTTTACACTCTTTCTGATATGAATGCAAGAAGAGCCCCCTACCGTAAACGGAAAGTTATGTTGTGTATATCATATCTTGCACTGTTTTATTCTTTTTACAGAACATAACACATTTCATTCCATGATATGTCTCATTGCCTCATAACAATATGGCTGACGAATGACAACCGAGGAAAAAGAACATGTACCGTTCAGATTTGCATACAGGGCACTCGCTAATTGGTGCAATTTCTTCATTTTTTTAAAAAAAATAATTGTTATACTACGGTTTTGAATTTTGCTTCACCCTGTATATTTTTTTTTATACAACAACCAAATATACTAACTAAGTGTTGCAAACATCATAAAGGAGAAAGAAAACCTATACATTACAAGAAAAAGGTTTAAAAAATGAAGTTAGTACCTGTAGTTATATATGGAGGAATGGAACCCTTGCAGTATTGATGAGACCACGTATCACTGATCCTAAGTAGAAAACGTACGTCTTTAACCACAAATTTCTTCAATTTTCTTCAAAACTATACTAGTTGGTATAAATATGTTGTTAGGCAACATCTCAACAATATAACATATGTCATTTTTATATATATTATATTGTTGAGCACTCTTCCTAACTGCTATATATTTCAGGCTATATCTCCGAAACTTCTGAACATATTTTAATGCAATAAAGCTCAAATTGAAGAGTTTACACTCTTTCTGACAGGAATGCAAGCAGAGCCCCCTACCGTAAACGGAAAGTTATGTTGTGTATATCATATCTTGCACTGTTTTATTCTTTTTACAGAACATAACACATTTCATTCCATGATATGTCTCATTGCCTCATAACAATATGGCTGACGAATGACAACCGAGGAAAAAGCACATGTACCGTTCAGATTTGCATACAGGGCACTTGCTAATTGGTGCAATTTCTTCATTTTTTGAAAAAAAAATAATAATTGTTATACTACGGTTTTGAATTTTCCTTCACCCTGTATATTTTTTTTCATACAGCAACCAAATATACTAACTAAGTGTTGGAAACATCATAAAGGAGAAACAAATCCTATACATTACAAGAAAAAGGTTTAAAAAATGAAGTTAGTACCTGTTGTTATATATGGAGCAATGGAACCCTTGCAGTATTGATGAGACCACGTATCACTCATCCTAAGTAGAAAACGTACGTCTTTAACCACAAATTTCTTCAATTTTCTTCAAAACTATACTAGTTGGTATAAATATGTTGTTAGGCAACATCTCAACAATATAACATATGTCATTTTTATATATATTCTATTGTTGAGCACTCTTCCTAACTGCTATATATTTCAGGCTATATCTCCGAAACTTCTAAACATATTTTAATGCAATAAAGCTCAAATTGAAGAGTTTACACTCTTTCTGATATGAATGCAAGAAGAGCCCCCTACCGTAAACGGAAAGTTATGTTGTGTATATCATATCTTGCACTGTTTTATTCTTTTTACAGAACATAACATATTTCATTCCATGATATGTCTCATTGCCTCATAACAATATGGCTGACGAATGACAACCGAGGAAAAAGAACATGTACCGTTCAGATTTGCATACAGGGCACTCGCTAATTGGTGCAATTTCTTCATTTTTTGAAAAAAAAATAATAATTGTTATACTACGGTTTTGAATTTTGCTTCACCCTGTATATTTTTTTTATACAACAACCAAATATACTAACTAAGTGTTGCAAACATCATAAAGGAGAAAGAAAACCTATACATTACAAGAAAAAGTTTTAAAAAATGAAGTTAGTACCTGTAGTTATATATGGAGGAATGGAACCCTTGCAGTATTGATGAGACCACGTATCACTCATCCTAAGTAGAAAACGTACGTCTTTAACCACAAATTTCTTCAATTTTCTTCAAAACTATACTAGTTGGTATAAATATGTTGTTAGGCAACATCTCAACAATATAACATATGTCATTATTATATATATTATATTGTTGAGCACTCTTCCTAACTGCTATATATTTCAAGCTGTATCTCCGAAACTTCTGAACATATTTTAATGCAATAAAGCTCAAATTGAAGAGCAGTATACTGTTTCTGATATGAATGCAAGCAGAACCCCCTACCGTAAATGGAAAGTTATCTTGTGTATATCATATCTTGCACTGTTTTATTTTTTTTACAGAACATAACACATTTCATTCCATGATATGTCTCATTGCCTCATAACAATATGGCTGACGAATGACAACCGAGGAAAAAGAACATGTACCGTTCAGATTTGCATACAGGGCACTCGCTAATTGGTGCAATTTCTTCATTTTTTGAAAAAAAAATAATAATTGTTATACTACGGTTTTGAATTTTGCTTCACCCTGTATATTTTTTTATACAGCAACCAAATATACTAACTAAGTGTTGCAAACATCATAAAGGAGAAAGAAAACCTATACATTACAAGAAAAAGGTTTAAAAAATGAAGTTAGTACCTGTAGTTATATATGGAGGAATGGAACCCTTGCAGTATTGATGAGACCACGTATCACTCATCCTAAGTAGAAAACGTACGTCTTTAACCACAAATTTCTTCAATTTTCTTCAAAACTATACTAGTTGGTATAAATATGTTGTTAGGCAACATCTCAACAATATAACATATGTCATTTTTATATATATTATATTGTTGAGCACTCTTCCTAACTGCTATATATTTCAGGCTATATCTCCGAAACTTCTGAACATATTTTAATGCAATAAAGCTCAAATTGAAGAGTTTACACTCTTTCTGATAGGAATGCAAGCAGAGCCCCCTACCGTAAACGGAAAGTTATGTTGTGTATATCATATCTTGCACTGTTTTATTCTTTTTACAGAACATAACACATTTCATTCCATGATATGTCTCATTGCCTCATAACAATATGGCTGACGAATGACAACCGAGGAAAAAGAACATGTACCGTTCAGATTTGCATACAGGGCACTCGCTAATTGGTGCAATTTCTTCATTTTTTGAAAAAAAAATAATAATTGTTATACTACGGTTTTGAATTTTGCTTCACCCTGTATATTTTTTTATACAACAACCAAATATACTAACTAAGTGTTGCAAACATCATAAAGGAGAAAGAAAACCTATACATTACAAGAAAAAGGTTTAAAAAATGAAGTTAGTACCTGTAGTTATATATGGAGGAATGGAACCCTTGCAGTATTGATGAGACCACGTATCACTCATCCTAAGTAGAAAACGTACGTCTTTAACCACAAATTTCTTCAATTTTCTTCAAAACTATACTAGTTGGTATAAATATGTTGTTAGGCAACATCTCAACAATATAACATATGTCATTTTTACATATATTATATTGTTGAGCACTCTTCCTAACTGCTATATATTTCAGGCTATATTTCCGAAACTTCTGAACATATTTTAATGAAATAAAGCTCAAATTGAAGAGCAGTATACTCTTTCTGATATGAATGCAAGCAGAACCCCCTACCGTAAATGGAAAGTTATCTTGTGTATATCATATCTTGCACTGTTTTATTTTTTTTACAGAACATAACACATTTCATTCCATGATATGTCTCATTGCCTCATAACAATATGGCTGACGAATGACAACCGAAAAAAAAGAACATGTACCGTTCAGATTTGCATACAGGGCACTCGCTAATTGGTGCAATTTCTTGATTTTTGAAAAAAAAAATAATAATTGTTATACTACGGTTTTGAATTTTGCTTCACCCTGTATATTTTTTTCATACAACAACCAAATATACTAACTAAGTGTTGCAAACATCATAAAGGAGAAAGAAAACCTATACATTACAAGAAAAAGGTTTAAAAAATGAAGTTAGTACCTGTAGTTATATATGGAGGAATGGAACCCTTGCAGTATTGATGAGACCACGTATCACTCATCCTAAGTAGAAAACGTACGTCTTTAACCACAAATTTCTTCAATTTTCTTCAAAACTATACTAGTTGGTATAAATATGTTGTTAGGCAACATCTCAACAATATAACATATGTCATTTTTATATATATTCTATTGTTGAGCACTCTTCCTAACTGCTATATATTTCAGGCTATATCTCCGAAACTTCTAAACATATTTTAATGCAATAAAGCTCAAATTGAAGAGTTTACACTCTTTCTGATATGAATGCAAGAAGAGCCCCCTACCGTAAACGGAAAGTTATGTTGTGTATATCATATCTTGCACTGTTTTATTCTTTTTACAGAACATAACATATTTCATTCCATGATATGTCTCATTGCCTCATAACAATATGGCTGACGAATGACAACCGAGGAAAAAGAACATGTACCGTTCAGATTTGCATACAGGGCACTCGCTAATTGGTGCAATTTCTTCATTTTTTGAAAAAAAAAATAATAATTGTTATACTACGGTTTTGAATTTTGCTTCACCCTGTATATTTTTTTTATACAACAACCAAATATACTAACTAAGTGTTGCAAACATCATAAAGGAGAAAGAAAACCTATACATTACAAGAAAAAGTTTTAAAAAATGAAGTTAGTACCTGTAGTTATATATGGAGGAATGGAACCCTTGCAGTATTGATGAGACCACGTATCACTCATCCTAAGTAGAAAACGTACGTCTTTAACCACAAATTTCTTCAATTTTCTTCAAAACTATACTAGTTGGTATAAATATGTTGTTAGGCAACATCTCAACAATATAACATATGTCATTATTATATATATTATATTGTTGAGCACTCTTCCTAACTGCTATATATTTCAAGCTGTATCTCCGAAACTTCTGAACATATTTTAATGCAATAAAGCTCAAATTGAAGAGCAGTATACTGTTTCTGATATGAATGCAAGCAGAACCCCCTACCGTAAATGGAAAGTTATCTTGTGTATATCATATCTTGCACTGTTTTATTTTTTTTACAGAACATAACACATTTCATTCCATGATATGTCTCATTGCCTCATAACAATATGGCTGACGAATGACAACCGAGGAAAAAGAACATGTACCGTTCAGATTTGCATACAGGGCACTCGCTAATTGGTGCAATTTCTTCATTTTTTGAAAAAAAAATAATAATTGTTATACTACGGTTTTGAATTTTGCTTCACCCTGTATATTTTTTTATACAGCAACCAAATATACTAACTAAGTGTTGCAAACATCATAAAGGAGAAAGAAAACCTATACATTACAAGAAAAAGGTTTAAAAAATGAAGTTAGTACCTGTAGTTATATATGGAGGAATGGAACCCTTGCAGTATTGATGAGACCACGTATCACTCATCCTAAGTAGAAAACGTACGTCTTTAACCACAAATTTCTTCAATTTTCTTCAAAACTATACTAGTTGGTATAAATATGTTGTTAGGCAACATCTCAACAATATAACATATGTCATTTTTATATATATTATATTGTTGAGCACTCTTCCTAACTGCTATATATTTCAGGCTATATCTCCGAAACTTCTGAACATATTTTAATGCAATAAAGCTCAAATTGAAGAGTTTACACTCTTTCTGATAGGAATGCAAGCAGAGCCCCCTACCGTAAACGGAAAGTTATGTTGTGTATATCATATCTTGCACTGTTTTATTCTTTTTACAGAACATAACACATTTCATTCCATGATATGTCTCATTGCCTCATAACAATATGGCTGACGAATGACAACCGAGGAAAAAGAACATGTACCGTTCAGATTTGCATACAGGGCACTCGCTAATTGGTGCAATTTCTTCATTTTTTGAAAAAAAAATAATAATTGTTATACTACGGTTTTGAATTTTGCTTCACCCTGTATATTTTTTTATACAACAACCAAATATACTAACTAAGTGTTGCAAACATCATAAAGGAGAAAGAAAACCTATACATTACAAGAAAAAGGTTTAAAAAATGAAGTTAGTACCTGTAGTTATATATGGAGGAATGGAACCCTTGCAGTATTGATGAGACCACGTATCACTCATCCTAAGTAGAAAACGTACGTCTTTAACCACAAATTTCTTCAATTTTCTTCAAAACTATACTAGTTGGTATAAATATGTTGTTAGGCAACATCTCAACAATATAACATATGTCATTTTTACATATATTATATTGTTGAGCACTCTTCCTAACTGCTATATATTTCAGGCTATATTTCCGAAACTTCTGAACATATTTTAATGAAATAAAGCTCAAATTGAAGAGCAGTATACTCTTTCTGATATGAATGCAAGCAGAACCCCCTACCGTAAATGGAAAGTTATCTTGTGTATATCATATCTTGCACTGTTTTATTTTTTTTACAGAACATAACACATTTCATTCCATGATATGTCTCATTGCCTCATAACAATATGGCTGACGAATGACAACCGAAAAAAAAGAACATGTACCGTTCAGATTTGCATACAGGGCACTCGCTAATTGGTGCAATTTCTTGATTTTTGAAAAAAAAATAATAATTGTTATACTACGGTTTTGAATTTTGCTTCACCCTGTATATTTTTTTCATACAACAACCAAATATACTAACTAAGTGTTGCAAACATCATAAAGGAGAAAGAAAACCTATACATTACAAGAAAAAGGTTTAAAAAATGAAGTTAGTACCTGTAGTTATATATGGAGGAATGGAACCCTTGCAGTATTGATGAGACCACGTATCACTCATCCTAAGTAGAAAACGTACGTCTTTAACCACAAATTTCTTCAATTTTCTTCAAAACTATACTAGTTGGTATAAATATGTTGTTAGGCAACATCTCAACAATATAACATATGTCATTTTTATATATATTATATTGTTGAGCACTCTTCCTAACTGCTATATATTTCAGGCTGGATCTCCGAAACTTCTGAACATATTTTAATGAAATAAAGCTCAAATTGAAGAACAGTACACACTTTCTGACATGAATGCAAGCAGAGCCCCCTACCGTAAATGGAAAGTTATGTTGTGTATATCATATCTTGCACTGTTTTATTCTTTTTACAGAACATAACACATTTCATTCCATGATATGTCTCATTGCCTCATAACAATATGGCTGACGAATTACAACCGAGGAAAAAGCACATGTACCGTTCAGATTTGCATACAGGGCACTAGCTAATTGGTGCAATTTCTTCATTTTTTGAAAAAAAAATAATAATTGTTATACTACGGTTTTGAATTTTCCTTCACCCTGTATATTTTTTTTCATACAGCAACCAAATATACTAACTAAGTGTTGGAAACATCATAAAGGAGAAACAAATCCTATACATTACAAGAAAAAGGTTTAAAAAATGAAGTTAGTACCTGTTGTTATATATGGAGCAATGGAACCCTTGCAGTATTGATGA
Source organism: Thermobia domestica (assembly GCF_964235325.1). Taxonomy (NCBI): domain Eukaryota; kingdom Metazoa; phylum Arthropoda; class Insecta; order Zygentoma; family Lepismatidae; genus Thermobia; species Thermobia domestica. The sequence goes on from NC_137461.1 coordinate 199,728,808, forward strand.
GACCACGTATCACTCATCCTAAGTAGAAAACGTACGTCTTTAACCACAAATTTCTTCAATTTTCTTCAAAACTATACTAGTTGGTATAAATATGTTGTTAGGCAACATCTCAACAATATAACATATGTCATTTTTATATATATTCTATTGTTGAGCACTCTTCCTAACTGCTATATATTTCAGGCTATATCTCCGAAACTTCTAAACATATTTTAATGCAATAAAGCTCAAATTGAAGAGTTTACACTCTTTCTGATATGAATGCAAGAAGAGCCCCCTACCGTAAACGGAAAGTTATGTTGTGTATATCATATCTTGCACTGTTTTATTCTTTTTACAGAACATAACACATTTCATTCCATGATATGTCTCATTGCCTCATAACAATATGGCTGACGAATGACAACCGAGGAAAAAGAACATGTACCGTTCAGATTTGCATACAGGGCACTCGCTAATTGGTGCAATTTCTTCATTTTTTGAAAAAAAATAATAATTGTTATACTACGGTTTTGAATTTTGCTTCACCCTGTATATTTTTTTTATACAACAACCAAATATACTAACTAAGTGTTGCAAACATCATAAAGGAGAAAGAAAACCTATACATTACAAGAAAAAGGTTTAAAAAATGAAGTTAGTACCTGTAGTTATATATGGAGGAATGGAACCCTTGCAGTATTGATGAGACCACGTATCACTCATCCTAAGTAGAAAACGTACGTCTTTAACCACAAATTTCTTCAATTTTCTTCAAAACTATACTAGTTGGTATAAATATGTTGTTAGGCAACATCTCAACAATATAACATATGTCATTTTTATATATATTATATTGATGAGCACTCTTCCTAACTGCTATATATTTCAGGCTATATTTCCGAAACTTCTGAACATTATTTAATGAAATAAAGCTCAAATTGAAGAGCAGTATACTCTTTCTGATATGAATGCAAGCAGAACCCCCTACCGTAAATGGAAAGTTATCTTGTGTATATCATATCTTGCACTGTTTTATTCTTTTTACAGAACATAACACATTTCATTCCATGATATGTCTCATTGCCTCATAACAATATGGCTGACGAATGACAACCGAGGAAAAAGAACATGTACCGTTCAGATTTGCATACAGGGCACTTGCTAATTGGTGCAATTTCTTCATTTTTTGAATAAAAATAATAATTGTTATACTACGGTTTTGAATTTTGCTTCACCCTGTATATTTTTTTTTCATACAGCAACCAAATATACTAACTAAGTGTTGCAAACATCATAAAGGAGAAAGAAATCCTATACATTACAAGAAAAAGGTTTAAAAAATGAAGTTAGTACCTGTTGTTATATATGGAGCAATGTAACCCTTGCAGTATTGATGAGACCACGTATCACTCATCCTAAGTAGAAAACGTACGTCTTTAACCACAAATTTCTTCAATTTTCTTCAAAACTATACTAGTTGGTATAAATATGTTGTTAGGCAACATCTCAACAATATAACATATGTCATTTTTATATATATTATATTGTTGAGCACTCTTCCTAACTGCTATATATTTCAGGCTATATCTCCGAAACTTCTAAACATATTTTAATGCAATAAAGCTCAAATTGAAGAGTTTACACTCTTTCTGATATGAATGCAAGAAGAGCCCCCTACCGTAAACGGAAAGTTATGTTGTGTATATCATATCTTGCACTGTTTTATTCTTTTTACAGAACATAACACATTTCATTCCATGATATGTCTCATTGCCTCATAACAATATGGCTGACGAATGACAACCGAGGAAAAAGAACATGTACCGTTCAGATTTGCATACAGGGCACTCGCTAATTGGTGCAATTTCTTCATTTTTTTAAAAAAAATAATTGTTATACTACGGTTTTGAATTTTGCTTCACCCTGTATATTTTTTTTTATACAACAACCAAATATACTAACTAAGTGTTGCAAACATCATAAAGGAGAAAGAAAACCTATACATTACAAGAAAAAGGTTTAAAAAATGAAGTTAGTACCTGTAGTTATATATGGAGGAATGGAACCCTTGCAGTATTGATGAGACCACGTATCACTGATCCTAAGTAGAAAACGTACGTCTTTAACCACAAATTTCTTCAATTTTCTTCAAAACTATACTAGTTGGTATAAATATGTTGTTAGGCAACATCTCAACAATATAACATATGTCATTTTTATATATATTATATTGTTGAGCACTCTTCCTAACTGCTATATATTTCAGGCTATATCTCCGAAACTTCTGAACATATTTTAATGCAATAAAGCTCAAATTGAAGAGTTTACACTCTTTCTGACAGGAATGCAAGCAGAGCCCCCTACCGTAAACGGAAAGTTATGTTGTGTATATCATATCTTGCACTGTTTTATTCTTTTTACAGAACATAACACATTTCATTCCATGATATGTCTCATTGCCTCATAACAATATGGCTGACGAATGACAACCGAGGAAAAAGCACATGTACCGTTCAGATTTGCATACAGGGCACTTGCTAATTGGTGCAATTTCTTCATTTTTTGAAAAAAAAATAATAATTGTTATACTACGGTTTTGAATTTTCCTTCACCCTGTATATTTTTTTTCATACAGCAACCAAATATACTAACTAAGTGTTGGAAACATCATAAAGGAGAAACAAATCCTATACATTACAAGAAAAAGGTTTAAAAAATGAAGTTAGTACCTGTTGTTATATATGGAGCAATGGAACCCTTGCAGTATTGATGAGACCACGTATCACTCATCCTAAGTAGAAAACGTACGTCTTTAACCACAAATTTCTTCAATTTTCTTCAAAACTATACTAGTTGGTATAAATATGTTGTTAGGCAACATCTCAACAATATAACATATGTCATTTTTATATATATTCTATTGTTGAGCACTCTTCCTAACTGCTATATATTTCAGGCTATATCTCCGAAACTTCTAAACATATTTTAATGCAATAAAGCTCAAATTGAAGAGTTTACACTCTTTCTGATATGAATGCAAGAAGAGCCCCCTACCGTAAACGGAAAGTTATGTTGTGTATATCATATCTTGCACTGTTTTATTCTTTTTACAGAACATAACATATTTCATTCCATGATATGTCTCATTGCCTCATAACAATATGGCTGACGAATGACAACCGAGGAAAAAGAACATGTACCGTTCAGATTTGCATACAGGGCACTCGCTAATTGGTGCAATTTCTTCATTTTTTGAAAAAAAAATAATAATTGTTATACTACGGTTTTGAATTTTGCTTCACCCTGTATATTTTTTTTATACAACAACCAAATATACTAACTAAGTGTTGCAAACATCATAAAGGAGAAAGAAAACCTATACATTACAAGAAAAAGTTTTAAAAAATGAAGTTAGTACCTGTAGTTATATATGGAGGAATGGAACCCTTGCAGTATTGATGAGACCACGTATCACTCATCCTAAGTAGAAAACGTACGTCTTTAACCACAAATTTCTTCAATTTTCTTCAAAACTATACTAGTTGGTATAAATATGTTGTTAGGCAACATCTCAACAATATAACATATGTCATTATTATATATATTATATTGTTGAGCACTCTTCCTAACTGCTATATATTTCAAGCTGTATCTCCGAAACTTCTGAACATATTTTAATGCAATAAAGCTCAAATTGAAGAGCAGTATACTGTTTCTGATATGAATGCAAGCAGAACCCCCTACCGTAAATGGAAAGTTATCTTGTGTATATCATATCTTGCACTGTTTTATTTTTTTTACAGAACATAACACATTTCATTCCATGATATGTCTCATTGCCTCATAACAATATGGCTGACGAATGACAACCGAGGAAAAAGAACATGTACCGTTCAGATTTGCATACAGGGCACTCGCTAATTGGTGCAATTTCTTCATTTTTTGAAAAAAAAATAATAATTGTTATACTACGGTTTTGAATTTTGCTTCACCCTGTATATTTTTTTATACAGCAACCAAATATACTAACTAAGTGTTGCAAACATCATAAAGGAGAAAGAAAACCTATACATTACAAGAAAAAGGTTTAAAAAATGAAGTTAGTACCTGTAGTTATATATGGAGGAATGGAACCCTTGCAGTATTGATGAGACCACGTATCACTCATCCTAAGTAGAAAACGTACGTCTTTAACCACAAATTTCTTCAATTTTCTTCAAAACTATACTAGTTGGTATAAATATGTTGTTAGGCAACATCTCAACAATATAACATATGTCATTTTTATATATATTATATTGTTGAGCACTCTTCCTAACTGCTATATATTTCAGGCTATATCTCCGAAACTTCTGAACATATTTTAATGCAATAAAGCTCAAATTGAAGAGTTTACACTCTTTCTGATAGGAATGCAAGCAGAGCCCCCTACCGTAAACGGAAAGTTATGTTGTGTATATCATATCTTGCACTGTTTTATTCTTTTTACAGAACATAACACATTTCATTCCATGATATGTCTCATTGCCTCATAACAATATGGCTGACGAATGACAACCGAGGAAAAAGAACATGTACCGTTCAGATTTGCATACAGGGCACTCGCTAATTGGTGCAATTTCTTCATTTTTTGAAAAAAAAATAATAATTGTTATACTACGGTTTTGAATTTTGCTTCACCCTGTATATTTTTTTATACAACAACCAAATATACTAACTAAGTGTTGCAAACATCATAAAGGAGAAAGAAAACCTATACATTACAAGAAAAAGGTTTAAAAAATGAAGTTAGTACCTGTAGTTATATATGGAGGAATGGAACCCTTGCAGTATTGATGAGACCACGTATCACTCATCCTAAGTAGAAAACGTACGTCTTTAACCACAAATTTCTTCAATTTTCTTCAAAACTATACTAGTTGGTATAAATATGTTGTTAGGCAACATCTCAACAATATAACATATGTCATTTTTACATATATTATATTGTTGAGCACTCTTCCTAACTGCTATATATTTCAGGCTATATTTCCGAAACTTCTGAACATATTTTAATGAAATAAAGCTCAAATTGAAGAGCAGTATACTCTTTCTGATATGAATGCAAGCAGAACCCCCTACCGTAAATGGAAAGTTATCTTGTGTATATCATATCTTGCACTGTTTTATTTTTTTTACAGAACATAACACATTTCATTCCATGATATGTCTCATTGCCTCATAACAATATGGCTGACGAATGACAACCGAAAAAAAAGAACATGTACCGTTCAGATTTGCATACAGGGCACTCGCTAATTGGTGCAATTTCTTGATTTTTGAAAAAAAAATAATAATTGTTATACTACGGTTTTGAATTTTGCTTCACCCTGTATATTTTTTTCATACAACAACCAAATATACTAACTAAGTGTTGCAAACATCATAAAGGAGAAAGAAAACCTATACATTACAAGAAAAAGGTTTAAAAAATGAAGTTAGTACCTGTAGTTATATATGGAGGAATGGAACCCTTGCAGTATTGATGAGACCACGTATCACTCATCCTAAGTAGAAAACGTACGTCTTTAACCACAAATTTCTTCAATTTTCTTCAAAACTATACTAGTTGGTATAAATATGTTGTTAGGCAACATCTCAACAATATAACATATGTCATTTTTATATATATTCTATTGTTGAGCACTCTTCCTAACTGCTATATATTTCAGGCTATATCTCCGAAACTTCTAAACATATTTTAATGCAATAAAGCTCAAATTGAAGAGTTTACACTCTTTCTGATATGAATGCAAGAAGAGCCCCCTACCGTAAACGGAAAGTTATGTTGTGTATATCATATCTTGCACTGTTTTATTCTTTTTACAGAACATAACATATTTCATTCCATGATATGTCTCATTGCCTCATAACAATATGGCTGACGAATGACAACCGAGGAAAAAGAACATGTACCGTTCAGATTTGCATACAGGGCACTCGCTAATTGGTGCAATTTCTTCATTTTTTGAAAAAAAAAATAATAATTGTTATACTACGGTTTTGAATTTTGCTTCACCCTGTATATTTTTTTTATACAACAACCAAATATACTAACTAAGTGTTGCAAACATCATAAAGGAGAAAGAAAACCTATACATTACAAGAAAAAGTTTTAAAAAATGAAGTTAGTACCTGTAGTTATATATGGAGGAATGGAACCCTTGCAGTATTGATGAGACCACGTATCACTCATCCTAAGTAGAAAACGTACGTCTTTAACCACAAATTTCTTCAATTTTCTTCAAAACTATACTAGTTGGTATAAATATGTTGTTAGGCAACATCTCAACAATATAACATATGTCATTATTATATATATTATATTGTTGAGCACTCTTCCTAACTGCTATATATTTCAAGCTGTATCTCCGAAACTTCTGAACATATTTTAATGCAATAAAGCTCAAATTGAAGAGCAGTATACTGTTTCTGATATGAATGCAAGCAGAACCCCCTACCGTAAATGGAAAGTTATCTTGTGTATATCATATCTTGCACTGTTTTATTTTTTTTACAGAACATAACACATTTCATTCCATGATATGTCTCATTGCCTCATAACAATATGGCTGACGAATGACAACCGAGGAAAAAGAACATGTACCGTTCAGATTTGCATACAGGGCACTCGCTAATTGGTGCAATTTCTTCATTTTTTGAAAAAAAAATAATAATTGTTATACTACGGTTTTGAATTTTGCTTCACCCTGTATATTTTTTTATACAGCAACCAAATATACTAACTAAGTGTTGCAAACATCATAAAGGAGAAAGAAAACCTATACATTACAAGAAAAAGGTTTAAAAAATGAAGTTAGTACCTGTAGTTATATATGGAGGAATGGAACCCTTGCAGTATTGATGAGACCACGTATCACTCATCCTAAGTAGAAAACGTACGTCTTTAACCACAAATTTCTTCAATTTTCTTCAAAACTATACTAGTTGGTATAAATATGTTGTTAGGCAACATCTCAACAATATAACATATGTCATTTTTATATATATTATATTGTTGAGCACTCTTCCTAACTGCTATATATTTCAGGCTATATCTCCGAAACTTCTGAACATATTTTAATGCAATAAAGCTCAAATTGAAGAGTTTACACTCTTTCTGATAGGAATGCAAGCAGAGCCCCCTACCGTAAACGGAAAGTTATGTTGTGTATATCATATCTTGCACTGTTTTATTCTTTTTACAGAACATAACACATTTCATTCCATGATATGTCTCATTGCCTCATAACAATATGGCTGACGAATGACAACCGAGGAAAAAGAACATGTACCGTTCAGATTTGCATACAGGGCACTCGCTAATTGGTGCAATTTCTTCATTTTTTGAAAAAAAAATAATAATTGTTATACTACGGTTTTGAATTTTGCTTCACCCTGTATATTTTTTTATACAACAACCAAATATACTAACTAAGTGTTGCAAACATCATAAAGGAGAAAGAAAACCTATACATTACAAGAAAAAGGTTTAAAAAATGAAGTTAGTACCTGTAGTTATATATGGAGGAATGGAACCCTTGCAGTATTGATGAGACCACGTATCACTCATCCTAAGTAGAAAACGTACGTCTTTAACCACAAATTTCTTCAATTTTCTTCAAAACTATACTAGTTGGTATAAATATGTTGTTAGGCAACATCTCAACAATATAACATATGTCATTTTTACATATATTATATTGTTGAGCACTCTTCCTAACTGCTATATATTTCAGGCTATATTTCCGAAACTTCTGAACATATTTTAATGAAATAAAGCTCAAATTGAAGAGCAGTATACTCTTTCTGATATGAATGCAAGCAGAACCCCCTACCGTAAATGGAAAGTTATCTTGTGTATATCATATCTTGCACTGTTTTATTTTTTTTACAGAACATAACACATTTCATTCCATGATATGTCTCATTGCCTCATAACAATATGGCTGACGAATGACAACCGAAAAAAAAGAACATGTACCGTTCAGATTTGCATACAGGGCACTCGCTAATTGGTGCAATTTCTTGATTTTTGAAAAAAAAATAATAATTGTTATACTACGGTTTTGAATTTTGCTTCACCCTGTATATTTTTTTCATACAACAACCAAATATACTAACTAAGTGTTGCAAACATCATAAAGGAGAAAGAAAACCTATACATTACAAGAAAAAGGTTTAAAAAATGAAGTTAGTACCTGTAGTTATATATGGAGGAATGGAACCCTTGCAGTATTGATGAGACCACGTATCACTCATCCTAAGTAGAAAACGTACGTCTTTAACCACAAATTTCTTCAATTTTCTTCAAAACTATACTAGTTGGTATAAATATGTTGTTAGGCAACATCTCAACAATATAACATATGTCATTTTTATATATATTATATTGTTGAGCACTCTTCCTAACTGCTATATATTTCAGGCTGGATCTCCGAAACTTCTGAACATATTTTAATGAAATAAAGCTCAAATTGAAGAACAGTACACACTTTCTGACATGAATGCAAGCAGAGCCCCCTACCGTAAATGGAAAGTTATGTTGTGTATATCATATCTTGCACTGTTTTATTCTTTTTACAGAACATAACACATTTCATTCCATGATATGTCTCATTGCCTCATAACAATATGGCTGACGAATTACAACCGAGGAAAAAGCACATGTACCGTTCAGATTTGCATACAGGGCACTAGCTAATTGGTGCAATTTCTTCATTTTTTGAAAAAAAAATAATAATTGTTATACTACGGTTTTGAATTTTCCTTCACCCTGTATATTTTTTTTCATACAGCAACCAAATATACTAACTAAGTGTTGGAAACATCATAAAGGAGAAACAAATCCTATACATTACAAGAAAAAGGTTTAAAAAATGAAGTTAGTACCTGTTGTTATATATGGAGCAATGGAACCCTTGCAGTATTGATGAGACCACGTATCACTCATCCTAAGTAGAAAACGTACGTCTTTAACCACAAATTTCTTCAATTTTCTTCAAAACTATACTAGTTGGTATAAATATGTTGTTAGGCAACATCTCAACAATATAACATATGTCATTTTTATATATATTCTATTGTTGAGCACTCTTCCTAACTGCTATATATTTCAGGCTATATCTCCGAAACTTCTAAACATATTTTAATGCAATAAAGCTCAAATTGAAGAGTTTACACTCTTTCTGATATGAATGCAAGAAGAGCCCCCTACCGTAAACGGAAAGTTATGTTGTGTATATCATATCTTGCACTGTTTTATTCTTTTTACAGAACATAACACATTTCATTCCATGATATGTCTCATTGCCTCATAACAATATGGCTGACGAATGACAACCGAGGAAAAAGAACATGTACCGTTCAGATTTGCATACAGGGCACTCGCTAATTGGTGCAATTTCTTCATTTTTTGAAAAAAAATAATAATTGTTATACTACGGTTTTGAATTTTGCTTCACCCTGTATATTTTTTTTATACAACAACCAAATATACTAACTAAGTGTTGCAAACATCATAAAGGAGAAAGAAAACCTATACATTACAAGAAAAAGGTTTAAAAAATGAAGTTAGTACCTGTAGTTATATATGGAGGAATGGAACCCTTGCAGTATTGATGAGACCACGTATCACTCATCCTAAGTAGAAAACGTACGTCTTTAACCACAAATTTCTTCAATTTTCTTCAAAACTATACTAGTTGGTATAAATATGTTGTTAGGCAACATCTCAACAATATAACATATGTCATTATTATATATATTATATTGTTGAGCACTCTTCGTAACTGCTATATATTTCAAGCTGTATCTCCGAAACTTCTGAACATATTTTAATGCAATAAAGCTCAAATTGAAGAGCAGTATACTCTTTCTGATATGAATGCAAGCAGAACCCCCTACCGTAAATGGAAAGTTATCTTGTGTATATCATATCTTGCACTGTTTTATTTTTTTTACAGAACATAACACATTTCATTCCATGATATGTCTCATTGCCTCATAACAATATGGCTGACGAATGACAACCGAGGAAAAAGAACATGTACCGTTCAGATTTGCATACAGGGCACTCGCTAATTGGTGCAATTTCTTCATTTTTTGAAAAAAAAATAATAATTGTTATACTACGGTTTTGAATTTTGCTTCACCCTGTATATTTTTTTATACAGCAACCAAATATACTAACTAAGTGTTGCAAACATCATAAAGGAGAAAGAAAACCTATACATTACAAGAAAAAGGTTTAAAAAATGAAGTTAGTACCTGTTGTTATATATGGAGCAATGGAACCCTTGCAGTATTGATGAGACCACGTATCACTCATCCTAAGTAGAAAACGTACGTCTTTAACCACAAATTTCTTCAATTTTCTTCAAAACTATACTAGTTGGTATAAATATGTTGTTAGGCAACATCTCAACAATATAACATATGTCATTTTTATATATATTATATTGTTGAGCACTCTTCCTAACTGCTATATATTTCAGACTATATCTCCGAAACTTCTGAACATATTTTAATGCAATAAAGCTCAAATTGAAGAGTTTACACTCTTTCTGATAGGAATGCAAGCAGAGCCCCCTACCGTAAACGGAAAGTTATGTTGTGTATATCATATCTTGCACTGTTTTATTCTTTTTACAGAACATAACACATTTCATTCCATGATATGTCTCATTGCCTCATAACAATATGGCTGACGAATGACAACCGAGGAAAAAGAACATGTACCGTTCAGATTTGCATACAGGGCACTCGCTAATTGGTGCAATTTCTTCATTTTTTGAAAAAAAAATAATAATTGTTATACTACGGTTTTGAATTTTGCTTCACCCTGTATATTTTTTTATACAACAACCAAATATACTAACTAAGTGTTGCAAACATCATAAAGGAGAAAGGAAACCTATACATTACAAGAAAAAGGTTTAAAAAATGAAGTTAGTACCTGTAGTTATATATGGAGGAATGGAACCCTTGCAGTATTGATGAGACCACGTATCACTCATCCTAAGTAGAAAACGTACGTCTTTAACCACAAATTTCTTCAATTTTCTTCAAAACTATACTAGTTGGTATAAATATGTTGTTAGGCAACATCTCAACAATATAACATATGTCATTTTTACATATATTATATTGTTGAGCACTCTTCCTAACTGCTATATATTTCAGGCTATATTTCCGAAACTTCTGAACATATTTTAATGAAATAAAGCTCAAATTGAAGAGCAGTATACTCTTTCTGATATGAATGCAAGCAGAACCCCCTACCGTAAATGGAAAGTTATCTTGTGTATATCATATCTTGCACTGTTTTATTCTTTTTACAGAACATAACACATTTCATTCCATGATATGTCTCATTGCCTCATAACAATATGGCTGACGAATGACAACCGAGGAAAAAGAACATGTACCGTTCAGATTTGCATACAGGGCACTCGCTAATTGGTGCAATTTCTTGATTTTTGAAAAAAAAATAATAATTGTTATACTACGGTTTTGAATTTTGCTTCACCCTGTATATTTTTTTCATACAACAACCAAATATACTAACTAAGTGTTGCAAACATCATAAAGGAGAAAGAAAACCTATACATTACAAGAAAAAGGTTTAAAAAATGAAGTTAGTACCTGTAGTTATATATGGAGTAATGGAACTCTTGCAGTATTGATGAGACCACGTATCACTCATCCTAAGTAGAAAACGTACGTCTTTAACCACAAATTTCTTCAATTTTCTTCAAAACTATACTAGTTGGTATAAATATGTTGTTAGGCAACATCTCAACAATATAACATATGTCATTTTTATATATATTATATTGTTGAGCACTCTTCCTAACTGCTATATATTTCAAGCTGTATCTCCGAAACTTCTGAACATATTTTAATGAAATAAAGCTCAAATTGAAGAACAGTACACTCTTTCTGACATGAATGCAAGCAGAGCCCCCTACCGTAAATGGAAAGTTATGTTGTGTATATCATATCTTGCACTGTTTTATTCTTTTTACAGAACATAACACATTCCATTCCATGATATGTCTCATTGCCTCATAACAATATGGCTGACGAATGACAACCGAGGAAAAAGAACGTGTACCGTTCAGATTTGCATACAGGGCACTCGCTAATTGGTGCAATTTCTTCATTTTTTGAAAAAAAAAATAATAATTGTTATACTACGGTTTTGGATTTTGCTTCACCCTGTATATTTTTTTTATACAACAACCAAATATACTAACTAAGTGTTGCAAACATCATAAAGGAGAAAGAAAACCTATACATTACAAGAAAAAGGTTTAAAAAATGAAGTTAGTACCTGTAGTTATATATGGAGGAATGGAACCCTTGCAGTATTGATGAGACCACGTATCACTCATCCTAAGTAGAAAACGTACGTCTTTAACCACAAATTTCTTCAATTTTCTTCAAAACTATACTAGTTGGTATAAATATGTTGTTAGGCAACATCTCAACAATATAACATATGTCATTATTATATATATTATATTGTTGAGCACTCTTCCTAACTGCTATATATTTCAAGCTGTATCTCCGAAACTTCTGAACATATTTTAATGCAATAAAGCTCAAATTGAAGAACAGTACACTCTTTCTGACATGAATGCAAGCAGAGCCCCCTACCGTAAATGGAAAGTTATGTTGTGTATATCATATCTTGCACTGTTTTATTCTTTTTACAGAACATAACACATTTCATTCCATGATATGTCTCATTGCCTCATAACAATATGGCTGACGAATGACAACCGAGGAAAAAGAACATGTACCGTTCAGATTTGCATACAGGGAACTTGCTAATTGGTGCAATTTCTTCATTTTTTGAAAAAAAAATAATAATTGTTATACTACGGTTTTGAATTTTGCTTCACAGTGTATATTTTTTTCATACAGCAACAAATATACTAACTAAGTGTTGCAAACATCATAAAGGAGAAAGAAATCCTATACATTACAAGAAAAAGGTTTAAAAAATGAAGTTAGTACCTGTTGTTATATATGGAGCAATGGAACCCTTGCAGTATTGATGAGACCACGTATCACTCATCCTAAGTAGAAAACGTACGTCTTTAACCACAAATTTCTTCAATTTTCTTCAAAACTATACTAGTTGGTATAAATATGTTGTTAGGCAACATCTCAACAATATAACATATGTCATTTTTATATATATTATATTGTTGAGCACTCTTCCTAACTGCTATATATTTCAGGCTATATCTCCGAAACTTCTGAACATATTTTAATGCAATAAAGCTCAAATTGAAGAGTTTACACTCTTTCTGATATGAATGCAAGCAGAGCCCCCTACCGTAAACGGAAGGTTATGTTGTGTATATCATATCTTGCACTGTTTTATTCTTTTTACAGAACATAACACATTTCATTCCATGATATGTCTCATTGCCTCATAACAATATGGCTGACGAATGACAACCGAGGAAAAAGAACATGTACCGTTCAGATTTGCATACAGGGCACTCGCTAACTGGTGCAATTTCTTCATTTTTTGAAAAAAAAATAATAATTGTTATACTACGGTTTTGAATTTTGCTTCACCCTGTATATTTTTTTTATACAACAACCAAATATACTAACTAAGTGTTGCAAACATCATAAAGGAGAAAGAAAACCTATACATTACAAGAAAAAGGTTTAAAAAATGAAGTTAGTACCTGTAGTTATATATGGAGGAATGGAACCCTTGCAGTATTGATCAGACCACGTATCACTCATCCTAAGTAGAAAACGTACGTCTTTAACCACAAATTTCTTCAATTTTCTTCAAAACTATACTAGTTGGTATAAATATGTTGTTAGGCAACATCTCAACAATATAACATATGTCATTATTATATATATTATATTGTTGAGCACTCTTCCTAACTGCTATATATTTCAAGCTGTATCTCCGAAACTTCTGAACATATTTTAATGAAATAAAGCTCAAATTGAAGAACAGTACACTCTTTCTGACATGAATGCAAGCAGAGCCCCCTACCGTAAATGGAAAGTTATGTTGTGTATATCATATCTTGCACTGTTTTATTCTTTTTACAGAACATAACACATTTCATTCCATGATATGTCTCATTGCCTCATAACAATTTGGCTGACGAATGACAATCGAGGAAAAAGAACATATACCGTTCAGATTTGCATACAGGGCACTTGCTAATTGGTGCAATTTCTTCATTTTTTGAAAAAAAAATAATAATTGTTATACTACGGTTTTGAATTTTGCTTCACCCTGTATATTTTTTTTCATACAGCAACCAAATATACTAACTAAGTGTTTCAAACATCATAAAGGAGAAAGAAATCCTATACATTACAAGAAAAAGTTTTAAAAAATGAAGTTAGTACCTGTTGTTATATATGGAGCAATGGAACCCTTGCAGTATTGATGAGACCACGTATCACTCATCCTAAGTAGAAAACGTACGTCTTTAACCACAAATTTCTTCAATTTTCTTCAAAACTATACTAGTTGGTATAAATATGTTGTTAGGCAACATCTCAACAATATAACATATGTCATTTTTATATATATTATATTGTTGAGCACTCTTCCTAACTGCTATATATTTCAAGCTGTATCTCCGAAACTTCTGAACATATTTTAATGAAATAAAGCTCAAATTGAAGAACAGTACACTCTTTCTGACACGAATGCAAGCAGAGCCCCCTACCGTAAATGGAAAGTTATGTTGTGTATATCATATCTTGCACTGTTTTATTCTTTTTACAGAACATAACACATTTCATTCCATGATATGTCTCATTGCCTCATAACAATATGGCTGACGAATGACAATCGAGGAAAAAGAACATGTACCGTTCAGATTTGCATACAGGGCACTTGCTAATTGGTGCAATTTCTTCATTTTTTGAAAAAAAATAATAATTGTTATACTACGGTTTTGAGTTTTGCTTCACCCTGTATATTTTTTTTCATACAGCAACCAAATATACTAACTAAGTGTTTCAAACATCATAAAGGAGAAAGAAATCCTATACATTAAAAGAAAAAGGTTTAAAAAATGAAGTTAGTACCTGTTGTTATATATGGAGCAATGGAACCCTTGCAGTATTGATGAGACCACGTATCACTCATCCTAAGTAGAAAACGTACGTCTTTAACCACAAATTTCTTCAATTTTCTTCAAAACTATACTAGTTGGTATAAATATGTTGTTAGGCAACATCTCAACAATATAACATATGTCATTTTTATATATATTATATTGTTGAGCACTCATCCTAACTGCTATATATTTCAGGCTATATCTCCGAAACTTCTGAACATATTTTAATGCAATAAAGCTCAAATTGAAGAGTTTACACTCTTTCTGATAGGAATGCAAGCAGAGCCCCCTACCGTAAACGGAAAGTTATGTTGTGTATATCATATCTTGCACTGTTTTATTCTTTTTACAGAACATAACACATTTCATTCCATGATATGTCTCATTGCCTCATAACAATATGGCTGACGAATGACAACCGAGGAAAAAGAACATGTACCGTTCAGATTTGCATACAGGGCACTCGCTAATTGGTGCAATTTCTTCATTTTTTGAAAAAAAAATAATAATTGTTATACTACGGTTTTGAATTTTGCTTCACCCTGTATATTTTTTTTATACAACAACCAAATATACTAACTAAGTGTTGCAAACATCATAAAGGAGAAAGAAAACCTATACATTACAAGAAAAAGGTTTAAAAAATGAAGTTAGTACCTGTAGTTATATATGGAGGAATGGAACCCTTGCAGTATTGATGAGACCACGTATCACTCATCCTAAGTAGAAAACGTACGTCTTTAACCACAAATTTCTTCAATTTTCTTCAAAACTATACTAGTTGGTATAAATATGTTGTTAGGCAACATCTCAACAATATAACATATGTCATTATTATATATATTATATTGTTGAGCACTCTTCCTAACTGCTATATATTTCAAGCTGTATCTCCGAAACTTCTGAACATATTTTAATGCAATAAAGCTCAAATTGAAGAACAGTACACTCTTTCTGACATGAATGCAAGCAGAGCCCCCTACCGTAAATGGAAAGTTATGTTGTGTATATCATATCTTGCACTGTTTTATTCTTTTTACAGAACATAACAAATTTCATTCCATGATATGTCTCATTGCCTCATAACAATATGGCTGACGAATGACAACCGAGGAAAAAGAACATATACCGTTCAGATTTGCATACAGGGCACTTGCTAATTGGTGCAATTTCTTCATTTTTTGAAAAAAAAAATAATAATTGTTATACTACCGTTTTGAATTTTGCTTCACCCTGTATATTTTTTTTCATACAGCAACCAAATATACTAACTAAGTGTTTCAAACATCATAAAGGAGAAAGAAATCCTATACATTACAAGAAAAAGTTTTAAAAAATGAAGTTAGTACCTGTTGTTATATATGGAGCAATGGAACCCTTGCAGTATTGATGAGACCACGTATCACTCATCCTAAGTAGAAAACGTACGTCTTTAACCACAAATTTCTTCAATTTTCTTCAAAACTATACTAGTTGGTATAAATATGTTGTTAGGCAACATCTCAACAATATAACATATGTCATTTTTATATATATTATATTGTTGAGCACTCTTCCTAACTGCTATATATTTCAGGCTATATCTCCGAAACTTCTGAACATATTTTAATGCAATAAAGCTCAAATTGAAGAGTTTACACTCTTTCTGATAGGAATGCAAGCAGAGCCCCCTACCGTAAACGGAAAGTTATGTTGTGTATATCATATCTTGCACTGTTTTATTCTTTTTACAGAACATAACACATTTCATTCCATGATATGTCTCATTGCCTCATAACAATATGGCTGACGAATGACAACCGAGGAAAAAGAACATGTACCGTTCAGATTTGCATACAGGGCACTCGCTAATTGGTGCAATTTCTTCATTTTTTTTAAAAAAAAATAATAATTGTTATACTACGGTTTTGAATTTTGCTTCACCCTGTATATTTTTTTTATACAACAACCAAATATACTAACTAAGTGTTGCAAACATCATAAAGGAGAAAGAAAACCTATACATTACAAGAAAAAGGTTTAAAAAATGAAGTTAGTACCTGTAGTTATATATGGAGGAATGGAACCCTTGCAGTATTGATCAGACCACGTATCACTCATCCGAAGTAGAAAACGTACGTCTTTAACCACAAATTTCTTCAATTTTCTTCAAAACTATACTAGTTGGTATAAATATGTTGTTAGGCAACATCTCAACAATATAACATATGTCATTATTATATATATTATATTGTTGAGCACTCTTCCTAACTGCTATATATTTCAAGCTGTATCTCCGAAACTTCTGAACATATTTTAATGAAATAAAGCTCAAATTGAAGAACAGTACACTCTTTCTGACATGAATGCAAGCAGAGCCCCCTACCGTAAATGGAAAGTTATGTTGTGTATATCATATCTTGCACTGTTTTATTCTTTTTACAGAACATAACACATTTCATTCCATGATATGTCTCATTGCCTCATAACAATATGGCTGACGAATGACAACCGAGGAAAAAGAACGTGTACCGTTCAGATTTGCATACAGGGCACTTGCTAATTGGTGCAATTTCTTCATTTTTTGAAAAAAAATAATAATTGTTATACTACGGTTTTGAATTTTGCTTCACCCTGTATTTTTTTTTCATACAGCAACCAAATATACTAACTAAGTGTTGCAAACATCATAAAGGAGAAAGAAATCCTATACATTACAAGAAAAAGGTTTAAAAAATGAAGTTAGTACCTGTTGTTATATATGGAGCAATGGAACCCTTGCAGTATTGATGAGACCACGTATCACTCATCCTAAGTAGAAAACGTACGTCTTTAACCACAAATTTCTTCAATTTTCTTCAAAACTATACTAGTTGGTATAAATATGTTGTTAGGCAACATCTCAACAATATAACATATGTCATTTTTATATATATTATATTGTTGAGCACTCTTCCTAACTGCTATATATTTCAGGCTATATCTCCGAAACTTCTGAACATATTTTAATGCAATAAAGCTCAAATTGAAGAGTTTACACTCTTTCTGATATGAATGCAAGCAGAGCCCCCTACCGTAAACGGAAGGTTATGTTGTGTATATCATATCTTGCACTGTTTTATTCTTTTTACAGAACATAACACATTTCATTCCATGATATGTCTCATTGCCTCATAACAATATGGCTGACGAATGACAACCGAGGAAAAAGAACATGTACCGTTCAGATTTGCATACAGGGCACTCGCTAACTGGTGCAATTTCTTCATTTTTTGAAAAAAAAATAATAATTGTTATACTACGGTTTTGAATTTTGCTTCACCCTGTATATTTTTTTTATACAACAACCAAATATACTAACTAAGTGTTGCAAACATCATAAAGGAGAAAGAAAACCTATACATTACAAGAAAAAGGTTTAAAAAATGAAGTTAGTACCTGTAGTTATATATGGAGGAATGGAACCCTTGCAGTATTGATCAGACCACGTATCACTCATCCTAAGTAGAAAACGTACGTCTTTAACCACAAATTTCTTCAATTTTCTTCAAAACTATACTAGTTGGTATAAATATGTTGTTAGGCAACATCTCAACAATATAACATATGTCATTATTATATATATTATATTGTTGAGCACTCTTCCTAACTGCTATATATTTCAAGCTGTATCTCCGAAACTTCTGAACATATTTTAATGAAATAAAGCTCAAATTGAAGAACAGTACACTCTTTCTGACATGAATGCAAGCAGAGCCCCCTACCGTAAATGGAAAGTTATGTTGTGTATATCATATCTTGCACTGTTTTATTCTTTTTACAGAACATAACACATTTCATTCCATGATATGTCTCATTGCCTCATAACAATTTGGCTGACGAATGACAATCGAGGAAAAAGAACATATACCGTTCAGATTTGCATACAGGGCACTTGCTAATTGGTGCAATTTCTTCATTTTTTGAAAAAAAAATAATAATTGTTATACTACGGTTTTGAATTTTGCTTCACCCTGTATATTTTTTTTCATACAGCAACCAAATATACTAACTAAGTGTTTCAAACATCATAAAGGAGAAAGAAATCCTATACATTACAAGAAAAAGTTTTAAAAAATGAAGTTAGTACCTGTTGTTATATATGGAGCAATGGAACCCTTGCAGTATTGATGAGACCACGTATCACTCATCCTAAGTAGAAAACGTACGTCTTTAACCACAAATTTCTTCAATTTTCTTCAAAACTATACTAGTTGGTATAAATATGTTGTTAGGCAACATCTCAACAATATAACATATGTCATTTTTATATATATTATATTGTTGAGCACTCTTCCTAACTGCTATATATTTCAAGCTGTATCTCCGAAACTTCTGAACATATTTTAATGAAATAAAGCTCAAATTGAAGAACAGTACACTCTTTCTGACACGAATGCAAGCAGAGCCCCCTACCGTAAATGGAAAGTTATGTTGTGTATATCATATCTTGCACTGTTTTATTCTTTTTACAGAACATAACACATTTCATTCCATGATATGTCTCATTGCCTCATAACAATATGGCTGACGAATGACAATCGAGGAAAAAGAACATGTACCGTTCAGATTTGCATACAGGGCACTTGCTAATTGGTGCAATTTCTTCATTTTTTGAAAAAAAAATAATAATTGTTATACTACGGTTTTGAATTTTGCTTCACCCTGTATATTTTTTTTCATACAGCAACCAAATATACTAACTAAGTGTTGCAAACATCATAAAGGAGAAAGAAATCCTATACATTAAAAGAAAAAGGTTTAAAAAATGAAGTTAGTACCTGTTGTTATATATGGAGCAATGGAACCCTTGCAGTATTGATGAGACCACGTATCACTCATCCTAAGTAGAAAACGTACGTCTTTAACCACAAATTTCTTCAATTTTCTTCAAAACTATACTAGTTGGTATAAATATGTTGTTAGGCAACATCTCAACAATATAACATATGTCATTTTTATATATATTATATTGTTGAGCACTCATCCTAACTGCTATATATTTCAGGCTATATCTCCGAAACTTCTGAACATATTTTAATGCAATAAAGCTCAAATTGAAGAGTTTACACTCTTTCTGATAGGAATGCAAGCAGAGCCCCCTACCGTAAACGGAAAGTTATGTTGTGTATATCATATCTTGCACTGTTTTATTCTTTTTACAGAACATAACACATTTCATTCCATGATATGTCTCATTGCCTCATAACAATATGGCTGACGAATGACAACCGAGGAAAAAGAACATGTACCGTTCAGATTTGCATACAGGGCACTCGCTAATTGGTGCAATTTCTTCATTTTTTGAAAAAAAAATAATAATTGTTATACTACGGTTTTGAATTTTGCTTCACCCTGTATATTTTTTTTATACAACAACCAAATATACTAACTAAGTGTTGCAAACATCATAAAGGAGAAAGAAAACCTATACATTACAAGAAAAAGGTTTAAAAAATGAAGTTAGTACCTGTAGTTATATATGGAGGAATGGAACCCTTGCAGTATTGATGAGACCACGTATCACTCATCCTAAGTAGAAAACGTACGTCTTTAACCACAAATTTCTTCAATTTTCTTCAAAACTATACTAGTTGGTATAAATATGTTGTTAGGCAACATCTCAACAATATAACATATGTCATTATTATATATATTATATTGTTGAGCACTCTTCCTAACTGCTATATATTTCAAGCTGTATCTCCGAAACTTCTGAACATATTTTAATGCAATAAAGCTCAAATTGAAGAACAGTACACTCTTTCTGACATGAATGCAAGCAGAGCCCCCTACCGTAAATGGAAAGTTATGTTGTGTATATCATATCTTGCACTGTTTTATTCTTTTTACAGAACATAACAAATTTCATTCCATGATATGTCTCATTGCCTCATAACAATATGGCTGACGAATGACAACCGAGGAAAAAGAACATGTACCGTTCAGATTTGCATACAGGGCACTTGCTAATTGGTGCAATTTCTTCATTTTTTGAAAAAAAAAATAATAATTGTTATACTACGGTTTTGAATTTTGCTTCACCCTGTATATTTTTTTCATACAGCAACCAAATATACTAACTAAGTGTTGCAAACATCATAAAGGAGAAAGAAATCCTATACATTACAAGAAAAAGGTTTAAAAAATGAAGTTAGTACCTGTTGTTATATATGGAGCAATGGAACCCTTGCAGTATTGATGAGACCACGTATCACTCATCCTAAGTAGAAAACGTACGTCTTTAACCACAAATTTCTTCAATTTTCTTCAAAACTATACTAGTTGGTATTAATATGTTGTTAGGCAACATCTCAACAATATAACATATGTCATTTTTATATATATTATATTGTTGAGCACTCTTCCTAACTGCTATATATTTCAGGCTATATCTCCGAAACTTCTGAACATATTTTAATGCAATAAAGCTCAAATTGAAGAGTTTACACTCTTTCTGATAGGAATGCAAGCAGAGCCCCCTACCGTAAACGGAAAGTTATGTTGTGTATATCATATCTTGCACTGTTTTATTCTTTTTACAGAACATAACACATTTCATTCCATGATATGTCTCATTGCCTCATAACAATATGGCTGACGAATGACAACCGAGGAAAAAGAACATGTACCGTTCAGATTTGCATACAGGGCACTTGCTAATTGGTGCAATTTCTTCATTTTTTGAAAAAAAATAATAATTGTTATACTACGGTTTTGAATTTTGCTTCACCCTGTATATTTTTTTTCATACAGCAACCAAATATACTAACTAAGTGTTGCAAACATCATAAAGGAGAAAGAAATCCTATACATTACAAGAAAAAGGTTTAAAAAATGAAGTTAGTACCTATTGTTATATATGGAGCAATGGAACCCTTGCAGTATTGATGAGACCACGTATCACTCATCCTAAGTAGAAAACGTACGTCTTTAACCACAAATTTCTTCAATTTTCTTCAAAACTATACTAGTTGGTATAAATATGTTGTTAGGCAACATCTCAACAATATAACATATGTCATTTTTATATATATTATATTGTTGAGCACTCTTCCTAACTGCTATATATTTCAGGCTATATCTCCGAAACTTCTGAACATATTTTTATGCAATAAAGCTCAAATTGAAGAGTTTACACTCTTTCTGATAGGAATGCAAGCAGAGCCCCCTACCGTAAACGGAAAGTTATGTTGTGTATATCATATCTTGCACTGTTTTATTCTTTTTACAGAACATAACACATTTCATTCCATGATATGTCTCATTGCCTCATAACAATATGGCTGACGAATGACAACCGAGGAAAAAGAACATGTACCGTTCAGATTTGCATACAGGGCACTCGCTAATTGGTGCAATTTCTTCATTTTTTTTTAAAAAAAATAATAATTGTTATACTACGGTTTTGAATTTTGCTTCACCCTGTATATTTTTTTATACAACAACCAAATATACTAACTAAGTGTTGCAAACATCATAAAGGAGAAAGAAAACCTATACATTACAAGAAAAAGGTTTAAAAAATGAAGTTAGTACCTGTAGTTATATATGGAGGAATGGAACCCTTGCAGTATTGATCAGACCACGTATCACTCATCCGAAGTAGAAAACGTACGTCTTTAACCACAAATTTCTTCAATTTTCTTCAAAACTATACTAGTTGGTATAAATATGTAGTTAGGCAACATCTCAACAATATAACATATGTCATTTTTATATATATTATATTGTTGAGCACTCTTCCTAACTGCTATATATTTCATGCTATATTTCCGTAACTTCTGAACATATTTTAATGCAATAAAGCTCAAATTGAAGAGTTTACACTCATTCTGATAGGAATGCAAGCAGAGCCCCCTACCGTAAACGGAAAGTTATGTTGTGTATATCATATCTTGCACTGTTTTATTCTTTTTACAGAACATAACACATTTCATTCCATGATATGTCTCATTGCCTCATAACAATATGGCTGACGAATGACAACCGAGGAAAAAGAACATGTACCGTTCAGATTTGCATACAGGGCACTTGCTAATTGGTGCAATTTCTTCATTTTTTGAAAAAAAAATAATAATTGTTATACTACGGTTTTGAATTTTGCTTCACCCTGTATATTTTTTTCATACAGCAACCAAATATACAAACTAAGTGTTGCAAACATCATAAAGGAGAAAGAAATCCTATACATTACAAGAAAAAGTTTTAAAAAATGAAGTTAGTACCTGTTGTTATATATGGAGCAATGGAACCCTTGCAGTATTGATGAGACCACGTATCACTCATCCTAAGTAGAAAACGTACGTCTTTAACCACAAATTTCTTCAATTTTCTTCAAAACTATACTAGTTGGTATAAATATGTTGTTAGGCAACATCTCAACAATATAACATATGTCATTTTTATATATATTATATTGTTGAGCACTCTTCCTAACTGCTATATATTTCAAGCTGTATCTCCGAAACTTCTGAACATATTTTAATGAAATAAAGCTCAAATTGAAGAACAGTACACTCTTTCTGACACGAATGCAAGCAGAGCCCCCTACCGTAAATGGAAAGTTATGTTGTGTATATCATATCTTGCACTGTTTTATTCTTTTTACAGAACATAACACATTTCATTCCATGATATGTCTCATTGCCTCATAACAATATGGCTGACGAATGACAATCGAGGAAAAAGAACATGTACCGTTCAGATTTGCATACAGGGCACTTGCTAATTGGTGCAATTTCTTCATTTTTTGAAAAAAAATAATAATTGTTATACTACGGTTTTGAATTTTGCTTCACCCTGTATATTTTTTTTCATACAGCAACCAAATATACTAACTAAGTGTTGCAAACATCATAAAGGAGAAAGAAATCCTATACATTAAAAGAAAAAGGTTTAAAAAATGAAGTTAGTACCTGTTGTTATATATGGAGCAATGGAACCCTTGCAGTATTGATGAGACCACGTATCACTCATCCTAAGTAGAAAACGTACGTCTTTAACCACAAATTTCTTCAATTTTCTTCAAAACTATACTAGTTGGTATAAATATGTTGTTAGGCAACATCTCAACAATATAACATATGTCATTTTTATATATATTATATTGTTGAGCACTCATCCTAACTGCTATATATTTCAGGCTATATCTCCGAAACTTCTGAACATATTTTAATGCAATAAAGCTCAAATTGAAGAGTTTACACTCTTTCTGATAGGAATGCAAGCAGAGCCCCCTACCGTAAACGGAAAGTTATGTTGTGTATATCATATCTTGCACTGTTTTATTCTTTTTACAGAACATAACACATTTCATTCCATGATATGTCTCATTGCCTCATAACAATATGGCTGACGAATGACAACCGAGGAAAAAGAACATGTACCGTTCAGATTTGCATACAGGGCACTCGCTAATTGGTGCAATTTCTTCATTTTTTGAAAAAAAAATAATAATTGTTATACTACGGTTTTGAATTTTGCTTCACCCTGTATATTTTTTTTATACAACAACCAAATATACTAACTAAGTGTTGCAAACATCATAAAGGAGAAAGAAAACCTATACATTACAAGAAAAAGGTTTAAAAAATGAAGTTAGTACCTGTAGTTATATATGGAGGAATGGAACCCTTGCAGTATTGATGAGACCACGTATCACTCATCCTAAGTAGAAAACGTACGTCTTTAACCACAAATTTCTTCAATTTTCTTCAAAACTATACTAGTTGGTATAAATATGTTGTTAGGCAACATCTCAACAATATAACATATGTCATTATTATATATATTATATTGTTGAGCACTCTTCCTAACTGCTATATATTTCAAGCTGTATCTCCGAAACTTCTGAACATATTTTAATGCAATAAAGCTCAAATTGAAGAACAGTACACTCTTTCTGACATGAATGCAAGCAGAGCCCCCTACCGTAAATGGAAAGTTATGTTGTGTATATCATATCTTGCACTGTTTTATTCTTTTTACAGAACATAACAAATTTCATTCCATGATATGTCTCATTGCCTCATAACAATATGGCTGACGAATGACAACCGAGGAAAAAGAACATGTACCGTTCAGATTTGCATACAGGGCACTTGCTAATTGGTGCAATTTCTTCATTTTTTGAAAAAAAAATAATAATTGTTATACTACGGTTTTGAATTTTGCTTCACCCTGTATATTTTTTTCATACAGCAACCAAATATACTAACTAAGTGTTGCAAACATCATAAAGGAGAAAGAAATCCTATACATTACAAGAAAAAGGTTTAAAAAATGAAGTTAGTACCTGTTGTTATATATGGAGCAATGGAACCCTTGCAGTATTGATGAGACCACGTATCACTCATCCTAAGTAGAAAACGTACGTCTTTAACCACAAATTTCTTCAATTTTCTTCAAAACTATACTAGTTGGTATTAATATGTTGTTAGGCAACATCTCAACAATATAACATATGTCATTTTTATATATATTATATTGTTGAGCACTCTTCCTAACTGCTATATATTTCAGGCTATATCTCCGAAACTTCTGAACATATTTTAATGCAATAAAGCTCAAATTGAAGAGTTTACACTCTTTCTGATAGGAATGCAAGCAGAGCCCCCTACCGTAAACGGAAAGTTATGTTGTGTATATCATATCTTGCACTGTTTTATTCTTTTTCCAGAACATAACACATTTCATTCCATGATATGTCTCATTGCCTCATAACAATATGGCTGACGAATGACAACCGAGGAAAAAGAACATGTACCGTTCAGATTTGCATACAGGGCACTTGCTAATTGGTGCAATTTCTTCATTTTTTGAAAAAAAATAATAATTGTTATACTACGGTTTTGAATTTTGCTTCACCCTGTATATTTTTTTTCATACAGCAACCAAATATACTAACTAAGTGTTGCAAACATCATAAAGGAGAAAGAAATCCTATACATTACAAGAAAAAGGTTTAAAAAATGAAGTTAGTACCTATTGTTATATATGGAGCAATGGAACCCTTGCAGTATTGATGAGACCACGTATCACTCATCCTAAGTAGAAAACGTACGTCTTTAACCACAAATTTCTTCAATTTTCTTCAAAACTATACTAGTTGGTATAAATATGTTGTTAGGCAACATCTCAACAATATAACATATGTCATTTTTATATATATTATATTGTTGAGCACTCTTCCTAACTGCTATATATTTCAGGCTATATCTCCGAAACTTCTGAACATATTTTTATGCAATAAAGCTCAAATTGAAGAGTTTACACTCTTTCTGATAGGAATGCAAGCAGAGCCCCCTACCGTAAACGGAAAGTTATGTTGTGTATATCATATCTTGCACTGTTTTATTCTTTTTACAGAACATAACACATTTCATTCCATGATATGTCTCATTGCCTCATAACAATATGGCTGACGAATGACAACCGAGGAAAAAGAACATGTACCGTTCAGATTTGCATACAGGGCACTCGCTAATTGGTGCAATTTCTTCATTTTTTTTTAAAAA
Source organism: Thermobia domestica (assembly GCF_964235325.1). Taxonomy (NCBI): domain Eukaryota; kingdom Metazoa; phylum Arthropoda; class Insecta; order Zygentoma; family Lepismatidae; genus Thermobia; species Thermobia domestica. Next base: position 199,755,494 of record NC_137461.1, read on the forward strand.
AAATAATAATTGTTATACTACGGTTTTGAATTTTGCTTCACCCTGTATATTTTTTTATACAACAACCAAATATACTAACTAAGTGTTGCAAACATCATAAAGGAGAAAGAAAACCTATACATTACAAGAAAAAGGTTTAAAAAATGAAGTTAGTACCTGTAGTTATATATGGAGGAATGGAACCCTTGCAGTATTGATCAGACCACGTATCACTCATCCGAAGTAGAAAACGTACGTCTTTAACCACAAATTTCTTCAATTTTCTTCAAAACTATACTAGTTGGTATAAATATGTAGTTAGGCAACATCTCAACAATATAACATATGTCATTTTTATATATATTATATTGTTGAGCACTCTTCCTAACTGCTATATATTTCATGCTATATTTCCGTAACTTCTGAACATATTTTAATGCAATAAAGCTCAAATTGAAGAGTTTACACTCATTCTGATAGGAATGCAAGCAGAGCCCCCTACCGTAAATGGAAAGTTATGTTGTGTATATCATATCTTGCACTGTTTTATTCTTTTTACAGAACATAACACATTTCATTCCATGATATGTCTCATTGCCTCATAACAATATGGCTGACGAATGACAACCGAGGAAAAAGAACATGTACCGTTCAGATTTGCATACAGGGCACTCGCTAATTGGTGCAATTTCTTCATTTTTTTTAAAAAAAAATAATAATTGTTATACTACGGTTTTGAATTTTGCTTCACCCTGTATATTTTTTTATACAACAACCAAATATACTAACTAAGTGTTGCAAACATCATAAAGGAGAAAGAAAACCTATACATTACAAGAAAAAGGTTTAAAAAATGAAGTTAGTACCTGTAGTTATATATGGAGGAATGGAACCCTTGCAGTATTGATCAGACCACGTATCACTCATCCTAAGTAGAAAACGTACGTCTTTAACCACAAATTTCTTCAATTTTCTTCAAAACTATACTAGTTGGTATAAATATGTAGTTAGGCAACATCTCAACAATATAACATATGTCATTTTTATATATATTATATTGTTGAGCACTCTTCCTAACTGCTATATATTTCAAGCTGTATCTCCGAAACTTCTGAACATATTTTAATGAAATAAAGCTCAAATTGAAGAACAGTACACTCTTTCTGACATGAATGCAAGCAGAGCCCCCTACCGTAAATGGAAAGTTATGTTGTGTATATCATATCTTGCACTGTTTTATTCTTTTTACAGAACATAACACATTTCATTCCATGATATGTCTCATTGCCTCATAACAATTTGGCTGACGAATGACAATCGAGGAAAAAGAACATATACCGTTCAGATTTGCATACAGGGCACTTGCTAATTGGTGCAATTTCTTCATTTTTTGAAAAAAAAATAATAATTGTTATACTACGGTTTTGAATTTTGCTTCACCCTGTATATTTTTTTTCATACAGCAACCAAATATACTAACTAAGTGTTTCAAACATCATAAAGGAGAAAGAAATCCTATACATTACAAGAAAAAGTTTTAAAAAATGAAGTTAGTACCTGTTGTTATATATGGAGCAATGGAACCCTTGCAGTATTGATGAGACCACGTATCACTCATCCTAAGTAGAAAACGTACGTCTTTAACCACAAATTTCTTCAATTTTCTTCAAAACTATACTAGTTGGTATAAATATGTTGTTAGGCAACATCTCAACAATATAACATATGTCATTTTTATATATATTATATTGTTGAGCACTCTTCCTAACTGCTATATATTTCAAGCTGTATCTCCGAAACTTCTGAACATATTTTAATGAAATAAAGCTCAAATTGAAGAACAGTACACTCTTTCTGACACGAATGCAAGCAGAGCCCCCTACCGTAAATGGAAAGTTATGTTGTGTATATCATATCTTGCACTGTTTTATTCTTTTTACAGAACATAACACATTTCATTCCATGATATGTCTCATTGCCTCATAACAATATGGCTGACGAATGACAATCGAGGAAAAAGAACATGTACCGTTCAGATTTGCATACAGGGCACTTGCTAATTGGTGCAATTTCTTCATTTTTTGAAAAAAAATAATAATTGTTATACTACGGTTTTGAATTTTGCTTCACCCTGTATATTTTTTTTCATACAGCAACCAAATATACTAACTAAGTGTTGCAAACATCATAAAGGAGAAAGAAATCCTATACATTAAAAGAAAAAGGTTTAAAAAATGAAGTTAGTACCTGTTGTTATATATGGAGCAATGGAACCCTTGCAGTATTGATGAGACCACGTATCACTCATCCTAAGTAGAAAACGTACGTCTTTAACCACAAATTTCTTCAATTTTCTTCAAAACTATACTAGTTGGTATAAATATGTTGTTAGGCAACATCTCAACAATATAACATATGTCATTTTTATATATATTATATTGTTGAGCACTCATCCTAACTGCTATATATTTCAGGCTATATCTCCGAAACTTCTGAACATATTTTAATGCAATAAAGCTCAAATTGAAGAGTTTACACTCTTTCTGATAGGAATGCAAGCAGAGCCCCCTACCGTAAACGGAAAGTTATGTTGTGTATATCATATCTTGCACTGTTTTATTCTTTTTACAGAACATAACACATTTCATTCCATGATATGTCTCATTGCCTCATAACAATATGGCTGACGAATGACAACCGAGGAAAAAGAACATGTACCGTTCAGATTTGCATACAGGGCACTCGCTAATTGGTGCAATTTCTTCATTTTTTGAAAAAAAAATAATAATTGTTATACTACGGTTTTGAATTTTGCTTCACCCTGTATATTTTTTTTATACAACAACCAAATATACTAACTAAGTGTTGCAAACATCATAAAGGAGAAAGAAAACCTATACATTACAAGAAAAAGGTTTAAAAAATGAAGTTAGTACCTGTAGTTATATATGGAGGAATGGAACCCTTGCAGTATTGATGAGACCACGTATCACTCATCCTAAGTAGAAAACGTACGTCTTTAACCACAAATTTCTTCAATTTTCTTCAAAACTATACTAGTTGGTATAAATATGTTGTTAGGCAACATCTCAACAATATAACATATGTCATTATTATATATATTATATTGTTGAGCACTCTTCCTAACTGCTATATATTTCAAGCTGTATCTCCGAAACTTCTGAACATATTTTAATGCAATAAAGCTCAAATTGAAGAACAGTACACTCTTTCTGACATGAATGCAAGCAGAGCCCCCTACCGTAAATGGAAAGTTATGTTGTGTATATCATATCTTGCACTGTTTTATTCTTTTTACAGAACATAACAAATTTCATTCCATGATATGTCTCATTGCCTCATAACAATATGGCTGACGAATGACAACCGAGGAAAAAGAACATGTACCGTTCAGATTTGCATACAGGGCACTTGCTAATTGGTGCAATTTCTTCATTTTTTGAAAAAAAAAATAATAATTGTTATACTACGGTTTTGAATTTTGCTTCACCCTGTATATTTTTTTCATACAGCAACCAAATATACTAACTAAGTGTTGCAAACATCATAAAGGAGAAAGAAATCCTATACATTACAAGAAAAAGGTTTAAAAAATGAAGTTAGTACCTGTTGTTATATATGGAGCAATGGAACCCTTGCAGTATTGATGAGACCACGTATCACTCATCCTAAGTAGAAAACGTACGTCTTTAACCACAAATTTCTTCAATTTTCTTCAAAACTATACTAGTTGGTATTAATATGTTGTTAGGCAACATCTCAACAATATAACATATGTCATTTTTATATATATTATATTGTTGAGCACTCTTCCTAACTGCTATATATTTCAGGCTATATCTCCGAAACTTCTGAACATATTTTAATGCAATAAAGCTCAAATTGAAGAGTTTACACTCTTTCTGATAGGAATGCAAGCAGAGCCCCCTACCGTAAACGGAAAGTTATGTTGTGTATATCATATCTTGCACTGTTTTATTCTTTTTACAGAACATAACACATTTCATTCCATGATATGTCTCATTGCCTCATAACAATATGGCTGACGAATGACAACCGAGGAAAAAGAACATGTACCGTTCAGATTTGCATACAGGGCACTTGCTAATTGGTGCAATTTCTTCATTTTTTGAAAAAAAATAATAATTGTTATACTACGGTTTTGAATTTTGCTTCACCCTGTATATTTTTTTTCATACAGCAACCAAATATACTAACTAAGTGTTGCAAACATCATAAAGGAGAAAGAAATCCTATACATTACAAGAAAAAGGTTTAAAAAATGAAGTTAGTACCTATTGTTATATATGGAGCAATGGAACCCTTGCAGTATTGATGAGACCACGTATCACTCATCCTAAGTAGAAAACGTACGTCTTTAACCACAAATTTCTTCAATTTTCTTCAAAACTATACTAGTTGGTATAAATATGTTGTTAGGCAACATCTCAACAATATAACATATGTCATTTTTATATATATTATATTGTTGAGCACTCTTCCTAACTGCTATATATTTCAGGCTATATCTCCGAAACTTCTGAACATATTTTTATGCAATAAAGCTCAAATTGAAGAGTTTACACTCTTTCTGATAGGAATGCAAGCAGAGCCCCCTACCGTAAACGGAAAGTTATGTTGTGTATATCATATCTTGCACTGTTTTATTCTTTTTACAGAACATAACACATTTCATTCCATGATATGTCTCATTGCCTCATAACAATATGGCTGACGAATGACAACCGAGGAAAAAGAACATGTACCGTTCAGATTTGCATACAGGGCACTCGCTAATTGGTGCAATTTCTTCATTTTTTTTTAAAAAAAATAATAATTGTTATACTACGGTTTTGAATTTTGCTTCACCCTGTATATTTTTTTATACAACAACCAAATATACTAACTAAGTGTTGCAAACATCATAAAGGAGAAAGAAAACCTATACATTACAAGAAAAAGGTTTAAAAAATGAAGTTAGTACCTGTAGTTATATATGGAGGAATGGAACCCTTGCAGTATTGATCAGACCACGTATCACTCATCCGAAGTAGAAAACGTACGTCTTTAACCACAAATTTCTTCAATTTTCTTCAAAACTATACTAGTTGGTATAAATATGTAGTTAGGCAACATCTCAACAATATAACATATGTCATTTTTATATATATTATATTGTTGAGCACTCTTCCTAACTGCTATATATTTCATGCTATATTTCCGTAACTTCTGAACATATTTTAATGCAATAAAGCTCAAATTGAAGAGTTTACACTCATTCTGATAGGAATGCAAGCAGAGCCCCCTACCGTAAACGGAAAGTTATGTTGTGTATATCATATCTTGCACTGTTTTATTCTTTTTACAGAACATAACACATTTCATTCCATGATATGTCTCATTGCCTCATAACAATATGGCTGACGAATGACAACCGAGGAAAAAGAACATGTACCGTTCAGATTTGCATACAGGGCACTTGCTAATTGGTGCAATTTCTTCATTTTTTGAAAAAAAAATAATAATTGTTATACTACGGTTTTGAATTTTGCTTCACCCTGTATATTTTTTTCATACAGCAACCAAATATACAAACTAAGTGTTGCAAACATCATAAAGGAGAAAGAAATCCTATACATTACAAGAAAAAGTTTTAAAAAATGAAGTTAGTACCTGTTGTTATATATGGAGCAATGGAACCCTTGCAGTATTGATGAGACCACGTATCACTCATCCTAAGTAGAAAACGTACGTCTTTAACCACAAATTTCTTCAATTTTCTTCAAAACTATACTAGTTGGTATAAATATGTTGTTAGGCAACATCTCAACAATATAACATATGTCATTTTTATATATATTATATTGTTGAGCACTCTTCCTAACTGCTATATATTTCAAGCTGTATCTCCGAAACTTCTGAACATATTTTAATGAAATAAAGCTCAAATTGAAGAACAGTACACTCTTTCTGACACGAATGCAAGCAGAGCCCCCTACCGTAAATGGAAAGTTATGTTGTGTATATCATATCTTGCACTGTTTTATTCTTTTTACAGAACATAACACATTTCATTCCATGATATGTCTCATTGCCTCATAACAATATGGCTGACGAATGACAATCGAGGAAAAAGAACATGTACCGTTCAGATTTGCATACAGGGCACTTGCTAATTGGTGCAATTTCTTCATTTTTTGAAAAAAAATAATAATTGTTATACTACGGTTTTGAATTTTGCTTCACCCTGTATATTTTTTTTCATACAGCAACCAAATATACTAACTAAGTGTTGCAAACATCATAAAGGAGAAAGAAATCCTATACATTAAAAGAAAAAGGTTTAAAAAATGAAGTTAGTACCTGTTGTTATATATGGAGCAATGGAACCCTTGCAGTATTGATGAGACCCGTATCACTCATCCTAAGTAGAAAACGTACGTCTTTAACCACAAATTTCTTCAATTTTCTTCAAAACTATACTAGTTGGTATAAATATGTTGTTAGGCAACATCTCAACAATATAACATATGTCATTTTTATATATATTATATTGTTGAGCACTCATCCTAACTGCTATATATTTCAGGCTATATCTCCGAAACTTCTGAACATATTTTAATGCAATAAAGCTCAAATTGAAGAGTTTACACTCTTTCTGATAGGAATGCAAGCAGAGCCCCCTACCGTAAACGGAAAGTTATGTTGTGTATATCATATCTTGCACTGTTTTATTCTTTTTACAGAACATAACACATTTCATTCCATGATATGTCTCATTGCCTCATAACAATATGGCTGACGAATGACAACCGAGGAAAAAGAACATGTACCGTTCAGATTTGCATACAGGGCACTCGCTAATTGGTGCAATTTCTTCATTTTTTGAAAAAAAAATAATAATTGTTATACTACGGTTTTGAATTTTGCTTCACCCTGTATATTTTTTTTATACAACAACCAAATATACTAACTAAGTGTTGCAAACATCATAAAGGAGAAAGAAAACCTATACATTACAAGAAAAAGGTTTAAAAAATGAAGTTAGTACCTGTAGTTATATATGGAGGAATGGAACCCTTGCAGTATTGATGAGACCACGTATCACTCATCCTAAGTAGAAAACGTACGTCTTTAACCACAAATTTCTTCAATTTTCTTCAAAACTATACTAGTTGGTATAAATATGTTGTTAGGCAACATCTCAACAATATAACATATGTCATTATTATATATATTATATTGTTGAGCACTCTTCCTAACTGCTATATATTTCAAGCTGTATCTCCGAAACTTCTGAACATATTTTAATGCAATAAAGCTCAAATTGAAGAACAGTACACTCTTTCTGACATGAATGCAAGCAGAGCCCCCTACCGTAAATGGAAAGTTATGTTGTGTATATCATATCTTGCACTGTTTTATTCTTTTTACAGAACATAACAAATTTCATTCCATGATATGTCTCATTGCCTCATAACAATATGGCTGACGAATGACAACCGAGGAAAAAGAACATGTACCGTTCAGATTTGCATACAGGGCACTTGCTAATTGGTGCAATTTCTTCATTTTTTGAAAAAAAAATAATAATTGTTATACTACGGTTTTGAATTTTGCTTCACCCTGTATATTTTTTTCATACAGCAACCAAATATACTAACTAAGTGTTGCAAACATCATAAAGGAGAAAGAAATCCTATACATTACAAGAAAAAGGTTTAAAAAATGAAGTTAGTACCTGTTGTTATATATGGAGCAATGGAACCCTTGCAGTATTGATGAGACCACGTATCACTCATCCTAAGTAGAAAACGTACGTCTTTAACCACAAATTTCTTCAATTTTCTTCAAAACTATACTAGTTGGTATTAATATGTTGTTAGGCAACATCTCAACAATATAACATATGTCATTTTTATATATATTATATTGTTGAGCACTCTTCCTAACTGCTATATATTTCAGGCTATATCTCCGAAACTTCTGAACATATTTTAATGCAATAAAGCTCAAATTGAAGAGTTTACACTCTTTCTGATAGGAATGCAAGCAGAGCCCCCTACCGTAAACGGAAAGTTATGTTGTGTATATCATATCTTGCACTGTTTTATTCTTTTTCCAGAACATAACACATTTCATTCCATGATATGTCTCATTGCCTCATAACAATATGGCTGACGAATGACAACCGAGGAAAAAGAACATGTACCGTTCAGATTTGCATACAGGGCACTTGCTAATTGGTGCAATTTCTTCATTTTTTGAAAAAAAATAATAATTGTTATACTACGGTTTTGAATTTTGCTTCACCCTGTATATTTTTTTTCATACAGCAACCAAATATACTAACTAAGTGTTGCAAACATCATAAAGGAGAAAGAAATCCTATACATTACAAGAAAAAGGTTTAAAAAATGAAGTTAGTACCTATTGTTATATATGGAGCAATGGAACCCTTGCAGTATTGATGAGACCACGTATCACTCATCCTAAGTAGAAAACGTACGTCTTTAACCACAAATTTCTTCAATTTTCTTCAAAACTATACTAGTTGGTATAAATATGTTGTTAGGCAACATCTCAACAATATAACATATGTCATTTTTATATATATTATATTGTTGAGCACTCTTCCTAACTGCTATATATTTCAGGCTATATCTCCGAAACTTCTGAACATATTTTTATGCAATAAAGCTCAAATTGAAGAGTTTACACTCTTTCTGATAGGAATGCAAGCAGAGCCCCCTACCGTAAACGGAAAGTTATGTTGTGTATATCATATCTTGCACTGTTTTATTCTTTTTACAGAACATAACACATTTCATTCCATGATATGTCTCATTGCCTCATAACAATATGGCTGACGAATGACAACCGAGGAAAAAGAACATGTACCGTTCAGATTTGCATACAGGGCACTCGCTAATTGGTGCAATTTCTTCATTTTTTTTAAAAAAAAATAATAATTGTTATACTACGGTTGTGAATTTTGCCTCACCCTGTATATTTTTTTATACAACAACCAAATATACTAACTAAGTGTTGCAAACATCATAAAGGAGAAAGAAAACCTATACATTACAAGAAAAAGGTTTAAAAAATGAAGTTAGTACCTGTAGTTATATATGGAGGAATGGAACCCTTGCAGTATTGATCAGACCACGTATCACTCATCCGAAGTAGAAAACGTACGTCTTTAACCACAAATTTCTTCAATTTTCTTCAAAACTATACTAGTTGGTATAAATATGTAGTTAGGCAACATCTCAACAATATAACATATGTCATTTTTATATATATTATATTGTTGAGCACTCTTCCTAACTGCTATATATTTCATGCTATATTTCCGTAACTTCTGAACATATTTTAATGCAATAAAGCTCAAATTGAAGAGTTTACACTCATTCTGATAGGAATGCAAGCAGAGCCCCCTACCGTAAACGGAAAGTTATGTTGTGTATATCATATCTTGCACTGTTTTATTCTTTTTACAGAACATAACACATTTCATTCCATGATATGTCTCATTGCCTCATAACAATATGGCTGACGAATGACAACCGAGGAAAAAGAACATGTACCGTTCAGATTTGCATACAGGGCACTTGCTAATTGGTGCAATTTCTTCATTTTTTGAAAAAAAAATAATAATTGTTATACTACGGTTTTGAATTTTGCTTCACCCTGTATATTTTTTTCATACAGCAACCAAATATACTAACTAAGTGTTGCAAACATCATAAAGGAGAAAGAAATCCTATACATTACAAGAAAAAGGTTTAAAAAATGAAGTTAGTACCTGTTGTTATATATGGAGCAATGGAACCCTTGCAGTATTGATGAGACCACGTATCACTCATCCTAAGTAGAAAACGTACGTCTTTAACCACAAATTTCTTCAATTTTCTTCAAAACTATACTAGTTGGTATTAATATGTTGTTAGGCAACATCTCAACAATATAACATATGTCATTTTTATATATATTATATTGTTGAGTACTCTTCCTAACTGCTATATATTTCAGGCTATATCTCCGAAACTTCTGAACATATTTTAATGCAATAAAGCTCAAATTGAAGAGTTTACACTCTTTCTGATAGGAATGCAAGCAGAGCCCCCTACCGTAAACGGAAAGTTATGTTGTGTATATCATATCTTGCACTGTTTTATTCTTTTTACAGAACATAACACATTTCATTCCATGATATGTCTCATTGCCTCATAACAATATGGCTGACGAATGACAACCGAGGAAAAAGAACATGTACCGTTCAGATTTGCATACAGGGCACTTGCTAATTGGTGCACTTTCTTCATTTTTTGAAAAAAAATAATAATTGTTATACTACGGTTTTGAATTTTGCTTCACCCTGTATATTTTTTTTCATACAGCAACCAAATATACTAACTAAGTGTTGCAAACATCATAAAGGAGAAAGAAATCCTATACATTACAAGAAAAAGGTTTAAAAAATGAAGTTAGTACCTATTGTTATATATGGAGCAATGGAACCCTTGCAGTATTGATGAGACCACGTATCACTCATCCTAAGTAGAAAACGTACGTCTTTAACCACAAATTTCTTCAATTTTCTTCAAAACTATACTAGTTGGTATAAATATGTAGTTAGGCAACATCTCAACAATATAACATATGTCATTTTTATATATATTATATTGTTGAGCACTCTTCCTAACTGCTATATATTTCATGCTATATTTCCGTAACTTCTGAACATATTTTAATGCAATAAAGCTCAAATTGAAGAGTTTACACTCATTCTGATAGGAATGCAAGCAGAGCCCCCTACCGTAAACGGAAAGTTATGTTGTGTATATCATATCTTGCACTGTTTTATTCTTTTTACAGAACATAACACATTTCATTCCATGATATGTCTCATTGCCTCATAACAATATGGCTGACGAATGACAACCGAGGAAAAAGAACATGTACCGTTCAGATTTGCATACAGGGCACTTGCTAATTGGTGCAATTTCTTCATTTTTTGAAAAAAAAATAATAATTGTTATACTACGGTTTTGAATTTTGCTTCACCCTGTATATTTTTTTCATACAGCAACCAAATATACTAACTAAGTGTTGCAAACATCATAAAGGAGAAAGAAATCCTATACATTACAAGAAAAAGGTTTAAAAAATGAAGTTAGTACCTGTTGTTATATATGGAGCAATGGAACCCTTGCAGTATTGATGAGACCACGTATCACTCATCCTAAGTAGAAAACGTACGTCTTTAACCACAAATTTCTTCAATTTTCTTCAAAACTATACTAGTTGGTATAAATATGTTGTTAGGCAACATCTCAACAATATAACATATGTCATTTTTATATATATTATATTGTTGAGCACTCTTCCTAACTGCTATATATTTCAGGCTATATCTCCGAAACTTCTGAACATATTTTAATGCAATAAAGCTCAGATTGAAGAGTTTACACTCTTTCTGATAGGAATGCAAGCAGAGCCCCCTACCGTAAACGGAAAGTTATGTTGTGTATATCATATCTTGCACTGTTTTATTCTTTTTACAGAACATAACACATTTCATTCCATGATATGTCTCATTGCCTCATAACAATATGGCTGACGAATGACAACCGAGGAAAAAGAACATGTACCGTTCAGATTTGCATACAGGGCACTTGCTAATTGGTGCACTTTCTTCATTTTTTGAAAAAAAATAATAATTGTTATACTACGGTTTTGAATTTTGCTTCACCCTGTATATTTTTTTTCATACAGCAACCAAATATACTAACTAAGTGTTGCAAACATCATAAAGGAGAAAGAAATCCTATACATTACAAGAAAAAGGTTTAAAAAATGAAGTTAGTACCTATTGTTATATATGGAGCAATGGAACCCTTGCAGTATTGATGAGACCACGTATCACTCATCCTAAGTAGAAAACGTACGTCTTTAACCACAAATTTCTTCAATTTTCTTCAAAACTATACTAGTTGGTATAAATATGTTGTTAGGCAACATCTCAACAATATAACATATGTCATTTTTATATATATTATATTGTTGAGCACTCTTCCTAACTGCTATATATTTCAGGCTATATCTCCGAAACTTCTGAACATATTTTAATGCAATAAAGCTCAGATTGAAGAGTTTACACTCTTTCTGATAGGAATGCAAGCAGAGCCCCCTACCGTAAACGGAAAGTTATGTTGTGTATATCATATCTTGCACTGTTTTATTCTTTTTACAGAACATAACACATTTCATTCCATGATATGTCTCATTGCCTCATAACAATATGGCTGACGAATGACAACCGAGGAAAAAGAACATGTACCGTTCAGATTTGCATACAGGGCACTCGCTAATTGGTGCAATTTCTTCATTTTTTTTTAAAAAAAAATAATAATTGTTATACTACGGTTTTGAATTTTGCTTCACCCTGTAGATTTTTTTATACAACAACCAAATATACTAACTAAGTGTTGCAAACATCATAAAGGAGAAAGAAAACCTATACATTACAAGAAAAAGGTTTAAAAAATGAAGTTAGTACCTGTAGTTATATATGGAGGAATGGAACCCTTGCAGTATTGATCAGACCACGTATCACTCATCCGAAGTAGAAAACGTACGTCTTTAACCACAAATTTCTTCAATTTTCTTCAAAACTATACTAGTTGGTATAAATATGTTGTTAGGCAACATCTCAACAATATAACATATGTCATTTTTATATATATTATATTGTTGAGCACTCTTCCTAACTGCTATATATTTCATGCTATATTTCCGTAACTTCTGAACATATTTTAATGCAATAAAGCTCAAATTGAAGAGTTTACACTCATTCTGATAGGAATGCAAGCAGAGCCCCCTACCGTAAACGGAAAGTTATGTTGTGTATATCATATCTTGCACTGTTTTATTCTTTTTACAGAACATAACACATTTCATTCCATGATATGTCTCATTGCCTCATAACAATATGGCTGACGAATGACAACCGAGGAAAAAGAACATGTACCGTTCAGATTTGCATACAGGGCACTTGCTAATTGGTGCAATTTCTTCATTTTTTGAAAAAAAAAATAATAATTGTTATACTACGGTTTTGAATTTTGCTTCAGCCTGTATATTTTTTTTCATACAGCAACCAAATATACTAACTAAATGTTGCAAACATCATAAAGGAGAAAGAAATCCTATACATTACAAGAAAAAGGTTTAAAAAATGAAGTTAGTAACTGTTGTTATATATGGAGCAATGGAACCCTTGCAGTATTGATGAGACCACGTATCACTCATCCTAAGTAGAAAACGTACGTCTTTAACCACAAATTTCTTCAATTTTCTTCAAAACTATACTAGTTGGTATTAATATGTTGTTAGGCAACATCTCAACAATATAACATATGTCATTTTTATATATATTATATTGTTGAGCACTCTTCCTAACTGCTATATATTTCAGGCTATATCTCCGAAACTTCTGAACATATTTTAATGCAATAAAGCTCAAATTGAAGAGTTTACACTCTTTCTGATAGGAATGCAAGCAGAGCCCCCTACCGTAAACGGAAAGTTATGCTGTGTATATCATATCTTGCACTGTTTTATTCTTTTTACAGAACATAACACATTTCATTCCATGATATGTCTCATTGCCTCATAACAATATGGCTGACGAATGACAACCGAGGAAAAAGAACATGTACCGTTCAGATTTGCATACAGGGCACTTGCTAATTGGTGCAATTTCTTCATTTTTTGAAAAAAAAAAATAATTGTTATACTACGGTTTTGAATTTTGCTTCACCCTGTATTTTTTTTTTCATACAGCAACCAAATATACTAACTAACTGTTGCAAACATCATAAAGGAGAAAGAAATCCTATACATTACAAGAAAAAGGTTTAAAAAATGAAGTTAGTACCTGTTGTTATATATGGAGCAATGGAACCCTTGCAGTATTGATGAGACCACGTATCACTCATCCTAAGTAGAAAACGTACGTCTTTAACCACAAATTTCTTTAATTTTCTTCAAAACTATACTAGTTGGTATAAATATGTTGTTAGGCAACATCTCAACAATATAACATATGTCATTTTTATATATATTATATTGTTGAGCACTCTTCCTAACTGCTATATATTTCAGGCTATATCTCCGAAACTTCTGAACATATTTTAATGCAATAAAGCTCAAATTGAAGAGTTTACACTCTTTCTGATAGGAATGCAAGCAGAGCCCCCTACCGTAAACGGAAAGTTATGTTGTGTATATCATATCTTGCACTGTTTTATTCTTTTTACAGAATATAACACATTTCATTCCATGATATGTCTCATTGCCTCATAACAATATGACTGACGAATGACAACCGAGGAAAAAGAACATGTACCGTTCAGATTTGCATACAGGGCACTCGCTAATTGGTGCAATTTCTTCATTTTTTGAGAAAAAATAATAATTGTTATACTACGGTTTTGAATTTTGCTTCACCCTGTATATTTTTTTTATACAACAACCAAATATACTAACTAAGTGCTGCAAACATCATAAAGGAGAAAGAAAACCTATACATTACAAGAAAAAGGTTTAAAAAATGAAGTTTGTAGCTGTAGTTATATATGGAGGAATGGAACCCTTGCAGTATTGATGAGACCACGTATCACTCATCCTAAGTAGAAAACGTACGTCTTTAACCACAAATTTCTTCAATTTTCTTCAAAACTATACTAGTTGGTATAAATATGTTGTTAGGCAACATCTCAACAATATAACATATGTCATTATTATATATATTATATTGTTGAGCACTCTTCCTAACTGCTATATATTTCAAGCTGTATCTCCGAAACTTCTGAACATATTTTAATGAAATAAAGCTCAAATTGAAGAACAGTACACTCTTTCTGACGTGAATGCAAGCAGAGCCCCCTACCGTAAATGGAAAGTTATGTTGTGTATATCATATCTTGCACTGTTTTATTCTTTTTACAGAACATAACACATTTCATTCCATGATATGTCTCATTGCCTCATAACAATATGACTGACGAATGACAACCGAGGAAAAAGAACATGTACCGTTCAGATTTGCATACAGGGCACTCGCTAATTGGTGCAATTTCTTCATTTTTTGAAAAAAAATAATAATTGTTATACTACGGTTTTGAATTTTGCTTCACCCTGTATATTTTTTTTATACAACAACCAAATATACTAACTAAGTGTTGCAAACATCATAAAGGAGAAAGAAAACCTATACATTACAAGAAAAAGGTTTAAAAAATGAAGTTAGTAGCTGTAGTTATATATGGAGGAATGGAACCCTTGCAGTATTGATGAGACCACGTATCACTCATCCTAAGTAGAAAACGTACGTCTTTAACCACAAATTTCTTCAATTTTCTTCAAAACTATACTAGTTGGTATAAATATGTTGTTAGGCAACATCTCAACAATATAACATATGTCATTATTATATATATTATATTGTTGAGCACTCTTCCTAACTGCTATATATTTCAAGCTGTATCTCCGAAACTTCTGAACATATTTTAATGAAATAAAGCTCAAATTGAAGAACAGTACACTCTTTCTGACGTGAATGCAAGCAGAGCCCCCTACCGTAAATGGAAAGTTATGTTGTGTATATCATATCTTGCACTGTTTTATTCTTTTTACAGAACATAACACATTTCATTCCATGATATGTCTCATTGCCTCATAACAATATGGCTGACGAATGACAACCGAGGAAAAAGAACATGTACCGTTCAGATTTGCATACAGGGCACTTGCTAATTGGTGCAATTTCTTCATTTTTTGAAAAAAAAAATAATTGTTATACTACGGTTTTGAATTTTGCTTCACCCTGTATTTTTTTTTCATACAGCAACCAAATATACTAACTAACTGTTGCAAACATCATAAAGGAGAAAGAAAACCTATACATTACAAGAAAAAGGTTTAAAAAATGAAGTTAGTACCTGTTGTTATATATGGAGCAATGGAACCCTTGCAGTATTGATGAGACCACGTATCACTCATCCTAAGTAGAAAACGTACGTCTTTAACCACAAATTTCTTTAATTTTCTTCAAAACTATACTAGTTGGTATAAATATGTTGTTAGGCAACATCTCAACAATATAACATATGTCATTTTTATATATATTATATTGTTGAGCACTCTTCCTAACTGCTATATATTTCAGGCTATATCTCCGAAACTTCTGAACATATTTTAATGCAATAAAGCTCAAATTGAAGAGTTTACACTCTTTCTGATAAGAATGCAAGCAGAGCCCCCTACCGTAAACGGAAAGTTATGTTGTGTATATCATATCTTGCACTGTTTTATTCTTTTTACAGAATATAACACATTTCATTCCATGATATGTCTCATTGCCTCATAACAATATGACTGACGAATGACAACCGAGGAAAAAGAACATGTACCGTTCAGATTTGCATACAGGGCACTCGCTAATTGTTGCAATTTCTTCATTTTTTGAAAAAAAATAATAATTGTTATACTACGGTTTTGAATTTTGCTTCACCCTGTATATTTTTTTTATACAACAACCAAATATACTAACTAAGTGTTGCAAACATCATAAAGGAGAAAGAAAACCTATACATTACAAGAAAAAGGTTTAAAAAATGAAGTTTGTAGCTGTAGTTATATATGGAGGAATGGAACCCTTGCAGTATTGATGAGACCACGTATCACTCATCCTAAGTAGAAAACGTACGTCTTTAACCACAAATTTCTTCAATTTTCTTCAAAACTATACTAGTTGGTATAAATATGTTGTTAGGCAACATCTCAACAATATAACATATGTCATTATTATATATATTATATTGTTGAGCACTCTTCCTAACTGCTATATATTTCAAGCTGTATCTCCGAAACTTCTGAACATATTTTAATGAAATAAAGCTCAAATTGAAGAACAGTACACTCTTTCTGACGTGAATGCAAGCAGAGCCCCCTACCGTAAATGGAAAGTTATGTTGTGTATATCATATCTTGCACTGTTTTATTCTTTTTACAGAACATAACACATTTCATTCCATGATATGTCTCATTGCCTCATAACAATATGACTGACGAATGACAACCGAGGAAAAAGAACATGTACCGTTCAGATTTGCATACAGGGCACTCGCTAATTGGTGCAATTTCTTCATTTTTTGAAAAAAAATAATAATTGTTATACTACGGTTTTGAATTTTGCTTCACCCTGTATATTTTTTTTATACAACAACCAAATATACTAACTAAGTGTTGCAAACATCATAAAGGAGAAAGAAAACCTATACATTACAAGAAAAAGGTTTAAAAAATGAAGTTTGTAGCTGTAGTTATATATGGAGGAATGGAACCCTTGCAGTATTGATGAGACCACGTATCACTCATCCTAAGTAGAAAACGTACGTCTTTAACCACAAATTTCTTCAATTTTCTTCAAAACTATACTAGTTGGTATAAATATGTTGTTAGGCAACATCTCAACAATATAACATATGTCATTATTATATATATTATATTGTTGAGCACTCTTCCTAACTGCTATATATTTCAAGCTGTATCTCCGAAACTTCTGAACATATTTTAATGAAATAAAGCTCAAATTGAAGAACAGTACACTCTTTCTGAAGTGAATGCAAGCAGAGCCCCCTACCGTAAATGGAAAGTTATGTTGTGTATATCATATCTTGCACTGTTTTATTCTTTTTACAGAACATAACACATTTCATTCCATGATATGTCTCATTGCCTCATAACAATATGACTGACGAATGACAACCGAGGAAAAAGAACATGTACCGTTCAGATTTGCATACAGGGCACTCGCTAATTGGTGCAATTTCTTCATTTTTTGAAAAAAAATAATAATTGTTATACTACGGTTTTGAATTTTGCTTCACCCTGTATATTTTTTTAATACAACAACCAAATATACTAACTAAGTGTTGCAAACATCATAAAGGAGAAAGAAAACCTATACATTACAAGAAAAAGGTTTAAAAAATGAAGTTAGTAGCTGTAGTTATATATGGAGGAATGGAACCCTTGCAGTATTGATGAGACCACGTATCACTCATCCTAAGTAGAAAACGTACGTCTTTAACCACAAATTTCTTCAATTTTCTTCAAAACTATACTAGTTGGTATAAATATGTTGTTAGGCAACATCTCAACAATATAACATATGTCATTATTATATATATTATATTGTTGAGCACTCTTCCTAACTGCTATATATTTCAAGCTGTATCTCCGAAACTTCTGAACATATTTTAATGAAATAAAGCTCAAATTGAAGAACAGTACACTCTTTCTGACGTGAATGCAAGCAGAGCCCCCTACCGTAAATGGAAAGTTATGTTGTGTATATCATATCTTGCACTGTTTTATTCTTTTTACAGAACATAACACATTTCATTCCATGATATGTCTCATTGCCTCATAACAATATGGCTGACGAATGACAACCGAGAAAAACGAACATGTACCGTTCAGATTTGTATACAGGGCACTTGCTAATTGGTGCAATTTCTTCATTATTTGAAAAAAAAAAATAATAATTGTTATACTAAGGTTTTGAATTTTGCTTCACCCTGTATATTTTTTTTCATACAGCAACCAAATATACTAACTAAGTGTTGGAAACATCATAAAGGAGAAAGAAATCCTATACATTACAAGAAAAAGGTTTAAAAAATGAAGTTAGTACCTGTAGTTATATATGGAGGAATGGAACCCTTGCAGTATTGATGAGACCACGTATCACTCATCCTAAGTAGAAAACGTACGTCTTTAACCACAAATTTCTTCAATTTTCTTCAAAACTATACTAGTTGGTATAAATATGTTGTTAGGCAACATCTCAACAATATAACATATGTCATTTTTATATATATTATATTGTTGAGCACTCTTCCTAACTGCTATATATTTCAGGCTATATCTCCGAAACTTCTGAACATATTTTAATGCAATAAAGCTCAAATTGAATAGTTTACACTCTTTCTGATATGAATGCAAGCAGAGCCCCCTACCGTAAACGGAAAGTTATGTTGTGTATATCATATCTTGCACTGTTTTATTCTTTTTACAGAACATAACACATTTCATTCCATGATATGTCTCATTGCCTCATAACAATATGGCTGACGAATGACAACCGAGGAAAAAGAACATGTACCGTTCAGATTTGCATACAGGGCACTCGCTAATTGGTGCAATTTCTTCATTTTTTGAAAAAAAAATAATAATTGTTATACTACAGTTTTGAATTTTGCTTCACCCTCTTATATTTTTTTTATACAACAACCAAATATACTAACTAAGTGTTGCAAACATCATAAAGGAGAAAGAAAACCTATACATTATTAGAAAAAGGTTTAAAAAATGAAGTTAGTACCTGTAGTTATATATGGAGGAATGGAACCCTTGCAGTATTGATGAGACCACGTATCACTCATCCTAAGTAGAAAACGTACGTCTTTAACCACAAATTTCTTCAATTTTCTTCAAAACTATACTAGTTGGTATAAATATGTTGTTAGGCAACATCTCAACAATATAACATATGTCATTATTATATATATTATATTGTTGAGCACTCTTCCTAACTGCTATATATTTCAAGCTGTATCTCCGAAACTTCTGAACATATTTTAATGAAATAAAGCTCAAATTGAAGAACAGTACACTCTTTCTGACATGAATGCAAGCAGAGCCCCCTACCGTAAATGGAAAGTTATGTTGTGTATATCATATCTTGCACTGTTTTATTCTTTTTACAGAACATAACACATTTCATTCCATGATATGTCTCATTGCCTCATAACAATATGGCTGACGAATGACAACCGAGGAAAAAGAACATGTACCGTTCAGATTTGCATACAGGGCACTTGCTAATTGCTGCAATTTCTTCATTTTTTTTAAAAAAATAATAATTGTTATACTACGGTTTTGAATTTTGCTTCACCCTGTATTTTTTTTTCATACAGCAACCAAATATACTAACTAAGTGTTGCAAACATCATAAAGGAGAAAGAAATCCTATACATTACAAGAAAAAGGTTTAAAAAATGAAGTTAGTACCTGTTGTTATATATGGAGCAATGGAACCCTTGCAGTATTGATGAGACCACGTATCACTCATCCTAAGTAGAAAACGTACGTCTTTAACCACAAATTTCTTCAATTTTCTTCAAAACTATACTAGTTGGTATAAATATGTTGTTAGGCAACATCTCAACAATATAACATATGTCATTTTTATATATATTATATTGTTGAGCACTCTTCCTAACTGCTATATATTTCATGCTATATTTCCGTAACTTCTGAACATATTTTAATGCAATAAAGCTCAAATTGAAGAGTTTACACTCATTCTGATAGGAATGCAAGCAGAGCCCCCTACCGTAAACGGAAAGTTATGTTGTGTATATCATATCTTGCACTGTTTTATTCTTTTTACAGAACATAACACATTTCATTCCATGATATGTCTCATTGCCTCATAACAATATGGCTGACGAATGTCAACCGAGGAAAAAGAACATGTACCGTTCAGATTTGCATACAGGGCACTCGCTAATTGGTGCAATTTCTTCATTTTTTGAAAAAAAAAATAATAATTGTTATACTACAGTTTTGAATTTTGCTTCACCCTCTTATATTTTTTTATACAACAACCAAATATACTAACTAAGTGTTGCAAACATCATAAAGGAGAAAGAAAACCTATACATTATTAGAAAAAGGTTTAAAAAATGAAGTTAGTACCTGTAGTTATATATGGAGGAATGGAACCCTTGCAGTATTGATGAGACCACGTATCACTCATCCTAAGTAGAAAACGTACGTCTTTAACCACAAATTTCTTCAATTTTCTTCAAAACTATACTAGTTGGTATAAATATGTTGTTAGGCAACATCTCAACAATATAACATATGTCATTATTATATATATTATATTGTTGAGCACTCTTCCTAACTGCTATATATTTCAAGCTGTATCTCCGAAACTTCTGAACATATTTTAATGAAATAAAGCTCAAATTGAAGAACAGTACACTCTTTCTGACATGAATGCAAGCAGAGCCCCCTACCGTAAATGGAAAGTTATGTTGTGTATATCACATCTTGCACTGTTTTATTCTTTTTACAGAACATAACACATTTCATTCCATGATATGTCTCATTGCCTCATAACAATATGGCTGACGAATGACAACCGAGGAAAAAGAACATGTACCGTTCAGATTTGCATACAGGGCACTTGCTAATTGGTGCAATTTCTTCATTTTTTGAAAAAAAATAATAATTGTTATACTACGGTTTTGAATTTTGCTTCACCCTGTATTTTTTTTTCATACAGCAACCAAATATACTAACTAAGTGTTGCAAACATCATAAAGGAGAAAGAAATCCTATACATTACAAGAAAAAGGTTTAAAAAATGAAGTTAGTACCTGTTGTTATATATGGAGCAATGGAACCCTTGCAGTATTGATGAGACCACGTATCACTCATCCTAAGTAGAAAACGTACGTCTTTAACCACAAATTTCTTCAATTTTCTTCAAAACTATACTAGTTGGTATAAATATGTTGTTAGGCAACATCTCAACAATATAACATATGTCATTTTTATATATATTATATTGTTGAGCACTCTTCCTAACTGCTATATATTTCATGCTATATTTCCGTAACTTCTGAACATATTTTAATGCAATAAAGCTCAAATTGAAGAGTTTACACTCATTCTGATAGGAATGCAAGCAGAGCCCCCTACCGTAAACGGAAAGTTATGTTGTGTATATCATATCTTGCACTGTTTTATTCTTTTTACAGAACATAACACATTTCATTCCATGATATGTCTCATTGCCTCATAACAATATGGCTGACGAATGACAACCGAGGAAAAAGAACATGTACCGTTCAGATTTGCATACAGGGCACTTGCTAATTGGTGCAATTTCTTCATTTTTTGAAAAAAAAATAATAATTGTTATACTACGGTTTTGAATTTTGCTTCACCCTGTATATTTTTTTTCATACAGCAACCAAATATACTAACTAAGTGTTGCAAACATCATAAAGGAGAAAGAAATCCTATACATTACAAGAAAAAGGTTTAAAAAATGAAGTTAGTACCTGTTGTTATATATGGAGCAATGGAACCCTTGCAGTATTGATGAGACCACGTATCACTCATCCTAAGTAGAAAACGTACGTCTTTAACCACAAATTTCTTCAATTTTCTTCAAAACTATACTAGTTGGTATTAATATGTTGTTAGGCAACATCTCAACAATATAACATATGTCATTTTTATATATATTATATTGTTGAGCACTCTTCCTAACTGCTATATATTTCAGGCTATATCTCCGAAACTTCTGAACATATTTTAATGCAATAAAGCTCAAATTGAAGAGTTTACACTCTTTCTGATAGGAATGCAAGCAGAGCCCCCTACCGTAAACGGAAAGTTATGTTGTGTATATCATATCTTGCACTGTTTTATTCTTTTTACAGAATATAACACATTTCATTCCATGATATGTCTCATTGCCTCATAACAATATGACTGACGAATGACAACCGAGGAAAAAGAACATGTACCGTTCAGATTTGCATACAGGGCACTCGCTAATTGGTGCAATTTCTTCATTTTTTGAAAAAAAAATAATAATTGTTATACTACGGTTTTGAATTTTGCTTCACCCTGTATATTTTTTTTATACAACAACCAAATATACTAACTAAGTGTTGCAAACATCATAAAGGAGAAAGAAAACCTATACATTACAAGAAAAAGGTTTAAAAAATGAAGTTAGTAGCTGTAGTTATATATGGAGGAATGGAACCCTTGCAGTATTGATGAGACCACGTATCACTCATCCTAAGTAGAAAACGTACGTCTTTAACCACAAATTTCTTCAATTTTCTTCAAAACTATACTAGTTGGTATAAATATGTTGTTAGGCAACATCTCAACAATATAACATATGTCATTATTATATATATTATATTGTTGAGCACTCTTCCTAACTGCTATATATTTCAAGCTGTATCTCCGAAACTTCTGAACATATTTTAATGAAATAAAGCTCAAATTGAAGAACAGTACACTCTTTCTGACGTGAATGCAAGCAGAGCCCCCTACCGTAAATGGAAAGTTATGTTGTGTATATCATATCTTGCACTGTTTTATTCTTTTTACAGAACATAACACATTTCATTCCATGATATGTCTCATTGCCTCATAACAATATGGCTGACGAATGACAACCGAGGAAAACGAACATGTACCGTTCAGATTTGCATACAGGGCACTTGCTAATTGGTGCAATTTCTTCATTTTTTGAAAAAAAAATAATAATTGTTATACTAAGGTTTTGAATTTTGCTTCACCCTGTATATATTTTTTCATACAGCAACCAAATATACTAACTAAGTGTTGGAAACATCATAAAGGAGAAAGATATCCTATACATTACAAGAAAAAGGTTTAAAAAATGAAGTTAGTACCTGTTGTTATATATGGAGCAATGGAACCCTTGCAGTATTGATGAGACCACGTATCACTCATCCTAAGTAGAAAACGTACGTCTTTAACCACAAATTTCTTCAATTTTCTTCAAAACTATACTAGTTGGTATAAATATGTTGTTAGGCAACATCTCAACAATATAACATATGTCATTTTTATATATATTATATTGTTGAGCACTCTTCCTAACTGCTATATATTTCAAGCTGTATCTCCGAAACTTCTGAACATATTTTAATGAAATAAAGCTCAAATTCAAGAACAGTACACTCTTTCTGACATGAATGCAAGCAGAGCTCCCTACCGTAAATGGAAAGTTATGTTGTGTATATCATATCTTGCACTGTTTTATTCTTTTTACAGAACATAACACATTTCATTCCATGATATGTCTCATTGCCTCATAACAATATGGCTGACGAATGACAACCGAGGAAAAAGAACATGTACCGTTCAGATTTGCATACAGGGCACTTGCTAATTGGTGCAATTTCTTCATTTTTTGAAAAAAAAATAATAATTGTTACACTACGGTTTTGAATTTTTCTTCACCCTGTATATTTTTTTTCATACAGCAACCAAATATACTAACTAAGTGTTGCAAACATCATAAAGGAGAAAGAAATTCTATACATTACAAGAAAAAGGTTTAAAAAATGAAGTTAGTACCTGTTGTTATATATGGAGCAATGGAACCCTTGCAGTATTGATGAGACCACGTATCACTTATCCTAAGTAGAAAACGTACGTCTTTAACCACAAATTTCTTCAATTTTCTTCAAAACTATACTAGTTGGTATAAATATGTTGTTAGGCAACATCTCAACAATATAACATATGTCATTTTTATATATATTATATTGTTGAGCACTCTTCCTAACTGCTATATATTTCAGGCTATATCTCCGAAACTTCTGAACATATTTTAATGAAATAAAGCTCAAATTGAATAGTTTACACTCTTTCTGATAGGAATGCAAGCAGAGCCCCCTACCGTAAAAGGAAAGTTATGTTGTGTATATCATATCTTGCACTGTTTTATTCTTTTTACAGAACATAACACATTTCATTCCATGATATGTCTCATTGCCTCATAACAATATGGCTGACGAATGACAACCGAGGAAAAAGAACATGTACCGTTCAGATTTGCATACAGGGCACTCGCTAATTGGTGCAATTTCTTCATTTTTTGAAAAAAAATAATAATTGTTATACTACGGTTTTGAATTTTGCTTCACCCTGTATATTTTTTTTATACAACAACCAAATATACTAACTAAGTGTTGCAAACATCATAAAGGAGAAAGAAAACCTATACATTACAAGAAAAAGGTTTAAAAAATGAAGTTAGTACCTGTAGTTATATATGGAGGAATGGAACCCTTGCAGTATTGATGAGACCACGTATCACTCATCCTAAGTAGAAAACGTACGTCTTTAACCACAAATTTCTTCAATTTTCTTCAAAACTATACTAGTTGGTATAAATATGTTGTTAGGCAACATCTCAACAATATAACATATGTCATTATTATATATATTATATTGTTGAGCACTCTTCCTAACTGCTATATATTTCAAGCTGTATCTCCGAAACTTCTGAACATATTTTAATGAAATAAAGCTCAAATTGAAGAACAGCACACTCTTTCTGACATGAATGCAAGCAGAGCTCCCTACCGTAAATGGAAAATTATGTTGTGTATATCATATCTTGCACTGTTTTATTCTTTTTACAGAACATAACACATTTCATTCCATGATATGTCTCATTGCCTCATAACAATATGGCTGACGAATGACAACCGAGGAAAAAGAACATGTACCGTTCAGATTTGCATACAGGGCACTCGCTAATTGGTGCAATTTCTTCATTTTTTGAAAAAAAAATAATAATTGTTATACTACAGTTTTGAATTTTGCTTCACCCTCTTATATTTTTTTTATACAACAACCAAATATACTAACTAAGTGTTGCAAACATCATAAAGGAGAAAGAAAACCTATACATTATTAGAAAAAGGTTTAAAAAATGAAGTTAGTACCTGTAGTTATATATGGAGGAATGGAACCCTTGCAGTATTGATGAGACCACGTATCACTCATCCTAAGTAGAAAACGTACGTCTTTAACCACAAATTTCTTCAATTTTCTTCAAAACTATACTAGTTGGTATAAATATGTGGTTAGGCAACATCTCAACAATATAACATATGTCATTATTATATATATTATATTGTTGAGCACTCTTCCTAACTGCTATATATTTCAAGCTGTATCTCCGAAACTTCTGAACATATTTTAATGAAATAAAGCTCAAATTGAAGAACAGTACACTCTTTCTGACATGAATGCAAGCAGAGCCCCCTACCGTAAATGGAAAGTTATGTTGTGTATATCATATCTTGCACTGTTTTATTCTTTTTACAGAACATAACACATTTCATTCCATGATATGTCTCATTGCCTCATAACAATATGGCTGACGAATGACAACCGAGGAAAAAGAACATGTACCGTTCAGATTTGCATACAGGGCACTTGCTAATTGGTGCAATTTCTTCATTTTTTGAAAAAAAATAATAATTGTTATACTACGGTTTTGAATTTTGCTTCACCCTGTATTTTTTTTTCATACAGCAACCAAATATACTAACTAAGTGTTGCAAACATCATAAAGGAGAAAGAAATTCTATACATTACAAGAAAAAGGTTTAAAAAATGAAGTTAGTACCTGTTGTTATATATGGAGCAATGGAACCCTTGCAGTATTGATGAGACCACGTATCACTTATCCTAAGTAGAAAACGTACGTCTTTAACCACAAATTTCTTCAATTTTCTTCAAAACTATACTAGTTGGTATAAATATGTTGTTAGGCAACATCTCAACAATATAACATATGTCATTTTTATATATATTATATTGTTGAGCACTCTTCCTAACTGCTATATATTTCAGGCTATATCTCCGAAACTTCTGAACATATTTTAATGCAATAAAGCTCAAATTGAATAGTTTACACTCTTTCTGATAGGAATGCAAGCAGAGCCCCCTACCGTAAAAGGAAAGTTATGTTGTGTATATCATATCTTGCACTGTTTTATTCTTTTTACAGAACATAACACATTTCATTCCATGATATGTCTCATTGCCTCATAACAATATGGCTGACGAATGACAACCGAGGAAAAAGAACATGTACCGTTCAGATTTGCATACAGGGCACTCGCTAATTGGTGCAATTTCTTCATTTTTTGAAAAAAAATAATAATTGTTATACTACGGTTTTGAATTTTGCTTCACCCTGTATATTTTTTTTATACAACAACCAAATATACTAACTAAGTGTTGCAAACATCATAAAGGAGAAAGAAAACCTATACATTACAAGAAAAAGGTTTAAAAAATGAAGTTAGTACCTGTAGTTATATATGGAGGAATGGAACCCTTGCAGTATTGATGAGACCACGTATCACTCATCCTAAGTAGAAAACGTACGTCTTTAACCACAAATTTCTTCAATTTTCTTCAAAACTATACTAGTTGGTATAAATATGTTGTTAGGCAACATCTCAACAATATAACATATGTCATTATTATATATATTATATTGTTGAGCACTCTTCCTAACTGCTATATATTTCAAGCTGTATCTCCGAAACTTCTGAACATATTTTAATGAAATAAAGCTCAAATTGAAGAACAGTACACTCTTTCTGACATGAATGCAAGCAGAGCCCCCTACCGTAAACGGAAAGTTATGTTGTGTATATCATATCTTGCACTGTTTTATTCTTTTTACAGAACATAACACATTTCATTCCATGATATGTCTCATTGCCTCATAACAATATGGCTGACGAATGACAACCGAGGAAAAAGAACATGTACCGTTCAGATTTGCATACAGGGCACTTGCTAATTGGTGCAATTTCTTCATTTTTTGAAAAAAAAATAATAATTGTTATACTACGGTTTTGAATTTTGGTTCACCCTGTATATTTTTTTTCATACAGCAACCAAATATACTAACTAAGTGTTGCAAACATCATAAAGGAGAAAGAAATCCTATACATTACAAGAAAAAGGTTTAAAAAATGAAGTTAGTACCTGTTGTTATATATGGAGCAATGGAACCCTTCCAGTATTGATGAGACCACGTATCACTCATCCTAAGTAGAAAACGTACGTCTTTAACCACAAATTTCTTCAATTTTCTTCAAAACTATACTAGTTGGTATTAATATGTTGTTAGGCAACATCTCAACAATATAACATATGTCATTTTTATATATATTATATTGTTGAGCACTCTTCCTAACTGCTATATATTTCAGGCTATATCTCCGAAACTTCTGAACATATTTTAATGCAATAAAGCTCAAATTGAAGAGTTTACACTCTTTCTGATAGGAATGCAAGCAGAGCCCCCTACCGTAAACGGAAAGTTATGTTGTGTATATCATATCTTGCACTGTTTTATTCTTTTTACAGAATATAACACATTTCATTCCATGATATGTCTCATTGCCTCATAACAATATGACTGACGAATGACAACCGAGGAAAAAGAACATGTACCGTTCAGATTTGCATACAGGGCACTCGCTAATTGGTGCAATTTCTTCATTTTTTGAAAAAAAAATAATAATTGTTATACTACGGTTTTGAATTTTGCTTCACCCTGTATATTTTTTTTATACAACAACCAAATATACTAACTAAGTGTTGCAAACATCATAAAGGAGAAAGAAAACCTATACATTACAAGAAAAAGGTTTAAAAAATGAAGTTAGTAGCTGTAGTTATATATGGAGGAATGGAACCCTTGCAGTATTGATGAGACCACGTATCACTCATCCTAAGTAGAAAACGTACGTCTTTAACCACAAATTTCTTCAATTTTCTTCAAAACTATACTAGTTGGTATAAATATGTTGTTAGGCAACATCTCAACAATATAACATATGTCATTATTATATATATTATATTGTTGAGCACTCTTCCTAACTGCTATATATTTCAAGCTGTATCTCCGAAACTTCTGAACATATTTTAATGAAATAAAGCTCAAATTGAAGAACAGTACACTCTTTCTGACGTGAATGCAAGCAGAGCCCCCTACCGTAAATGGAAAGTTATGTTGTGTATATCATATCTTGCACTGTTTTATTCTTTTTACAGAACATAACACATTTCATTCCATGATATGTCTCATTGCCTCATAACAATATGGCTGACGAATGACAACCGAGGAAAACGAACATGTACCGTTCAGATTTGCATACAGGGCACTTGCTAATTGGTGCAATTTCTTCATTTTTTGAAAAAAAAATAATAATTGTTATACTAAGGTTTTGAATTTTGCTTCACCCTGTATATATTTTTTCATACAGCAACCAAATATACTAACTAAGTGTTGGAAACATCATAAAGGAGAAAGAAATCCTATACATTACAAGAAAAAGGTTTAAAAAATGAAGTTAGTACCTGTTGTTATATATGGAGCAATGGAACCCTTGCAGTATTGATGAGACCACGTATCACTCATCCTAAGTAGAAAACGTACGTCTTTAACCACAAATTTCTTCAATTTTCTTCAAAACTATACTAGTTGGTATAAATATGTTGTTAGGCAACATCTCAACAATATAACATATGTCATTTTTATATATATTATATTGTTGAGCACTCTTCCTAACTGCTATATATTTCAAGCTGTATCTCCGAAACTTCTGAACATATTTTAATGAAATAAAGCTCAAATTCAAGAACAGTACACTCTTTCTTACATGAATGCAAGCAGAGCTCCCTACCGTAAATGGAAAGTTATGTTGTGTATATCATATCTTGCACTGTTTTATTCTTTTTACAGAACATAACACATTTCATTCCATGATATGTCTCATTGCCTCATAACAATATGGCTGACGAATGACAACCGAGGAAAAAGAACATGTACCGTTCAGATTTGCATACAGGGCACTTGCTAATTGGTGCAATTTCTTCATTTTTTGAAAAAAAATAATAATTGTTACACTACGGTTTTGAATTTTGCTTCACCCTGTATATTTTTTTTCATACAGCAACCAAATATACTAACTAAGTGTTGCAAACATCATAAAGGAGAAAGAAATTCTATACATTACAAGAAAAAGGTTTAAAAAATGAAGTTAGTACCTGTTGTTATATATGGAGCAATGGAACCCTTGCAGTATTGATGAGACCACGTATCACTTATCCTAAGTAGAAAACGTACGTCTTTAACCACAAATTTCTTCAATTTTCTTCAAAACTATACTAGTTGGTATAAATATGTTGTTAGGCAACATCTCAACAATATAACATATGTCATTTTTATATATATTATATTGTTGAGCACTCTTCCTAACTGCTATATATTTCAGGCTATATCTCCGAAACTTCTGAACATATTTTAATGAAATAAAGCTCAAATTGAAGACCAGTACACTCTTTCTGATAGGAATGCAAGCAGAGCCCCCTACCGTAAAAGGAAAGTTATGTTGTGTATATCATATCTTGCACTGTTTTATTCTTTTTACAGAACATAACACATTTCATTCCATGATATGTCTCATTGCCTCATAACAATATGGCTGACGAATGACAACCGAGGAAAAAGAACATGTACCGTTCAGATTTGCATACAGGGCACTCGCTAATTGGTGCAATTTCTTCATTTTTTGAAAAAAAATAATAATTGTTATACTACGGTTTTGAATTTTGCTTCACCCTGTATATTTTTTTTATACAACAACCAAATATACTAACTAAGTGTTGCAAACATCATAAAGGAGAAAGAAAACCTATACATTACAAGAAAAAGGTTTAAAAAATGAAGTTAGTACCTGTAGTTATATATGGAGGAATGGAACCCTTGCAGTATTGATGAGACCACGTATCACTCATCCTAAGTAGAAAACGTACGTCTTTAACCACAAATTTCTTCAATTTTCTTCAAAACTATACTAGTTGGTATAAATATGTTGTTAGGCAACATCTCAACAATATAACATATGTCATTATTATATATATTATATTGTTGAGCTCTCTTCCTAACTGCTATATATTTCAAGCTGTATCTCCGAAACTTCTGAACATATTTTAATGAAATAAAGCTCAAATTGAAGAACAGCACACTCTTTCTGACATGAATGCAAGCAGAGCTCCCTACCGTAAATGGAAAATTATGTTGTGTATATCATATCTTGCACTGTTTTATTCTTTTTACAGAACATAACACATTTCATTCCATGATATGTCTCATTGCCTCATAACAATATGGCTGACGAATGACAACCGAGGAAAAAGAACATGTACCGTTCAGATTTGCATACAGGGCACTCGCTAATTGGTGCAATTTCTTCATTTTTTGAAAAAAAATAATAATTGTTATACTACAGTTTTGAATTTTGCTTCACCCTCTTATATTTTTTTTATACAACAACCAAATATACTAACTAAGTGTTGCAAACATCATAAAGGAGAAAGAAAACCTATACATTATTAGAAAAAGGTTTAAAAAATGAAGTTAGTACCTGTAGTTATATATGGAGGAATGGAACCCTTGCAGTATTGATGAGACCACGTATCACTCATCCTAAGTAGAAAACGTACGTCTTTAACCACAAATTTCTTCAATTTTCTTCAAAACTATACTAGTTGGTATAAATATGTTGTTAGGCAACATCTCAACAATATAACATATGTCATTATTATATATATTATATTGTTGAGCACTCTTCCTAACTGCTATATATTTCAAGCTGTATCTCTGAAACTTCTGAACATATTTTAATGAAATAAAGCTCAAATTGAAGAACAGTACACTCTTTCTGACATGAATGCAAGCAGATCCCCCTACCGTAAATGGAAAGTTATGTTGTGTATATCATATCTTGCACTGTTTTATTCTTTTTACAGAACATAACACATTTCATTCCATGATATGTCTCATTGCCTCATAACAATATGGCTGACGAATGACAACCGAGGAAAAAGAACATGTACCGTTCAGATTTGCCTACAGGGCACTCGCTAATTGGTGCAATTTCTTCATTTTTTGAAAAAAAAATAATTGTTATACTACGGTTTTGAATTTTGCTTCACCCTGTATATTTTTTTCATACAACAACCAAATATACTAACTAAGTGTTGGAAACATCATAAAGGAGAAAGAAATCCTATACATTACAAGAAAAAGGTTTAAAAAATGAAGTTAGTACCTGTTGTTATATATGGAGCAATGGAACCCTTGCAGTATTGATGAGACCACGTATCACTCATCCTAAGTAGAAAACGTACGTCTTTAACCACAAATTTCTTCAATTTTCTTCAAAACTATACTAGTTGGTATAAATATGTTGTTAGGCAACATCTCAACAATATAACATATGTCATTTTTATATATATTATATTGTTGAGCACTCTTCCTAACTGCTATATATTTCAAGCTGTATCTCCGAAACTTCTGAACATATTTTAATGAAATAAAGCTCAAATTCAAGAACAGTACACTCTTTCTGACATGAATGCAAGCAGAGCTCCCTACCGTAAATGGAAAGTTATGTTGTGTATATCATATCTTGCACTGTTTTATTCTTTTTACAGAACATAACACATTTCATTCCATGATATGTCTCATTGCCTCATAACAATATGGCTGACGAATGACAACCGAGGAAAAAGAACATGTACCGTTCAGATTTGCATACAGGGCACTTGCTAATTGGTGCAATTTCTTCATTTTTTGAAAAAAAAATAATAATTGTTACACTACGGTTTTGAATTTTGCTTCACCCTGTATATTTTTTTTCATACAGCAACCAAATATACTAACTAAGTGTTGCAAACATCATAAAGGAGAAAGAAATTCTATACATTACAAGAAAAAGGTTTAAAAAATGAAGTTAGTACCTGTTGTTATATATGGAGCAATGGAACCCTTGCAGTATTGATGAGACCACGTATCACTTATCCTAAGTAGAAAACGTACGTCTTTAACCACAAATTTCTTCAATTTTCTTCAAAACTATACTAGTTGGTATAAATATGTTGTTAGGCAACATCTCAACAATATAACATATGTCATTTTTATATATATTATATTGTTGAGCACTCTTCCTAACTGCTATATATTTCAGGCTATATCTCCGAAACTTCTGAACATATTTTAATGAAATAAAGCTCAAATTGAAGACCAGTACACTCTTTCTGATAGGAATGCAAGCAGAGCCCCCTACCGTAAAAGGAAAGTTATGTTGTGTATATCATATCTTGCACTGTTTTATTCTTTTTACAGAACATAACACATTTCATTCCATGATATGTCTCATTGCCTCATAACAATATGGCTGACGAATGACAACCGAGGAAAAAGAACATGTACCGTTCAGATTTGCATACAGGGCACTCGCTAATTGGTGCAATTTCTTCATTTTTTGAAAAAAAATAATAATTGTTATACTACGGTTTTGAATTTTGCTTCACCCTGTATATTTTTTTTATACAACAACCAAATATACTAACTAAGTGTTGCAAACATCATAAAGGAGAAAGAAAACCTATACATTACAAGAAAAAGGTTTAAAAAATGAAGTTAGTACCTGTAGTTATATATGGAGGAATGGAACCCTTGCAGTATTGATGAGACCACGTATCACTCATCCTAAGTAGAAAACGTACGTCTTTAACCACAAATTTCTTCAATTTTCTTCAAAACTATACTAGTTGGTATAAATATGTTGTTAGGCAACATCTCAACAATATAACATATGTCATTATTATATATATTATATTGTTGAGCACTCTTCCTAACTGCTATATATTTCAAGCTGTATCTCCGAAACTTCTGAACATATTTTAATGAAATAAAGCTCAAATTGAAGAACAGCACACTCTTTCTGACATGAATGCAAGCAGAGCTCCCTACCGTAAATGGAAAATTATGTTGTGTATATCATATCTTGCACTGTTTTATTCTTTTTACAGAACATAACACATTTCATTCCATGATATGTCTCATTGCCTCATAACAATATGGCTGACGAATGACAACCGAGGAAAAAGAACATGTACCGTTCAGATTTGCATACAGGGCACTCGCTAATTGGTGCAATTTCTTCATTTTTTGAAAAAAAATAATAATTGTTATACTACAGTTTTGAATTTTGCTTCACCCTCTTATATTTTTTTTATACAACAACCAAATATACTAACTAAGTGTTGCAAACATCATAAAGGAGAAAGAAAACCTATACATTATTAGAAAAAGGTTTAAAAAATGAAGTTAGTACCTGTAGTTATATATGGAGGAATGGAACCCTTGCAGTATTGATGAGACCACGTATCACTCATCCTAAGTAGAAAACGTACGTCTTTAACCACAAATTTCTTCAATTTTCTTCAAAACTATACTAGTTGGTATACATATGTTGTTAGGCAACATCTCAACAATATAACATATGTCATTATTATATATATTATATTGTTGAGCACTCTTCCTAACTGCTATATATTTCAAGCTGTATCTCCGAAACTTCTGAACATATTTTAATGAAATAAAGCTCAAATTGAAGAACAGTACACTCTTTCTGACATGAATGCAAGCAGATCCCCCTACCGTAAATGGAAAGTTATGTTGTGTATATCATATCTTGCACTGTTTTATTCTTTTTACAGAACATAACACATTTCATTCCATGATATGTCTCATTGCCTCATAACAATATGGCTGACGAATGACAACCGAGGAAAAAGAACATGTACCGTTCAGATTTGCCTACAGGGCACTCGCTAATTGGTGCAATTTCTTCATTTTTTGAAAAAAAAATAATTGTTATACTACGGTTTTGAATTTTGCTTCACCCTGTATATTTTTTTCATACAACAACCAAATATACTAACTAAGTGTTGCAAACATCATAAAGGAGAAAGAAAACCTATCCATTACAAGAAAAAGGTTTAAAAAATGAAGTTAGTACCTGTAGTTATTTATGGAGCAATGGAACCCTTGCAGTATTGATGAGACCACGTATCACTCATACTAAGTAGAAAACGTACGTCTTTAACCACAAATTTCTTCAATTTTCTTCAAAACTATACTAGTTGGTATAAATATGTTGTTAGGCAACATCTCAACAATATAACATATGTCATTTTTATATATATTATATTGTTGAGCACTCTTCCTAACTGCTATATATTTCAAGCTGTATCTCCGAAACTTCTGAACATATTTTAATGAAATAAAGCTCAAATTGAAGAACAGTACACACTTTCTGACATGAATGCAAGCAGAGCCCCCTACCGTAAATGGAAAGTTATGTTGTGTATATCATATCTTGCACTGTTTTATTCTTTTTACAGAACATAACACATTTCATTCCATGATATGTCTCATTGCCTCATAACAATATGGCTGACGAATGACAACCGAGGAAAAAGAACATGTACCGTTCAGATTTGCATACAGGGCACTTGCTAATTGGTGCAATTTCTTCATTTTTTGAAAAAAAAATAATAATTGTTATACTACGGTTTTGAATTTTGCTTCACCCTGTATATTTTTTTCATAAAGCAACCAAATATACTAACTAAGTGTTGGAAACATCATAAAGGAGAAAGAAATCCTATACATTACAAGAAAAAGGTTTAAAAAATGAAGTTAGTACCTGTTGTTATATATGGAGCAATGGAACCCTTGCAGTATTGATGAGACCACGTATCACTCATCCTATGTAGAAAACGTACGTCTTTAACCACAAATTTCTTCAATTTTCTTCAAAACTATACTAGTTGGTATAAATATGTTGTTAGGCAACATCTCAACAATATAACATATGTCATTTTTATATATATTATATTGTTGAGCACTCTTCCTAACTGCTATATATTTCAAGCTGTATCTCCGAAACTTCTGAACATATTTTAATGAAATAAAGTTCAAATTCAAGAACAGTACACTCTTTCTGACATGAATGCAAGCAGAGCTCCCTACCGTAAATGGAAAGTTATGTTGTGTATATCATATCTTGCACTGTTTTATTCTTTTTACAGAACATAACACATTTCATTCCATGATATGTCTCATTGCCTCATAACAATATGGCTGACGAATGACAACCGAGGAAAAAGAACATGTACCGTTCAGATTTGCATACAGGGCACTTGCTAATTGGTGCAATTTCTTCATTTTTTGAAAAAAAAATAATAATTGTTATACTACGGTTTTGAATTTTGCTTCACCCTGTATATTTTTTTTCATACAGCAACCAAATATACTAACTAAGTGTTGCAAACATCATAAAGGAGAAAGAAATTCTATACATTACAAGAAAAAGGTTTAAAAAATGAAGTTAGTACCTGTAGTTATATATGGAGCAATGGAACCCTTGCAGTATTGATGAGACCACGTATCACTTATCCTAAGTAGAAAACGTACGTCTTTAACCACAAATTTCTTCAATTTTCTTCAAAACTATACTAGTTGGTATAAATATGTTGTTAGGCAACATCTCAACAATATAACATATGTCATTTTTATATATATTATATTGTTGAGCACTCTTCCTAACTGCTATATATTTCAGGCTATATCTCCGAAACTTCTGAACATATTTTAATGCAATAAAGCTCAAATTGAATAGTTTACACTCTTTCTGATAGGAATGCAAGCAGAGCCCCCTACCGTAAAAGGAAAGTTATGTTGTGTATATCATATCTTGCACTGTTTTATTCTTTTTACAGAACATAACACATTTCATTCCATGATATGTCTCATTGCCTCATAACAATATGGCTGACGAATGACAACCGAGGAAAACGAACATGTACCGTTCAGATTTGCATACAGGGCACTCGCTAATTGGTGCAATTTCTTCATTTTTTGAAAAAAAAATAATAATTGTTATACTACGGTTTTGAATTTTGCTTCACCCTGTATATTTTTTTTATACAACAACCAAATATACTAACTAAGTGTTGCAAACATCATAAAGGACAAAGAAAACCTATACATTACAAGAAAAAGTTTTAACAAATGAAGTTAGTACCTGTAGTTATATATGGAGGAATGGAACCCTTGCAGTATTGATGAGACCACGTATCACTCATCCTAAGTAGAAAACGTACGTCTTTAACCACAAATTTCTTCAATTTTCTTCAAAACTATACTAGTTGGTATAAATATGTTGTTAGGCAACATCTCAACAATATAACATATGTCATTATTATATATATTATATTGTTGAGCACTCTTCCTAACTGCTATATATTTCAAGCTGTATCTCCGAAACTTCTGAACATATTTTAATGAAATAAAGCTCAAATTGAAGAACAGCACACTCTTTCTGACATGAATGCAAGCAGAGCTCCCTACCGTAAATGGAAAATTATGTTGTGTATATCATATCTTGCACTGTTTTATTCTTTTTACAGAACATAACACATTTCATTCCATGATATGTCTCATTGCCTCATAACAATATGGCTGACGAATGACAACCGAGGAAAAAGAACATGTACCGTTCAGATTTGCATACAGGGCACTCGCTAATTGGTGCAATTTCTTCATTTTTTGAAAAAAAATAATAATTGTTATACTACAGTTTTGAATTTTGCTTCACCCTCTTATATTTTTTTATACAACAACCAAATATACTAACTAAGTGTTGCAAACATCATAAAGGAGAAAGAAAACCTATACTTTATTAGAAAAAGGTTTAAAAAATGAAGTTAGTACCTGTAGTTATATATGGAGGAATGGAACCCTTGCAGTATTGATGAGACCACGTATCACTCATCCTAAGTAGAAAACGTACGTCTTTAACCACAAATTTCTTCAATTTTCTTCAAAACTATACTAGTTGGTATAAATATGTTGTTAGGCAACATCTCAACAATATAACATATGTCATTATTATATATATTATATTGTTGAGCACTCTTCCTAACTGCTATATATTTCAAGCTGTATCTCCGAAACTTCTGAACATATTTTAATGAAATAAAGCTCAAATTGAAGAACAGTACACTCTTTCTGACATGAATGCAAGCAGATCCCCCTACCGTAAATGGAAAGTTATGTTGTGTATATCATATCTTGCACTGTTTTATTCTTTTTACAGAACATAACACATTTCATTCCATGATATGTCTCATTGCCTCATAACAATATGGCTGACGAATGACAACCGAGGAAAAAGAACATGTACCGTTCAGATTTGCATACAGGGCACTCGCTAATTGGTGCAATTTTTTCATTTTTTGAAAAAAAAATAATTGTTATACTACGGTTTTGAATTTTGCTTCACCCTGTATATTTTTTTCATACAACAACCAAATATACTAACTAAGTGTTGCAAACATCATAAAGGAGAAAGAAAACCTATACATTACAAGAAAAAGGTTTAAAAAATGAAGTTAGTACCTGTAGTTATTTATGGAGCAATGGAAACCTTGCAGTATTGATGAGACCACGTATCACTCATACTAAGTAGAAAACGTACGTCTTTAACCACAAATTTCTTCAATTTTCTTCAAAACTATACTAGTTGGTATAAATATGTTGTTAGGCAACATCTCAACAATATAACATATGTCATTTTTATATATATTATATTGTTGAGCACTCTTCCTAACTGCTATATATTTCAAGCTGTATCTCCGAAACTTCTGAACATATTTTAATGAAATAAAGCTCAAATTGAAGAACAGTACACTCTTTCTGACATGAATGCAAGCAGATCCCCCTACCGTAAATGAAAAGTTATGTTGTGTATATCATATCTTGCACTGTTTTATTCTTTTTACAGAACATAACACATTTCATTCCATGATATGTCTCATTGCCTCATAACAATATGGCTGACGAATGACAACCGAGGAAAAAGAACATGTACCGTTCAGATTTGCCTACAGGGCACTCGCTAATTGGTGCAATTTCTTCATTTTTTGAAAAAAAAATAATTGTTATACTACGGTTTTGAATTTTGCTTCACCCTGTATATTTTTTTCATACAACAACCAAATATACTAACTAAGTGTTGCAAACATCATAAAGGAGAAAGAAAACCTATCCATTACAAGAAAAAGGTTTAAAAAATGAAGTTAGTACCTGTAGTTATTTATGGAGCAATGGAACCCTTGCAGTATTGATGAGACCACGTATCACTTATCCTAAGTAGAAAACGTACGTCTTTAACCACAAATTTCTTCAATTTTCTTCAAAACTATACTAGTTGGTATAAATATGTTGTTAGGCAACATCTCAACAATATAACATATGTCATTTTTATATATATTATATTGTTGAGCACTCTTCCTAACTGCTATATATTTCAAGCTGTATCTCCGAAACTTCTGAACATATTTTAATGAAATAAAGCTCAAATTGAAGAACAGTACACACTTTCTGACATGAATGCAAGCAGAGCCCCCTACCGTAAATGGAAAGTTATGTTGTGTATATCATATCTTGCACTGTTTTATTCTTTTTACAGAACATAACACATTTCATTCCATGATATGTCTCATTGCCTCATAACAATATGGCTGACGAATGACAACCGAGGAAAAAGAACATGTACCGTTCAGATTTGCATACAGGGCACTTGCTAATTGGTGCAATTTCTTCATTTTTTGAAAAAAAAATAATAATTGTTATACTACGGTTTTGAATTTTGCTTCACCCTGTATATTTTTTTCATAAAGCAACCAAATATACTAACTAAGTGTTGGAAACATCATAAAGGAGAAAGAAATCCTATACATTACAAGAAAAAGGTTTAAAAAATGAAGTTAGTACCTGTTGTTATATATGGAGCAATGGAACCCTTGCAGTATTGATGAGACCACGTATCACTCATCCTATGTAGAAAACGTACGTCTTTAACCACAAATTTCTTCAATTTTCTTCAAAACTATACTAGTTGGTATAAATATGTTGTTAGGCAACATCTCAACAATATAACATATGTCATTTTTATATATATTATATTGTTGAGCACTCTTCCTAACTGCTATATATTTCAAGCTGTATCTCCGAAACTTCTGAACATATTTTAATGAAATAAAGTTCAAATTCAAGAACAGTACACTCTTTCTGACATGAATGCAAGCAGAGCTCCCTACCGTAAATGGAAAGTTATGTTGTGTATATCATATCTTGCACTGTTTTATTCTTTTTACAGAACATAACACATTTCATTCCATGATATGTCTCATTGCCTCATAACAATATGGCTGACGAATGACAACCGAGGAAAAAGAACATGTACCGTTCAGATTTGCATACAGGGCACTTGCTAATTGGTGCAATTTCTTCATTTTTTGAAAAAAAAATAATAATTGTTATACTACGGTTTTGAATATTGCTTCACCCTGTATATTTTTTTTCATACAGCAACCAAATATACTAACTAAGTGTTGCAAACATCATAAAGGAGAAAGAAATTCTATACATTACAAGAAAAAGGTTTAAAAAATGAAGTTAGTACCTGTAGTTATATATGGAGCAATGGAACCCTTGCAGTATTGATGAGACCACGTATCACTTATCCTAAGTAGAAAACGTACGTCTTTAACCACAAATTTCTTCAATTTTCTTCAAAACTATACTAGTTGGTATAAATATGTTGTTAGGCAACATCTCAACAATATAACATATGTCATTTTTATATATATTATATTGTTGAGCACTCTTCCTAACTGCTATATATTTCAGGCTATATCTCCGAAACTTCTGAACATATTTTAATGCAATAAAGCTCAAATTGAATAGTTTACACTCTTTCTGATAGGAATGCAAGCAGAGCCCCCTACCGTAAAAGGAAAGTTATGTTGTGTATATCATATCTTGCACTGTTTTATTCTTTTTACAGAACATAACACATTTCATTCCATGATATGTCTCATTGCCTCATAACAATATGGCTGACGAATGACAACCGAGGAAAACGAACATGTACCGTTCAGATTTGCATACAGGGCACTCGCTAATTGGTGCAATTTCTTCATTTTTTGAAAAAAAAATAATAATTGTTATACTACGGTTTTGAATTTTGCTTCACCCTGTATATTTTTTTTATACAACAACCAAATATACTAACTAAGTGTTGCAAACATCATAAAGGACAAAGAAAACCTATACATTACAAGAAAAAGTTTTAACAAATGAAGTTAGTACCTGTAGTTATATATGGAGGAATGGAACCCTTGCAGTATTGATGAGACCACGTATCACTCATCCTAAGTAGAAAACGTACGTCTTTAACCACAAATTTCTTCAATTTTCTTCAAAACTATACTAGTTGGTATAAATATGTTGTTAGGCAACATCTCAACAATATAACATATGTCATTATTATATATATTATATTGTTGAGCACTCTTCCTAACTGCTATATATTTCAAGCTGTATCTCCGAAACTTCTGAACATATTTTAATGAAATAAAGCTCAAATTGAAGAACAGCACACTCTTTCTGACATGAATGCAAGCAGAGCTCCCTGCCGTAAATGGAAAATTATGTTGTGTATATCATATCTTGCACTGTTTTATTCTTTTTACAGAACATAACACATTTCATTCCATGATATGTCTCATTGCCTCATAACAATATGGCTGACGAATGACAACCGAGGAAAAAGAACATGTACCGTTCAGATTTGCATACAGGGCACTCGCTAATTGGTGCAATTTCTTCATTTTTTGAAAAAAAATAATAATTGTTATACTACAGTTTTGAATTTTGCTTCACCCTCTTATATTTTTTTATACAACAACCAAATATACTAACTAAGTGTTGCAAACATCATAAAGGAGAAAGAAAACCTATACTTTATTAGAAAAAGGTTTAAAAAATGAAGTTAGTACCTGTAGTTATATATGGAGGAATGGAACCCTTGCAGTATTGATGAGACCACGTATCACTCATCCTAAGTAGAAAACGTACGTCTTTAACCACAAATTTCTTCAATTTTCTTCAAAACTATACTAGTTGGTATAAATATGTTGTTAGGCAACATCTCAACAATATAACATATGTCATTATTATATATATTATATTGTTGAGCACTCTTCCTAACTGCTATATATTTCAAGCTGTATCTCCGAAACTTCTGAACATATTTTAATGAAATAAAGCTCAAATTGAAGAACAGTACACTCTTTCTGACATGAATGCAAGCAGATCCCCCTACCGTAAATGGAAAGTTATGTTGTGTATATCATATCTTGCACTGTTTTATTCTTTTTACAGAACATAACACATTTCATTCCATGATATGTCTCATTGCCTCATAACAATATGGCTGACGAATGACAACCGAGGAAAAAGAACATGTACCGTTCAGATTTGCATACAGGGCACTCGCTAATTGGTGCAATTTTTTCATTTTTTGAAAAAAAAATAATTGTTATACTACGGTTTTGAATTTTGCTTCACCCTGTATATTTTTTTCATACAACAACCAAATATACTAACTAAGTGTTGCAAACATCATAAAGGAGAAAGAAAACCTATACATTACAAGAAAAAGGTTTAAAAAATGAAGTTAGTACCTGTAGTTATTTATGGAGCAATGGAAACCTTGCAGTATTGATGAGACCACGTATCACTCATACTAAGTAGAAAACGTACGTCTTTAACCACAAATTTCTTCAATTTTCTTCAAAACTATACTAGTTGGTATAAATATGTTGTTAGGCAACATCTCAACAATATAACATATGTCATTTTTATATATATTATATTGTTGAGCACTCTTCCTAACTGCTATATATTTCAAGCTGTATCTCCGAAACTTCTGAACATATTTTAATGAAATAAAGCTCAAATTGAAGAACAGTACACACTTTCTGACATGAATGCAAGCAGAGCCCCCTACCGTAAATGGAAAGTTATGTTGTGTATATCATATCTTGCACTGTTTTATTCTTTTTACAGAACATAACACATTTCATTCCATGATATGTCTCATTGCCTCATAACAATATGGCTGACGAATGACAACCGAGGAAAAAGAACATGTACCGTTCAGATTTGCATACAGGGCACTTGCTAATTGGTGCAATTTCTTCATTTTTTGAAAAAAAAATAATAATTGTTATACTACGGTTTTGAATTTTGCTTCACCCTGTATATTTTTTTCATAAAGCAACCAAATATACTAACTAAGTGTTGGAAACATCATAAAGGAGAAAGAAATCCTATACATTACAAGAAAAAGGTTTAAAAAATGAAGTTAGTACCTGTTGTTATATATGGAGCAATGGAACCCTTGCAGTATTGATGAGACCACGTATCACTCATCCTATGTAGAAAACGTACGTCTTTAACCACAAATTTCTTCAATTTTCTTCAAAACTATACTAGTTGGTATAAATATGTTGTTAGGCAACATCTCAACAATATAACATATGTCATTTTTATATATATTATATTGTTGAGCACTCTTCCTAACTGCTATATATTTCAAGCTGTATCTCCGAAACTTCTGAACATA
This sequence comes from Thermobia domestica, assembly GCF_964235325.1. Classification (NCBI taxonomy): domain Eukaryota; kingdom Metazoa; phylum Arthropoda; class Insecta; order Zygentoma; family Lepismatidae; genus Thermobia; species Thermobia domestica. The sequence continues at coordinate 199,798,645 of NC_137461.1, forward strand.
TTTTAATGAAATAAAGTTCAAATTCAAGAACAGTACACTCTTTCTGACATGAATGCAAGCAGAGCTCCCTACCGTAAATGGAAAGTTATGTTGTGTATATCATATCTTGCACTGTTTTATTCTTTTTACAGAACATAACACATTTCATTCCATGATATGTCTCATTGCCTCATAACAATATGGCTGACGAATGACAACCGAGGAAAAAGAACATGTACCGTTCAGATTTGCATACAGGGCACTTGCTAATTGGTGCAATTTCTTCATTTTTTGATAAAAAAATAATAATTGTTATACTACGGTTTTGAATTTTGCTTCACCCTGTATATTTTTTTTCATACAGCAACCAAATATACTAACTAAGTGTTGCAAACATCATAAAGGAGAAAGAAATTCTATACATTACAAGAAAAAGGTTTAAAAAATGAAGTTAGTACCTGTAGTTATATATGGAGCAATGGAACCCTTGCAGTATTGATGAGACCACGTATCACTTATCCTAAGTAGAAAACGTACGTCTTTAACCACAAATTTCTTCAATTTTCTTCAAAACTATACTAGTTGGTATAAATATGTTGTTAGGCAACATCTCAACAATATAACATATGTCATTTTTATATATATTATATTGTTGAGCACTCTTCCTAACTGCTATATATTTCAGGCTATATCTCCGAAACTTCTGAACATATTTTAATGCAATAAAGCTCAAATTGAATAGTTTACACTCTTTCTGATAGGAATGCAAGCAGAGCCCCCTACCGTAAAAGGAAAGTTATGTTGTGTATATCATATCTTGCACTGTTTTATTCTTTTTACAGAACATAACACATTTCATTCCATGATATGTCTCATTGCCTCATAACAATATGGCTGACGAATGACAACCGAGGAAAAAGAACATGTACCGTTCAGATTTGCATACAGGGCACTCGCTAATTGGTGCAATTTCTTCATTTTTTGAAAAAAAAATAATAATTGTTATACTACGGTTTTGAATTTTGCTTCACCCTGTATATTTTTTTTATACAACAACCAAATATACTAACTAAGTGTTGCAAACATCATAAAGGACAAAGAAAACCTATACATTACAAGAAAAAGTTTTAACAAATGAAGTTAGTACCTGTAGTTATATATGGAGGAATGGAACCCTTGCAGTATTGATGAGACCACGTATCACTCATCCTAAGTAGAAAACGTACGTCTTTAACCACAAATTTCTTCAATTTTCTTCAAAACTATACTAGTTGGTATAAATATGTTGTTAGGCAACATCTCAACAATATAACATATGTCATTATTATATATATTATATTGTTGAGCACTCTTCCTAACTGCTATATATTTCAAGCTGTATCTCCGAAACTTCTGAACATATTTTAATGAAATAAAGCTCAAATTGAAGAACAGCACACTCTTTCTGACACGAATGCAAGCGGAGCTCCCTACCGTAAATGGAAAATTATGTTGTGTATATCATATCTTGCACTGTTTTATTCTTTTTACAGAACATAACACATTTCATTCCATGATATGTCTCATTGCCTCATAACAATATGGCTGACGAATGACAACCGAGGAAAAAGAACATGTACCGTTCAGATTTGCATACAGGGCACTCGCTAATTGGTGCAATTTCTTTATTTTTTGAAAAAAAATAATAATTGTTATACTACAGTTTTGAATTTTGCTTCACCCTCTTATATTTTTTTATACAACAACCAAATATACTAACTAAGTGTTGCAAACATCATAAAGGAGAAAGAAAACCTATACTTTATTAGAAAAAGGTTTAAAAAATGAAGTTAGTACCTGTAGTTATATATGGAGGAATGGAACCCTTGCAGTATTGATGAGACCACGTATCACTCATCCTAAGTAGAAAACGTACGTCTTTAACCACAAATTTCTTCAATTTTCTTCAAAACTATACTAGTTGGTATAAATATGTTGTTAGGCAACATCTCAACAATATAACATATGTCATTATTATATATATTATATTGTTGAGCACTCTTCCTAACTGCTATATATTTCAAGCTGTATCTCCGAAACTTCTGAACATATTTTAATGCAATAAAGCTCAAATTGAAGAGTTTACACTCATTCTGATAGGAATGCAAGCAGAGCCCCCTACCGTAAACGGAAAGTTATGTTGTGTATATCATATCTTGCACTGTTTTATTCTTTTTACAGAACATAACACATTTCATTCCATGATATGTCTCATTGCCTCATAACAATATGGCTGACGAATGACAACCGAGGAAAAAGAACATGTACCGTTCAGATTTGCATACAGGGCACTTGCTAATTGGTGCAATTTCTTCATTTTTTGAAAAAAAAATAATAATTGTTACACTACGGTTTTGAATTTTGCTTCACCCTGTATATTTTTTTTCATACAGCAACCAAATATACTAACTAAGTGTTGCAAACATCATAAAGGAGAAAGAAATTCTATACATTACAAGAAAAAGGTTTAAAAAATGAAGTTAGTACCTGTTGTTATATATGGAGCAATGGAACCCTTGCAGTATTGATGAGACCACGTATCACTTATCCTAAGTAGAAAACGTACGTCTTTAACCACAAATTTCTTCAATTTTCTTCAAAACTATACTAGTTGGTATAAATATGTTGTTAGGCAACATCTCAACAATATAACATATGTCATTTTTATATATATTATATTGTTGAGCACTCTTCCTAACTGCTATATATTTCAAGCTGTATCTCCGAAACTTCTGAACATATTTTAATGAAATAAAGCTCAAATTGAAGAACAGTACACTCTTTCTGACATGAATGCAAGCAGAGCCCCCTACCGTAAATGGAAAGTTATGTTGTGTATATCATATCTTGCACTGTTTTATTCTTTTTACAGAACATAACACATTTCATTCCATGATATGTCTCATTGCCTCATAACAATATGGCTGACGAATGACAACCGAGGAAAAAGAACATGTACCGTTGAGATTTGCATACAGGGCACTTGCTAATTGGTGCAATTTCTTCATTTTTTGAAAAAAAAATAATAATTGTTATACTACGGTTTTGAATTTTGCTTCACCCTGTATATTTTTTTTTCATACAGCAACCAAATATACTAACTAAGTGTTGCAAACATCATAAAGGAGAAAGAAATCCTATACATTACAAGAAAAATTTTTAAAAAATGAAGTTAGTACCTGTTGTTATATATGGAGCAATGGAACCCTTGCAATATTGATGAGACCACGTATCACTCATCCTAAGTAGAAAACGTACGTCTTTAACCACAAATGTCTTCAATTTTCTTCTAAACTATACTAGTTGGTATAAATATGTTGTTAGGCAACATCTCAACAATATAACATATGTCATTTTTATATATATTATATTGTTGAGCACTCTTCCTAACTGCTATATATTTCAGGCTATATCTCCGAAACTTCTGAACATATTTTAATGCAATAAAGCTCAAATTGAAGAGTTTACACTCTTTCTGATAGGAATGCAAGCAGAGCCCCCTACCGTAAACGGAAAGTTATGTTGTGTATATCATATCTTGCACTGTTTTATTCTTTTTACAGAACATAACACATTTCATTCCATGATATGTCTCATTGCCTCATAACAATATGGCTGACGAATGACAACCGAGGAAAAAGAACATGTACCGTTCAGATTTGCATACAGGGCACTCGCTAATTGGTGCAATTTCTTCATTTTTTGAAAAAAAATAATAATTGTTATACTACAGTTTTGAATTTTGCTTCACCCTCTTATATTTTTTTATACAACAACCAAATATACTAACTAAGTGTTGCAAACATCATAAAGGAGAAAGAAAACCTATACTTTATTAGAAAAAGGTTTAAAAAATGAAGTTAGTACCTGTAGTTATATATGGAGGAATGGAACCCATGCAGTATTGATGAGACCACGTATCACTCATCCTAAGTAGAAAACGTACGTCTTTAACCACAAATTTCTTCAATTTTCTTCAAAACTATACTAGTTGGTATAAATATGTTGTTAGGCAACATCTCAACAATATAACATATGTCATTATTATATATATTATATTGTTGAGCACTCTTCCTAACTGCTATATATTTCAAGCTGTATCTCCGAAACTTCTGAACATATTTTAATGAAATAAAGCTCAAATTGAAGAACAGTACACTCTTTCTGACATGAATGCAAGCAGATCCCCCTACCGTAAATGGAAAGTTATGTTGTGTATATCATATCTTGCACTGTTTTATTCTTTTTACAGAACATAACACATTTCATTCCATGATATGTCTCATTGCCTCATAACAATATGGCTGACGAATGACAACCGAGGAAAAAGAACATGTACCGTTCAGATTTGCATACAGGGCACTCGCTAATTGGTGCAATTTTTTTCATTTTTTGAAAAAAAAATAATTGTTATACTACGGTTTTGAATTTTGCTTCACCCTGTATATTTTTTTCATACAACAACCAAATATACTAACTAAGTGTTGCAAACATCATAAAGGAGAATGAAAACCTATACATTACAAGAAAAAGGTTTAAAAAATGAAGTTAGTACCTGTAGTTATTTATGGAGCAATGGAAACCTTGCAGTATTGATGAGACCACGTATCACTCATACTAAGTAGAAAACGTACGTCTTTAACCACAAATTTCTTCAATTTTCTTCAAAACTATACTAGTTGGTATAAATATGTTGTTAGGCAACATCTCAACAATATAACATATGTCATTTTTATATATATTATATTGTTGAGCACTCTTCCTAACTGCTATATATTTCAAGCTGTATCTCCGAAACTTCTGAACATATTTTAATGAAATAAAGCTCAAATTGAAGAACAGTACACACTTTCTGACATGAATGCAAGCAGAGCCCCCTACCGTAAATGGAAAGTTATGTTGTGTATATCATATCTTGCACTGTTTTATTCTTTTTACAGAACATAACACATTTCATACCATGATATGTCTCATTGCCTCATAACAATATGGCTGACGAATGACAACCGAGGAAAAAGAACATGTACCGTTCAGATTTGCATACAGGGCACTTGCTAATTGGTGCAATTTCTTCATTTTTTGAAAAAAAAATAATAATTGTTATACTACGGTTTTGAATTTTGCTTCACCCTGTATATTTTTTTCATACAGCAACCAAATATACTAACTAAGTGTTGGAAACATCATAAAGGAGAAAGAAATACTAAACATTACAAGATAAAGGTTTAAAAAATGAAGTTAGTACCTGTTGTTATATATGGAGCAATGGAACCCTTGCAGTATTGATGAGACCACGTATCACTCATCCTAAGTAGAAAACGTACGTCTTTAACCACAAATTTCTTCAATTTTCTTCAAAACTATACTAGTTGGTATAAATATGTTGTTAGGCAACATCTCAACAATATAACATATGTCATTTTTATATATATTATATTGTTGAGCACTCTTCCTAACTGCTATATATTTCAAGCTGTATCTCCGAAACTTCTGAACATATTTTAATGAAATAAAGCTCAAATTGAAGAACAGTACACTCTTTCTGACATGAATGCAAGCAGAGCCCCCTACCGTAAATGGAAAGTTATGTTGTGTATATCATATCTTGCACTGTTTTATTCTTTTTACAGAACATAACACATTTCATTCCATGATATGTCTCATTGCCTCATAACAATATGGCTGACGAATGACAACCGAGGAAAAAGAACATGTACCGTTGAGATTTGCATACAGGGCACTTGCTAATTGGTGCAATTTCTTCATTTTTTGAAAAAAAAATAATAATTGTTATACTACGGTTTTGAATTTTGCTTCACCCTGTATATTTTTTTTTCATACAGCAACCAAATATACTAACTAAGTGTTGCAAACATCATAAAGGAGAAAGAAATCCTATACATTACAAGAAAAATTTTTAAAAAATGAAGTTAGTACCTGTTGTTATATATGGAGCAATGGAACCCTTGCAATATTGATGAGACCACGTATCACTCATCCTAAGTAGAAAACGTACGTCTTTAACCACAAATGTCTTCAATTTTCTTCAAAACTATACTAGTTGGTATAAATATGTTGTTAGGCAACATCTCAACAATATAACATATGTCATTTTTATATATATTATATTGTTGAGCACTCTTCCTAACTGCTATATATTTCAGGCTATATCTCCGAAACTTCTGAACATATTTTAATGCAATAAAGCTCAAATTGAAGAGTTTACACTCTTTCTGATAGGAATGCAAGCAGAGCCCCCTACCGTAAACGGAAAGTTATGTTGTGTATATCATATCTTGCACTGTTTTATTCTTTTTACAGAACATAACACATTTCATTCCATGATATGTCTCATTGCCTCATAACAATATGGCTGACGAATGACAACCGAGGAAAAAGAACATGTACCGTTCAGATTTGCATACAGGGCACTCGCTAATTGGTGCAATTTCTTCATTTTTTGAAAAAAAAATAATTGTTATACTACGGTTTTGAATTTTGCTTCACCCTGTATATTTTTTTCATACAACAACCAAATATACTAACTAAGTGTTGCAAACATCATAAAGGAGAAAGAAAACCTATACATTACAAGAAAAAGGTTTAAAAAATGAAGTTAGTACCTGTAGTTATTTATGGAGCAATGGAACCCTTGCAGTATTGATGAGACCACGTATCACTCATACTAAGTAGAAAACGTACGTCTTTAACCACAAATTTCTTCAATTTTCTTCAAAACTATACTAGTTGGTATAAATATGTTGTTAGGCAACATCTCAACAATATAACATATGTCATTTTTATATATATTATATTGTTGAGCACTCTTCCTAACTGCTATATATTTCAAGCTGTATCTCCGAAACTTCTGAACATATTTTAATGAAATAAAGCTCAAATTGAAGAACAGTACACACTTTCTGACATGAATGCAAGCAGAGCCCCCTACCGTAAATGGAAAGTTATGTTGTGTATATCATATCTTGCACTGTTTTATTCTTTTTACAGAACATAACACATTTCATTCCATGATATGTCTCATTGCCTCATAACAATATGGCTGACGAATGACAACCGAGGAAAAAGAACATGTACCGTTCAGATTTGCATACAGGGCACTTGCTAATTGGTGCAATTTCTTCATTTTTTGAAAAAAAAATAATAATTGTTATACTACGGTTTTGAATTTTGCTTCACCCTGTATATTTTTTTCATAAAGCAACCAAATATACTAACTAAGTGTTGGAAACATCATAAAGGAGAAAGAAATCCTATACATTACAAGAAAAAGGTTTAAAAAATGAAGTTAGTACCTGTTGTTATATATGGAGCAATGGAACCCTTGCAGTATTGATGAGACCACGTATCACTCATCCTATGTAGAAAACGTACGTCTTTAACCACAAATTTCTTCAATTTTCTTCAAAACTATACTAGTTGGTATAAATATGTTGTTAGGCAACATCTCAACAATATAACATATGTCATTTTTATATATATTATATTGTTGAGCACTCTTCCTAACTGCTATATATTTCAAGCTGTATCTCCGAAACTTCTGAACATATTTTAATGAAATAAAGTTCAAATTCAAGAACAGTACACTCTTTCTGACATGAATGCAAGCAGAGCTCCCTACCGTAAATGGAAAGTTATGTTGTGTATATCATATCTTGCACTGTTTTATTCTTTTTACAGAACATAACACATTTCATTCCATGATATGTCTCATTGCCTCATAACAATATGGCTGACGAATGACAACCGAGGAAAAAGAACATGTACCGTTCAGATTTGCATACAGGGCACTTGCTAATTGGTGCAATTTCTTCATTTTTTGAAAAAAAAATAATAATTGTTATACTACGGTTTTGAATATTGCTTCACCCTGTATATTTTTTTTCATACAGCAACCAAATATACTAACTAAGTGTTGCAAACATCATAAAGGAGAAAGAAATTCTATACATTACAAGAAAAAGGTTTAAAAAATGAAGTTAGTACCTGTAGTTATATATGGAGCAATGGAACCCTTGCAGTATTGATGAGACCACGTATCACTTATCCTAAGTAGAAAACGTACGTCTTTAACCACAAATTTCTTCAATTTTCTTCAAAACTATACTAGTTGGTATAAATATGTTGTTAGGCAACATCTCAACAATATAACATATGTCATTTTTATATATATTATATTGTTGAGCACTCTTCCTAACTGCTATATATTTCAGGCTATATCTCCGAAACTTCTGAACATATTTTAATGCAATAAAGCTCAAATTGAATAGTTTACACTCTTTCTGATAGGAATGCAAGCAGAGCCCCCTACCGTAAAAGGAAAGTTATGTTGTGTATATCATATCTTGCACTGTTTTATTCTTTTTACAGAACATAACACATTTCATTCCATGATATGTCTCATTGCCTCATAACAATATGGCTGACGAATGACAACCGAGGAAAACGAACATGTACCGTTCAGATTTGCATACAGGGCACTCGCTAATTGGTGCAATTTCTTCATTTTTTGAAAAAAAAATAATAATTGTTATACTACGGTTTTGAATTTTGCTTCACCCTGTATATTTTTTTTATACAACAACCAAATATACTAACTAAGTGTTGCAAACATCATAAAGGACAAAGAAAACCTATACATTACAAGAAAAAGTTTTAACAAATGAAGTTAGTACCTGTAGTTATATATGGAGGAATGGAACCCTTGCAGTATTGATGAGACCACGTATCACTCATCCTAAGTAGAAAACGTACGTCTTTAACCACAAATTTCTTCAATTTTCTTCAAAACTATACTAGTTGGTATAAATATGTTGTTAGGCAACATCTCAACAATATAACATATGTCATTATTATATATATTATATTGTTGAGCACTCTTCCTAACTGCTATATATTTCAAGCTGTATCTCCGAAACTTCTGAACATATTTTAATGAAATAAAGCTCAAATTGAAGAACAGCACACTCTTTCTGACATGAATGCAAGCAGAGCTCCCTACCGTAAATGGAAAATTATGTTGTGTATATCATATCTTGCACTGTTTTATTCTTTTTACAGAACATAACACATTTCATTCCATGATATGTCTCATTGCCTCATAACAATATGGCTGACGAATGACAACCGAGGAAAAAGAACATGTACCGTTCAGATTTGCATACAGGGCACTCGCTAATTGGTGCAATTTCTTCATTTTTTGAAAAAAAATAATAATTGTTATACTACAGTTTTGAATTTTGCTTCACCCTCTTATATTTTTTTATACAACAACCAAATATACTAACTAAGTGTTGCAAACATCATAAAGGAGAAAGAAAACCTATACTTTATTAGAAAAAGGTTTAAAAAATGAAGTTAGTACCTGTAGTTATATATGGAGGAATGGAACCCTTGCAGTATTGATGAGACCACGTATCACTCATCCTAAGTAGAAAACGTACGTCTTTAACCACAAATTTCTTCAATTTTCTTCAAAACTATACTAGTTGGTATAAATATGTTGTTAGGCAACATCTCAACAATATAACATATGTCATTATTATATATATTATATTGTTGAGCACTCTTCCTAACTGCTATATATTTCAAGCTGTATCTCCGAAACTTCTGAACATATTTTAATGAAATAAAGCTCAAATTGAAGAACAGTACACTCTTTCTGACATGAATGCAAGCAGATCCCCCTACCGTAAATGGAAAGTTATGTTGTGTATATCATATCTTGCACTGTTTTATTCTTTTTACAGAACATAACACATTTCATTCCATGATATGTCTCATTGCCTCATAACAATATGGCTGACGAATGACAACCGAGGAAAAAGAACATGTACCGTTCAGATTTGCATACAGGGCACTCGCTAATTGGTGCAATTTTTTCATTTTTTGAAAAAAAAATAATTGTTATACTACGGTTTTGAATTTTGCTTCACCCTGTATATTTTTTTCATACAACAACCAAATATACTAACTAAGTGTTGCAAACATCATAAAGGAGAAAGAAAACCTATACATTACAAGAAAAAGGTTTAAAAAATGAAGTTAGTACCTGTAGTTATTTATGGAGCAATGGAAACCTTGCAGTATTGATGAGACCACGTATCACTCATACTAAGTAGAAAACGTACGTCTTTAACCACAAATTTCTTCAATTTTCTTCAAAACTATACTAGTTGGTATAAATATGTTGTTAGGCAACATCTCAACAATATAACATATGTCATTTTTATATATATTATATTGTTGAGCACTCTTCCTAACTGCTATATATTTCAAGCTGTATCTCCGAAACTTCTGAACATATTTTAATGAAATAAAGCTCAAATTGAAGAACAGTACACACTTTCTGACATGAATGCAAGCAGAGCCCCCTACCGTAAATGGAAAGTTATGTTGTGTATATCATATCTTGCACTGTTTTATTCTTTTTACAGAACATAACACATTTCATTCCATGATATGTCTCATTGCCTCATAACAATATGGCTGACGAATGACAACCGAGGAAAAAGAACATGTACCGTTCAGATTTGCATACAGGGCACTTGCTAATTGGTGCAATTTCTTCATTTTTTGAAAAAAAAATAATAATTGTTATACTACGGTTTTGAATTTTGCTTCACCCTGTATATTTTTTTCATAAAGCAACCAAATATACTAACTAAGTGTTGGAAACATCATAAAGGAGAAAGAAATCCTATACATTACAAGAAAAAGGTTTAAAAAATGAAGTTAGTACCTGTTGTTATATATGGAGCAATGGAACCCTTGCAGTATTGATGAGACCACGTATCACTCATCCTATGTAGAAAACGTACGTCTTTAACCACAAATTTCTTCAATTTTCTTCAAAACTATACTAGTTGGTATAAATATGTTGTTAGGCAACATCTCAACAATATAACATATGTCATTTTTATATATATTATATTGTTGAGCACTCTTCCTAACTGCTATATATTTCAAGCTGTATCTCCGAAACTTCTGAACATATTTTAATGAAATAAAGTTCAAATTCAAGAACAGTACACTCTTTCTGACATGAATGCAAGCAGAGCTCCCTACCGTAAATGGAAAGTTATGTTGTGTATATCATATCTTGCACTGTTTTATTCTTTTTACAGAACATAACACATTTCATTCCATGATATGTCTCATTGCCTCATAACAATATGGCTGACGAATGACAACCGAGGAAAAAGAACATGTACCGTTCAGATTTGCATACAGGGCACTTGCTAATTGGTGCAATTTCTTCATTTTTTGAAAAAAAAATAATAATTGTTATACTACGGTTTTGAATTTTGCTTCACCCTGTATATTTTTTTTCATACAGCAACCAAATATACTAACTAAGTGTTGCAAACATCATAAAGGAGAAAGAAATTCTATACATTACAAGAAAAAGGTTTAAAAAATGAAGTTAGTACCTGTAGTTATATATGGAGCAATGGAACCCTTGCAGTATTGATGAGACCACGTATCACTTATCCTAAGTAGAAAACGTACGTCTTTAACCACAAATTTCTTCAATTTTCTTCAAAACTATACTAGTTGGTATAAATATGTTGTTAGGCAACATCTCAACAATATAACATATGTCATTTTTATATATATTATATTGTTGAGCACTCTTCCTAACTGCTATATATTTCAGGCTATATCTCCGAAACTTCTGAACATATTTTAATGCAATAAAGCTCAAATTGAATAGTTTACACTCTTTCTGATAGGAATGCAAGCAGAGCCCCCTACCGTAAAAGGAAAGTTATGTTGTGTATATCATATCTTGCACTGTTTTATTCTTTTTACAGAACATAACACATTTCATTCCATGATATGTCTCATTGCCTCATAACAATATGGCTGACGAATGACAACCGAGGAAAAAGAACATGTACCGTTCAGATTTGCATACAGGGCACTCGCTAATTGGTGCAATTTCTTCATTTTTTGAAAAAAAAATAATAATTGTTATACTACGGTTTTGAATTTTGCTTCACCCTGTATATTTTTTTTATACAACAACCAAATATACTAACTAAGTGTTGCAAACATCATAAAGGACAAAGAAAACCTATACATTACAAGAAAAAGTTTTAACAAATGAAGTTAGTACCTGTAGTTATATATGGAGGAATGGAACCCTTGCAGTATTGATGAGACCACGTATCACTCATCCTAAGTAGAAAACGTACGTCTTTAACCACAAATTTCTTCAATTTTCTTCAAAACTATACTAGTTGGTATAAATATGTTGTTAGGCAACATCTCAACAATATAACATATGTCATTATTATATATATTATATTGTTGAGCACTCTTCCTAACTGCTATATATTTCAAGCTGTATCTCCGAAACTTCTGAACATATTTTAATGAAATAAAGCTCAAATTGAAGAACAGCACACTCTTTCTGACATGAATGCAAGCAGAGCTCCCTACCGTAAATGGAAAATTATGTTGTGTATATCATATCTTGCACTGTTTTATTCTTTTTACAGAACATAACACATTTCATTCCATGATATGTCTCATTGCCTCATAACAATATGGCTGACGAATGACAACCGAGGAAAAAGAACATGTACCGTTCAGATTTGCATACAGGGCACTCGCTAATTGGTGCAATTTCTTCATTTTTTGAAAAAAAATAATAATTGTTATACTACAGTTTTGAATTTTGCTTCACCCTCTTATATTTTTTTATACAACAACCAAATATACTAACTAAGTGTTGCAAACATCATAAAGGAGAAAGAAAACCTATACTTTATTAGAAAAAGGTTTAAAAAATGAAGTTAGTACCTGTAGTTATATATGGAGGAATGGAACCCTTGCAGTATTGATGAGACCACGTATCACTCATCCTAAGTAGAAAACGTACGTCTTTAACCACAAATTTCTTCAATTTTCTTCAAAACTATACTAGTTGGTATAAATATGTTGTTAGGCAACATCTCAACAATATAACATATGTCATTATTATATATATTATATTGTTGAGCACTCTTCCTAACTGCTATATATTTCAAGCTGTATCTCCGAAACTTCTGAACATATTTTAATGAAATAAAGCTCAAATTGAAGAACAGTACACTCTTTCTGACATGAATGCAAGCAGATCCCCCTACCGTAAATGGAAAGTTATGTTGTGTATATCATATCTTGCACTGTTTTATTCTTTTTACAGAACATAACACATTTCATTCCATGATATGTCTCATTGCCTCATAACAATATGGCTGACGAATGACAACCGAGGAAAAAGAACATGTACCGTTCAGATTTGCATACAGGGCACTCGCTAATTGGTGCAATTTTTTCATTTTTTGAAAAAAAAAATAATTGTTATACTACGGTTTTGAATTTTGCTTCACCCTGTATATTTTTTTCATACAACAACCAAATATACTAACTAAGTGTTGCAAACATCATAAAGGAGAAAGAAAACCTATACATTACAAGAAAAAGGTTTAAAAAATGAAGTTAGTACCTGTAGTTATTTATGGAGCAATGGAAACCTTGCAGTATTGATGAGACCACGTATCACTCATACTAAGTAGAAAACGTACGTCTTTAACCACAAATTTCTTCAATTTTCTTCAAAACTATACTAGTTGGTATAAATATGTTGTTAGGCAACATCTCAACAATATAACATATGTCATTTTTATATATATTATATTGTTGAGCACTCTTCCTAACTGCTATATATTTCAAGCTGTATCTCCGAAACTTCTGAACATATTTTAATGAAATAAAGCTCAAATTGAAGAACAGTACACACTTTCTGACATGAATGCAAGCAGAGCCCCCTACCGTAAATGGAAAGTTATGTTGTGTATATCATATCTTGCACTGTTTTATTCTTTTTACAGAACATAACACATTTCATACCATGATATGTCTCATTGCCTCATAACAATATGGCTGACGAATGACAACCGAGGAAAAAGAACATGTACCGTTCAGATTTGCATACAGGGCACTTGCTAATTGGTGCAATTTCTTCATTTTTTGAAAAAAAAATAATAATTGTTATACTACGGTTTTGAATTTTGCTTCACCCTGTATATTTTTTTCATACAGCAACCAAATATACTAACTAAGTGTTGGAAACATCATAAAGGAGAAAGAAATACTAAACATTACAAGATAAAGGTTTAAAAAATGAAGTTAGTACCTGTTGTTATATATGGAGCAATGGAACCCTTGCAGTATTGATGAGACCACGTATCACTCATCCTAAGTAGAAAACGTACGTCTTTAACCACAAATTTCTTCAATTTTCTTCAAAACTATACTAGTTGGTATAAATATGTTGTTAGGCAACATCTCAACAATATAACATATGTCATTTTTATATATATTATATTGTTGAGCACTCTTCCTAACTGCTATATATTTCAAGCTGTATCTCCGAAACTTCTGAACATATTTTAATGAAATAAAGCTCAAATTGAAGAACAGTACACTCTTTCTGACATGAATGCAAGCAGAGCCCCCTACCGTAAATGGAAAGTTATGTTGTGTATATCATATCTTGCACTGTTTTATTCTTTTTACAGAACATAACACATTTCATTCCATGATATGTCTCATTGCCTCATAACAATATGGCTGACGAATGACAACCGAGGAAAAAGAACATGTACCGTTGAGATTTGCATACAGGGCACTTGCTAATTGGTGCAATTTCTTCATTTTTTGAAAAAAAATAATAATTGTTATACTACGGTTTTGAATTTTGCTTCACCCTGTATATTTTTTTTTCATACAGCAACCAAATATACTAACTAAGTGTTGCAAACATCATAAAGGAGAAAGAAATCCTATACATTACAAGAAAAATTTTTAAAAAATGAAGTTAGTACCTGTTGTTATATATGGAGCAATGGAACCCTTGCAATATTGATGAGACCACGTATCACTCATCCTAAGTAGAAAACGTACGTCTTTAACCACAAATGTCTTCAATTTTCTTCAAAACTATACTAGTTGGTATAAATATGTTGTTAGGCAACATCTCAACAATATAACATATGTCATTTTTATATATATTATATTGTTGAGCACTCTTCCTAACTGCTATATATTTCAGGCTATATCTCCGAAACTTCTGAACATATTTTAATGCAATAAAGCTCAAATTGAAGAGTTTACACTCTTTCTGATAGGAATGCAAGCAGAGCCCCCTACCGTAAACGGAAAGTTATGTTGTGTATATCATATCTTGCACTGTTTTATTCTTTTTACAGAACATAACACATTTCATTCCATGATATGTCTCATTGCCTCATAACAATATGGCTGACGAATGACAACCGAGGAAAAAGAACATGTACCGTTCAGATTTGCATACAGGGCACTCGCTAATTGGTGCAATTTCTTCATTTTTTGAAAAAAAAATAATTGTTATACTACGGTTTTGAATTTTGCTTCACCCTGTATATTTTTTTCATACAACAACCAAATATACTAACTAAGTGTTGCAAACATCATAAAGGAGAAAGAAAACCTATACATTACAAGAAAAAGGTTTAAAAAATGAAGTTAGTACCTGTAGTTATTTATGGAGCAATGGAACCCTTGCAGTATTGATGAGACCACGTATCACTCATACTAAGTAGAAAACGTACGTCTTTAACCACAAATTTCTTCAATTTTCTTCAAAACTATACTAGTTGGTATAAATATGTTGTTAGGCAACATCTCAACAATATAACATATGTCATTTTTATATATATTATATTGTTGAGCACTCTTCCTAACTGCTATATATTTCAAGCTGTATCTCCGAAACTTCTGAACATATTTTAATGAAATAAAGCTCAAATTGAAGAACAGTACACACTTTCTGACATGAATGCAAGCAGAGCCCCCTACCGTAAATGGAAAGTTATGTTGTGTATATCATATCTTGCACTGTTTTATTCTTTTTACAGAACATAACACATTTCATTCCATGATATGTCTCATTGCCTCATAACAATATGGCTGACGAATGACAACCGAGGAAAAAGAACATGTACCGTTCAGATTTGCATACAGGGCACTTGCTAATTGGTGCAATTTCTTCATTTTTTGAAAAAAAAATAATAATTGTTATACTACGGTTTTGAATTTTGCTTCACCCTGTATATTTTTTTCATAAAGCAACCAAATATACTAACTAAGTGTTGGAAACATCATAAAGGAGAAAGAAATCCTATACATTACAAGAAAAAGGTTTAAAAAATGAAGTTAGTACCTGTTGTTATATATGGAGCAATGGAACCCTTGCAGTATTGATGAGACCACGTATCACTCATCCTAAGTAGAAAACGTACGTCTTTAACCACAAATGTCTTCAATTTTCTTCAAAACTATACTAGTTGGTATAAATATGTTGTTAGGCAACATCTCAACAATATAACATATGTCATTTTTATATATATTATATTGTTGAGCACTCTTCCTAACTGCTATATATTTCAAGCTGTATCTCCGAAACTTCTGAACATATTTTAATGAAATAAAGCTCAAATTCAAGAACAGCACACTCTTTCTGACATGAATGCAAGCAGAGCTCCCTACCGTAAATGGAAAATTATGTTGTGTATATCATATCTTGCACTGTTTTATTCTTTTTACAGAACATAACACATTTCATTCCATGATATGTCTCATTGCCTCATAACAATATGGCTGACGAATGACAACCGAGGAAAAAGAACATGTACCGTTCAGATTTGCATACAGGGCACTCGCTAATTGGTGCAATTTCTTCATTTTTTGAAAAAAAATAATAATTGTTATACTACAGTTTTGAATTTTGCTTCACCCTCTTATATTTTTTTTATACAACAACCAAATATACTAACTAAGTGTTGCAAACATCATAAAGGAGAAAGAAAACCTATACTTTATTAGAAAAAGGTTTAAAAAATGAAGTTAGTACCTGTAGTTATATATGGAGGAATGGAACCCTTGCAGTATTGATGAGACCACGTATCACTCATCCTAAGTAGAAAACGTACGTCTTTAACCACAAATTTCTTCAATTTTCTTCAAAACTATACTAGTTGGTATAAATATGTTGTTAGGCAACATCTCAACAATATAACATATGTCATTATTATATATATTATATTGTTGAGCACTCTTCCTAACTGCTATATATTTCAAGCTGTATCTCCGAAACTTCTGAACATATTTTAATGAAATAAAGCTCAAATTGAAGAACAGTACACTCTTTCTGACATGAATGCAAGCAGATCCCCCTACCGTAAATGGAAAGTTATGTTGTGTATATCATATCTTGCATTGTTTTATTCTTTTTACAGAACATAACACATTTCATTCCATGATATGTCTCATTGCCTCATAACAATATGGCTGACGAATGACAACCGAGGAAAAAGAACATGTACCGTTCAGATTTGCATACAGGGCACTCGCTAATTGGTGCAATTTCTTCATTTTTTGAAAAAAAAATAATTGTTATACTACGGTTTTGAATTTTGCTTCACCCTGTATATTTTTTTCATACAACAACCAAATATACTAACTAAGTGTTGCAAACATCATAAAGGAGAAAGAAAACCTATACATTACAAGAAAAAGGTTTAAAAAATGAAGTTAGTACCTGTAGTTATTTATGGAGCAATGGAAACCTTGCAGTATTGATGAGACCACGTATCACTCATACTAAGTAGAAAACGTACGTCTTTAACCACAAATTTCTTCAATTTTCTTCAAAACTATACTAGTTGGTATAAATATGTTGTTAGGCAACATCTCAACAATATAACATATGTCATTTTTATATATATTATATTGTTGAGCACTCTTCCTAACTGCTATATATTTCAAGCTGTATCTCCGAAACTTCTGAACATATTTTAATGAAATAAAGCTCAAATTGAAGAACAGTACACACTTTCTGACATGAATGCAAGCAGAGCCCCCTACCGTAAATGGAAAGTTATGTTGTGTATATCATATCTTGCACTGTTTTATTCTTTTTACAGAACATAACACATTTCATTCCATGATATGTCTCATTGCCTCATAACAATATGGCTGACGAATGACAACCGAGGAAAAAGAACATGTACCGTTCAGATTTGCATACAGGGCACTTGCTAATTGGTGCAATTTCTTCATTTTTTGAAAAAAAAATAATAATTGTTATACTACGGTTTTGAATTTTGCTTCACCCTGTATATTTTTTTCATACAGCAACCAAATATACTAACTAAGTGTTGGAAACATCATAAAGGAGAAAGAAATACTAAACATTACAAGATAAAGGTTTAAAAAATGAAGTTAGTACCTGTTGTTATATATGGAGCAATGGAACCCTTGCAGTATTGATGAGACCACGTATCACTCATCCTAAGTAGAAAACGTACGTCTTTAACCACAAATTTCTTCAATTTTCTTCAAAACTATACTAGTTGGTATAAATATGTTGTTAGGCAACATCTCAACAATATAACATATGTCATTTTTATATATATTATATTGTTGAGCACTCTTCCTAACTGCTATATATTTCAAGCTGTATCTCCGAAACTTCTGAACATATTTTAATGAAATAAAGCTCAAATTGAAGAACAGTACACTCTTTCTGACATGAATGCAAGCAGAGCCCCCTACCGTAAATGGAAAGTTATGTTGTGTATATCATATCTTGCACTGTTTTATTCTTTTTACAGAACATAACACATTTCATTCCATGATATGTCTCATTGCCTCATAACAATATGGCTGACGAATGACAACCGAGGAAAAAGAACATGTACCGTTGAGATTTGCATACAGGGCACTTGCTAATTGGTGCAATTTCTTCATTTTTTGAAAAAAAAATAATAATTGTTATACTACGGTTTTGAATTTTGCTTCACCCTGTATATTTTTTTTTCATACAGCAACCAAATATACTAACTAAGTGTTGCAAACATCATAAAGGAGAAAGAAATCCTATACATTACAAGAAAAATTTTTAAAAAATGAAGTTAGTACCTGTTGTTATATATGGAGCAATGGAACCCTTGCAATATTGATGAGACCACGTATCACTCATCCTAAGTAGAAAACGTACGTCTTTAACCACAAATGTCTTCAATTTTCTTCAAAACTATACTAGTTGGTATAAATATGTTGTTAGGCAACATCTCAACAATATAACATATGTCATTTTTATATATATTATATTGTTGAGCACTCTTCCTAACTGCTATATATTTCAGGCTATATCTCCGAAACTTCTGAACATATTTTAATGCAATAAAGCTCAAATTGAAGAGTTTACACTCTTTCTGATAGGAATGCAAGCAGAGCCCCCTACCGTAAACGGAAAGTTATGTTGTGTATATCATATCTTGCACTGTTTTATTCTTTTTACAGAACATAACACATTTCATTCCATGATATGTCTCATTGCCTCATAACAATATGGCTGACGAATGACAACCGAGGAAAAAGAACATGTACCGTTCAGATTTGCATACAGGGCACTCGCTAATTGGTGCAATTTCTTCATTTTTTGAAAAAAAAATAATTGTTATACTACGGTTTTGAATTTTGCTTCACCCTGTATATTTTTTTCATACAACAACCAAATATACTAACTAAGTGTTGCAAACATCATAAAGGAGAAAGAAAACCTATACATTACAAGAAAAAGGTTTAAAAAATGAAGTTAGTACCTGTAGTTATTTATGGAGCAATGGAACCCTTGCAGTATTGATGAGACCACGTATCACTCATACTAAGTAGAAAACGTACGTCTTTAACCACAAATTTCTTCAATTTTCTTCAAAACTATACTAGTTGGTATAAATATGTTGTTAGGCAACATCTCAACAATATAACATATGTCATTTTTATATATATTATATTGTTGAGCACTCTTCCTAACTGCTATATATTTCAAGCTGTATCTCCGAAACTTCTGAACATATTTTAATGAAATAAAGCTCAAATTGAAGAACAGTACACACTTTCTGACATGAATGCAAGCAGAGCCCCCTACCGTAAATGGAAAGTTATGTTGTGTATATCATATCTTGCACTGTTTTATTCTTTTTACAGAACATAACACATTTCATTCCATGATATGTCTCATTGCCTCATAACAATATGGCTGACGAATGACAACCGAGGAAAAAGAACATGTACCGTTCAGATTTGCATACAGGGCACTTGCTAATTGGTGCAATTTCTTCATTTTTTGAAAAAAAAATAATAATTGTTATACTACGGTTTTGAATTTTGCTTCACCCAGTATATTTTTTTCATAAAGCAACCAAATATACTAACTAAGTGTTGGAAACATCATAAAGGAGAAAGAAATCCTATACATTACAAGAAAAAGGTTTAAAAAATGAAGTTAGTACCTGTTGTTATATATGGAGCAATGGAACCCTTGCAGTATTGATGAGACCACGTATCACTCATCCTAAGTAGAAAACGTACGTCTTTAACCACAAATGTCTTCAATTTTCTTCAAAACTATACTAGTTGGTATAAATATGTTGTTAGGCAACATCTCAACAATATAACATATGTCATTTTTATATATATTATATTGTTGAGCACTCTTCCTAACTGCTATATATTTCAAGCTGTATCTCCGAAACTTCTGAACATATTTTAATGCAATAAAGCTCAAATTGAAGAGTTTACACTCTTTCTGACATGAATGCAAGCAGAGCTCCCTACCGTAAATGGAAAATTATGTTGTGTATATCATATCTTGCACTGTTTTATTCTTTTTACAGAACATAACACATTTCATTCCATGATATGTCTCATTGCCTCATAACAATATGGCTGACGAATGACAACCGAGGAAAAAGAACATGTACCGTTCAGATTTGCATACAGGGCACTCGCTAATTGGTGCAATTTCTTCATTTTTTGAAAAAAAATAATAATTGTTATACTACAGTTTTGAATTTTGCTTCACCCTCTTATATTTTTTTTATACAACAACCAAATATACTAACTAAGTGTTGCAAACATCATAAAGGAGAAAGAAAACCTATACTTTATTAGAAAAAGGTTTAAAAAATGAAGTTAGTACCTGTAGTTATATATGGAGGAATGGAACCCTTGCAGTATTGATGAGACCACGTATCACTCATCCTAAGTAGAAAACGTACGTCTTTAACCACAAATTTCTTCAATTTTCTTCAAAACTATACTAGTTGGTATAAATATGTTGTTAGGCAACATCTCAACAATATAACATATGTCATTATTATATATATTATATTGTTGAGCACTCTTCCTAACTGCTATATATTTCAAGCTGTATCTCCGAAACTTCTGAACATATTTTAATGAAATAAAGCTCAAATTGAAGAACAGTACACTCTTTCTGACATGAATGCAAGCAGATCCCCCTACCGTAAATGGAAAGTTATGTTGTGTATATCATATCTTGCATTGTTTTATTCTTTTTACAGAACATAACACATTTCATTCCATGATATGTCTCATTGCCTCATAACAATATGGCTGACGAATGACAACCGAGGAAAAAGAACATGTACCGTTCAGATTTGCATACAGGGCACTCGCTAATTGGTGCAATTTCTTCATTTTTTGAAAAAAAAATAATTGTTATACTACGGTTTTGAATTTTGCTTCACCCTGTATATTTTTTTCATACAACAACCAAATATACTAACTAAGTGTTGCAAACATCATAAAGGAGAAAGAAAACCTATACATTACAAGAAAAAGGTTTAAAAAATGAAGTTAGTACCTGTAGTTATTTATGGAGCAATGGAAACCTCGCAGTATTGATGAGACCACGTATCACTCATACTAAGTAGAAAACGTACGTCTTTAACCACAAATTTCTTCAATTTTCTTCAAAACTATACTAGTTGGTATAAATATGTTTTTAGGCAACATCTCAACAATATAACATATGTCATTTTTATATATATTATATTGTTGAGCACTCTTCCTAACTGCTATATATTTCAAGCTGTATCTCCGAAACTTCTGAACATATTTTAATGAAATAAAGCTCGAATTGAAGAACAGTACACACTTTCTGACATGAATGCAAGCAGAGCCCCCTACCGTAAATGGAAAGTTATGTTGTGTATATCATATCTTGCACTGTTTTATTCTTTTTACAGAACATAACACATTTCATTCCATGATATGTCTCATTGCCTCATAACAATATGGCTGACGAATGACAACCGAGGAAAAAGAACATGTACCGTTCAGATTTGCATACAGGGCACTTGCTAATTGGTGCAATTTCTTCATTTTTTGAAAAAAAAATAATAATTGTTATACTACGGTTTTGAATTTTGCTTCACCCTGTATATTTTTTTCATACAGCAACCAAATATACTAACTAAGTGTTGGAAACATCATAAAGGAGAAAGAAATACTAAACATTACAAGATAAAGGTTTAAAAAATGAAGTTAGTACCTGTTGTTATATATGGAGCAATGGAACCCTTGCAGTATTGATGAGACCACGTATCACTCATCCTAAGTAGAAAACGTACGTCTTTAACCACAAATTTCTTCAATTTTCTTCAAAACTATACTAGTTGGTATAAATATGTTGTTAGGCAACATCTCAACAATATAACATATGTCATTTTTATATATATTATATTGTTGAGCACTCTTCCTAACTGCTATATATTTCAAGCTGTATCTCCGAAACTTCTGAACATATTTTAATGAAATAAAGCTCAAATTGAAGAACAGCACACTCTTTCTGACATGAATGCAAGCAGAGCTCCCTACCGTAAATGGAAAATTATGTTGTGTATATCATATCTTGCACTGTTTTATTCTTTTTACAGAACATAACACATTTCATTCCATGATATGTCTCATTGCCTCATAACAATATGGCTGACGAATGACAACCGAGGAAAAAGAACATGTACCGTTCAGATTTGCATACAGGGCACTTGCTAATTGGTGCAATTTCTTCATTTTTTGAAAAAAAATAATAATTGTTATACTACGGTTTTGAATTTTGCTTCACCCTGTATTTTTTTTTCATAAAGCAACCAAATATACTAACTAAGTGTTGGAAACATCATAAAGGAGAAAGAAATCCTATACATTACAAGAAAAAGGTTTAAAAAATGAAGTTAGTACCTGTTGTTATATATGGAGCAATGGAACCCTTGCAGTATTGATGAGACCACGTATCACTCATCCTAAGTAGAAAACGTACGTCTTTAACCACAAATGTCTTCAATTTTCTTCAAAACTATACTAGTTGGTATAAATATGTTGTTAGGCAACATCTCAACAATATAACATATGTCATTTTTATATATATTATATTGTTGAGCACTCTTCCTAACTGCTATATATTTCAAGCTGTATCTCCGAAACTTCTGAACATATTTTAATGAAATAAAGCTCAAATTGAAGAACAGCACACTCTTTCTGACATGAATGCAAGCAGAGCTCCCTACCGTAAATGGAAAATTATGTTGTGTATATCATATCTTGCACTGTTTTATTCTTTTTACAGAACATAACACATTTCATTCCATGATATGTCTCATTGCCTCATAACAATATGGCTGACGAATGACAACCGAGGAAAAAGAACATGTACCGTTCAGATTTGCATACAGGGCACTCGCTAATTGGTGCAATTTCTTCATTTTATGAAAAAAAATAATAATTGTTATACTACAGTTTTGAATTTTGCTTCACCCTCTTATATTTTTTTTTATACAACAACCAAATATACTAACTAAGTGTTGCAAACATCATAAAGGAGAAAGAAAACCTATAACTTATTAGAAAAATGTTTAAAAAATGAAGTTAGTACCTGTAGTTATATATGGAGGAATGGAACCCTTGCAGTATTGATGAGACCACGTATCACTCATCCTAAGTAGAAAACGTACGTCTTTAACCACAAATTTCTTCAATTTTCTTCAAAACTATACTAGTTGGTATAAATATGTTGTTAGGCAACATCTCAACAATATAACATATGTCATTATTATATATATTATATTGTTGAGCACTCTTCCTAACTGCTATATATTTCGAGCTGTATCTCCGAAACTTCTGAACATATTTTAATGAAATAAAGCTCAAATTGAAGAACAGTACACTCTTTCTGACATGAATGCAAGCAGATCCCCCTACCGTAAATGGAAAGTTATGTTGTGTATATCATATCTTGCACTGTTTTATTCTTTTTACAGAACATAACACATTTCATTCCATGATATGTCTCATTGCCTCATAACAATATGGCTGACGAATGACAACCGAGGAAAAAGAACATGTACCGTTCAGATTTGCATACAGGGCACTCGCTAATTGGTGCAATTTCTTCATTTTTTGAAAAAAAAATAATTGTTATACTACGGTTTTGAATTTTGCTTCACCCTGTATATTTTTTTCATACAACAACCAAATATACTAACTAAGTGTTGCAAACATCATAAAGGAGAAAGAAAACCTATACATTACAAGA
Source organism: Thermobia domestica (assembly GCF_964235325.1). Classification (NCBI taxonomy): domain Eukaryota; kingdom Metazoa; phylum Arthropoda; class Insecta; order Zygentoma; family Lepismatidae; genus Thermobia; species Thermobia domestica. Next base: position 199,823,177 of record NC_137461.1, read on the forward strand.
AAAAGGTTTAAAAAATGAAGTTAGTACCTGTAGTTATTTATGGAGCAATGGAAACCTTGCAGTATTGATGAGACCACGTATCACTCATACTAAGTAGAAAACGTACGTCTTTAACCACAAATTTCTTCAATTTTCTTCAAAACTATACTAGTTGGTATAAATATGTTGTTAGGCAACATCTCAACAATATAACATATGTCATTTTTATATATATTATATTGTTGAGCACTCTTCCTAACTGCTATATATTTCAAGCTGTATCTCCGAAACTTCTGAACATATTTTAATGAAATAAAGCTCAAATTGAAGAACAGTACACACTTTCTGACATGAATGCAAGCAGAGCCCCCTACCGTAAATGGAAAGTTATGTTGTGTATATCATATCTTGCACTGTTTTATTCTTTTTACAGAACATAACACATTTCATTCCATGATATGTCTCATTGCCTCATAACAATATGGCTGACGAATGACAACCGAGGAAAAAGAACATGTACCGTTCAGATTTGCATACAGGGCACTTGCTAATTGGTGCAATTTCTTCATTTTTTGAAAAAAAAAATAATAATTGTTATACTACGGTTTTGAATTTTGCTTCACCCTGTATATTTTTTTCATACAGCAACCAAATATACTAACTAAGTGTTGGAAACATCATAAAGGAGAAAGAAATACTAAACATTACAAGATAAAGGTTTAAAAAATGAAGTTAGTACCTGTTGTTATATATGGAGCAATGGAACCCTTGCAGTATTGATGAGACCACGTATCACTCATCCTAAGTAGAAAACGTACGTCTTTAACCACAAATTTCTTCAATTTTCTTCAAAACTATACTAGTTGGTATAAATATGTTGTTAGGCAACATCTCAACAATATAACATATGTCATTTTTATATATATTATATTGTTGAGCACTCTTCCTAACTGCTATATATTTCAAGCTGTATCTCCGAAACTTCTGAACATATTTTAATGAAATAAAGCTCAAATTGAAGAACAGTACACTCTTTCTGACATGAATGCAAGCAGAGCCCCCTACCGTAAATGGAAAGTTATGTTGTGTATATCATATCTTGCACTGTTTTATTCTTTTTACAGAACATAACACATTTCATTCCATGATATGTCTCATTGCCTCATAACAATATGGCTGACGAATGACAACCGAGGAAAAAGAACATGTACCGTTGAGATTTGCATACAGGGCACTTGCTAATTGGTGCAATTTCTTCATTTTTTGAAAAAAAATAGTAATTGTTATACTACGGTTTTGAATTTTGCTTCACCCTGTATATTTTTTTTTCATACAGCAACCAAATATACTAACTAAGTGTTGCAAACATCATAAAGGAGAAAGAAATCCTATACATTACAAGAAAAATTTTTAAAAAATGAAGTTAGTACCTGTTGTTATATATGGAGCAATGGAACCCTTGCAATATTGATGAGACCACGTATCACTCATCCTAAGTAGAAAACGTACGTCTTTAACCACAAATGTCTTCAATTTTCTTCAAAACTATACTAGTTGGTATAAATATGTTGTTAGGCAACATCTCAACAATATAACATATGTCATTTTTATATAGATTATATTGTTGAGCACTCTTCCTAACTGCTATATATTTCAGGCTATATCTCCGAAACTTCTGAACATATTTTAATGCAATAAAGCTCAAATTGAAGAGTTTACACTCTTTCTGATAGGAATGCAAGCAGAGCCCCCTACCGTAAACGGAAAGTTATGTTGTGTATATCATATCTTGCACTGTTTTATTCTTTTTACAGAACATAACACATTTCATTCCATGATATGTCTCATTGCCTCATAACAATATGGCTGACGAATGACAACCGAGGAAAAAGAACATGTACCGTTCAGATTTGCATACAGGGCACTCGCTAATTGGTGCAATTTCTTCATTTTTTGAAAAAAAAAATAATTGTTATACTACGGTTTTGAATTTTGCTTCACCCTGTATATTTTTTTCATACAACAACCAAATATACTAACTAAGTGTTGCAAACATCATAAAGGAGAAAGAAAACCTATACATTACAAGAAAAAGGTTTAAAAAATGAAGTTACTACCTGTAGTTATTTATGGAGCAATGGAACCTTGCAGTATTGATGAGACCACGTATCACTCATACTAAGTAGAAAACGTACGTCTTTATCCACAAATTTCTTCAATTTTCTTCAAAACTATACTAGTTGGTATAAATATGTTGTTAGGCAACATCTCAACAATATAACATATCTCATTTTTATATATATTATATTGTTGAGCACTCTTCCTAACTGCTATATATTTCAAGCTGTATCTCCGAAACTTCTGAACATATTTTAATGAAATAAAGCTCAAATTGAAGAACAGTACACACTTTCTGACATGAATGCAAGCAGAGCCCCCTACCGTAAATGGAAAGTTATGTTGTGTATATCATATCTTGCACTGTTTTATTCTTTTTACAGAACATAACACATTTCATTCCATGATATGTCTCATTGCCTCATAACAATATGGCTGACGAATGACAACCGAGGAAAAAGAACATGTACCGTTCAGATTTGCATACAGGGCACTTGCTAATTGGTGCAATTTCTTCATTTTTTGAAAAAAAAATAATAATTGTTATACTACGGTTTTGAATTTTGCTTCACCCTGTATATTTTTTTCATAAAGCAACCAAATATACTAACTAAGTGTTGGAAACATCATAAAGGAGAAAGAAATCCTATACATTACAAGAAAAAGGTTTAAAAAATGAAGTTAGTACCTGTTGTTATATATGGAGCAATGGAACCCTTGCAGTATTGATGAGACCACGTATCACTCATCCTAAGTAGAAAACGTACGTCTTTAACCACAAATTTCTTCAATTTTCTTCAAAACTATACTAGTTGGTATAAACATGTTGTTAGGCAACATCTCAGCAATATAACATATGTCATTTTTATATATATTATATTGTTGAGCACTCTTCCTAACTGCTATATATTTCAAGCTGTATCTCCGAAACTTCTGAACATATTTTAATGAAATAAAGCTCAAATTCAAGAACAGTACACTCTTTCTGACATGAATGCAAGCAGAGCTCCCTACCGTAAATGGAAAGTTATGTTGTGTATATCATATCTTGCACTGTTTTATTCTTTTTACAGAACATAACACATTTCATTCCATGATATGTCTCATTGCCTCATAACAATATGGCTGACGAATGACAACCGAGGAAAAAGAACATGTACCGTTCAGATTTGCATACAGGGCACTTGCTAATTGGTGCAATTTCTTCATTTTTTGAAAAAAAAATAATAATTGTTATACTACGGTTTTGAATTTTGCTTCACCCTGTATATTTTTTTTCATACAGCAACCAAATATACTAACTAAGTGTTGCAAACATCATAAAGGAGAAAGAAATTCTATACATTACAAGAAAAAGGTTTAAAAAATGAAGTTAGTACCTGTTGTTATATATGGAGCAATGGAACCCTTGCAGTATTGATGAGACCACGTATCACTCATCCTAAGTAGAAAACGTACGTCTTTAACCACAAATGTCTTCAATTTTCTTCAAAACTATACTAGTTGGTATAAATATGTTGTTAGGCAACATCTCAACAATATAACCTATGTCATTTTTATATATATTATATTGTTGAGCACTCTTCCTAACTGCTATATATTTCAGGCTATATCTCCGAAACTTCTGAAGATATTTTAATGCAATAAAGCTCAAATTGAAGAGTTTACACTCTTTCTGATAGGAATGCAAGCAGAGCCCCCTACCGTAAATGGAAAGTTATGTTGTGTATATCATATCTTGCACTGTTTTATTGTTTTTACAGAACATAACACATTTCATTCCATGATATGTCTCATTGCCTCATAACAATATGGCTGACGAATGACAACCGAGGAAAAAGAACATGTACCGTTCAGATTTGCATACAGGGCACTTGCTAATTGGTGCAATTTCTTCATTTTTTGAAAAAAAAATAATAATTGTTATACTACGGTTTTGAATTTTGCTTCACCCTGTATATTTTTTTCATAAAGCAACCAAATATACTAACTAAGTGTTGGAAACATCATAAAGGAGAAAGAAATCCTATACATTACAAGAAAAAGGTTTAAAAAATGAAGTTAGTACCTGTTGTTATATATGGAGCAATGGAACCCTTGCAGTATTGATGAGACCACGTATCACTCATCCTAAGTAGAAAACGTACGTCTTTAACCACAAATGTCTTCAATTTTCTTCAAAACTATACTAGTTGGTATAAATATGTTGTTAGGCAACATCTCAACAATATAACATATGTCATTTTTATATATATTATATTGTTGAGCACTCTTCCTAACTGCTATATATTTCAGGCTATATCTCCGAAACTTCTGAACATATTTTAATGCAATAAAGCTCAAATTGAAGAGTTTACACTCTTTCTGATAGGAATGCAAGCAGAGCCCCCTACCGTAAACGGAAAGTTATGTTGTGTATATCATATCTTGCACTGTTTTATTCTTTTTACAGAACATAACACATTTCATTCCATGATATGTCTCATTGCCTCATAACAATATGGCTGACGAATGACAACCGAGGAAAAAGAACATGTACCGTTCAGATTTGCATACAGGGCACTCGCTAATTGGTGCAATTTCTTCATTTTTTGAAAAAAAATAATAATTGTTATACTACAGTTTTGAATTTTGCTTCACCCTCTTATATTTTTTTTTATACAACAACCAAATATACTAACTAAGTGTTGCAAACATCATAAAGGAGAAAGAAAACCTATAACTTATTAGAAAAAGGTTTAAAAAATGAAGTTAGTACCTGTAGTTATATATGGAGGAATGGAACCCTTGCAGTATTGATGAGACCACGTATCACTCATCCTAAGTAGAAAACGTACGTCTTTAACCACAAATTTCTTCAATTTTCTTCAAAACTATACTAGTTGGTATAAATATGTTGTTAGGCAACATCTCAACAATATAACATATGTCATTTTTATATATATTATATTGTTGAGCACTCTTCCTAACTGCTATATATTTCAAGCTGTATCTCCGAAACTTCTGAACATATTTTAATGAAATAAAGCTCAAATTCAAGAACAGTACACTCTTTCTGACATGAATGCAAGCAGAGCTCCCTACCGTAAATGGAAAGTTATGTTGTGTATATCATATCTTGCACTGTTTTATTCTTTTTACAGAACATAACACATTTCATTCCATGATATGTCTCATTGCCTCATAACAATATGGCTGACGAATGACAACCGAGGAAAAAGAACATGTACCGTTCAGATTTGCATACAGGGCACTTGCTAATTGGTGCAATTTCTTCATTTTTTGAAAAAAAAATAATAATTGTTATACTACGGTTTTGAATTTTGCTTCACCCTGTATATTTTTTTTCATACAGCAACCAAATATACTAACTAAGTGTTGCAAACATCATAAAGGAGAAAGAAATTCTATACATTACAAGAAAAAGGTTTAAAAAATGAAGTTAGTACCTGTTGTTATATATGGAGCAATGGAACCCTTGCAGTATTGATGAGACCACGTATCACTCATCCTAAGTAGAAAACGTACGTCTTTAACCACAAATGTCTTCAATTTTCTTCAAAACTATACTAGTTGGTATAAATATGTTGTTAGGCAACATCTCAACAATATAACATATGTCATTTTTATATATATTATATTGTTGAGCACTCTTCCTAACTGCTATATATTTCAGGCTATATCTCCGAAACTTCTGAACATATTTTAATGCAATAAAGCTCAAATTGAAGAGTTTACACTCTTTCTGATAGGAATGCAAGCAGAGCCCCCTACCGTAAACGGAAAGTTATGTTGTGTATATCATATCTTGCACTGTTTTATTCTTTTTACAGAACATAACACATTTCATTCCATGATATGTCTCATTGCCTCATAACAATATGGCTGACGAATGACAACCGAGGAAAAAGAACATGTACCGTTCAGATTTGCATACAGGGCACTCGCTAATTGGTGCAATTTCTTCATTTTTTGAAAAAAAAATAATTGTTATACTACGGTTTTGAATTTTGCTTCACCCTGTATATTTTTTTCATACAACAACCAAATATACTAACTAAGTGTTGCAAACATCATAAAGGAGAAGGAAAACCTATACATTACAAGAAAAATGTTTAAAAAATGAAGTTAGTACCTGTAGTTATTTATGGAGCAATGGAACCCTTGCAGTATTGATGAGACCACGTATCACTCATACTAAGTAGAAAGCGTACGTCTTTAACCACAAATTTCTTCAATTTTCTTCAAAACCATACTAGTTGGTATAAATATGTTGTTAGGCAACATCTCAACAATATAACATATGTCATTTTTATATATATTATATTGTTGAGCACTCTTCCTAACTGCTATATATTTCAAGCTGTATCTCCGAAACTTCTGAACATATTTTAATGAAATAAAGCTCAAATTGAAGAACAGTACACACTTTCTGACATGAATGCAAGCAGAGCCCCCTACCGTAAATGGAAAGTTATGTTGTGTATATCATATCTTGCACTGTTTTATTCTTTTTACAGAACATAACACATTTCATTCTATGATATGTCTCATTGCCTCATAACAATATGGCTGACGAATGACAACCGAGGAAAAAGAACATGTACCGTTCAGATTTGCATACAGGGCACTTGCTAATTGGTGCAATTTCTTCATTTTTTGAAAAAAAAATAATAATTGTTATACTACGGTTTTGAATTTTGCTTCACCCTGTATATTTTTTTCATAAAGCAACCAAATATACTAACTAAGTGTCGGAAACATCATAAAGGAGAAAGAAATCCTATACATTACAAGAAAAAGGTTTAAAAAATGAAGTTAGTACCTGTTGTTATATATGGAGCAATGGAACCCTTGCAGTATTGATGAGACCACGTATCACTCATCCTAAGTAGAAAACGTACGTCTTTAACCACAAATTTCTTCAATTTTCTTCAAAACTATACTAGTTGGTATAAATATGTTGTTAGGCAACATCTCAACAATATAACATATGTCATTTTTATATATATTATATTGTTGAGCACTCTTCCTAACTGCTATATATTTCAAGCTGTATCTCCGAAACTTCTGAACATATTTTAATGAAATAAAGCTCAAATTCAAGAACAGTACACTCTTTCTGACATGAATGCAAGCAGAGCTCCCTACCGTAAATGGAAAGTTATGTTGTGTATATCATATCTTGCACTGTTTTATTCTTTTTACAGAACATAACACATTTCATTCCATGATATGTCTCATTGCCTCATAACAATATGGCTGACGAATGACAACCGAGGAAAAAGAACATGTACCGTTCAGATTTGCATACAGGGCACTTGCTAATTGGTGCAATTTCTTCATTTTTTGAAAAAAAAATAATAATTGTTATACTACGGTTTTGAATTTTGCTTCACCCTGTATATTTTTTTTCATACAGCAACCAAATATACTAACTAAGTGTTGCAAACATCATAAAGGAGAAAGAAATTCTATACATTACAAGAAAAAGGTTTAAAAAATGAAGTTAGTACCTGTTGTTATATATGGAGCAATGGAACCCTTGCAGTATTGATGAGACCACGTATCACTCATCCTAAGTAGAAAACGTACGTCTTTAACCACAAATGTCTTCAATTTTCTTCAAAACTATACTAGTTGGTATAAATATGTTGTTAGGCAACATCTCAACAATATAACATATGTCATTTTTATATATATTATATTGTTGAGCACTCTTCCTAACTGCTATATATTTCAGGCTATATCTCCGAAACTTCTGAACATATTTTAATGCAATAAAGCTCAAATTGAAGAGTTTACACTCTTTCTGATAGGAATGCAAGCAGAGCCCCCTACCGTAAACGGAAAGTTATGTTGTGTATATCATATCTTGCACTGTTTTATTCTTTTTACAGAACATAACACATTTCATTCCATGATATGTCTCATTGCCTCATAACAATATGGCTGACGAATGACAACCGAGGAAAAAGAACATGTACCGTTCAGATTTGCATACAGGGCACTCGCTAATTGGTGCAATTTCTTCATTTTTTTAAAAAAAAATAATTGTTATACTACGGTTTTTAATTTTGCTTCACCCTGTATATTTTTTTCATAAAGCAACCAAATATACTAACTAAGTGTTGGAAACATCATAAAGGAGAAAGAAATCCTATACATTACAAGAAAAAGGTTTAAAAAATGAAGTTAGTACCTGTTGTTATATATGGAGCAATGGAACCCTTGCAGTATTGATGAGACCACGTATCACTCATCCTAAGTAGAAAACGTACGTCTTTAACCACAAATTTCTTCAATTTTCTTCAAAACTATACTAGTTGGTATAAATATGTTGTTAGGCAACATCTCAGCAATATAACATATGTCATTTTTATATATATTATATTGTTGAGCACTCTTCCTAACTGCTATATATTTCAAGCTGTATCTCCGAAACTTCTGAACATATTTTAATGAAATAAAGCTCAAATTCAAGAACAGTACACTCTTTCTGACATGAATGCAAGCAGAGCTCCCTACCGTAAATGGAAAGTTATGTTGTGTATATCATATCTTGCACTGTTTTATTCTTTTTACAGAACATAACACATTTCATTCCATGATATGTCTCATTGCCTCATAACAATATGGCTGACGAATGACAACCGAGGAAAAAGAACATGTACCGTTCAGATTTGCATACAGGGCACTTGCTAATTGGTGCAATTTCTTCATTTTTTGAAAAAAAAAATAATAATTGTTATACTACGGTTTTGAATTTTGCTTCACCCTGTATATTTTTTTTCATACAGCAACCAAATATACTAACTAAGTGTTGCAAACATCATAAAGGAATAAGAAATTCTATACATTACAAGAAAAAGGTTTAAAAAATGAAGTTAGTACCTGTTGTTATATATGGAGCAATGGAACCCTTGCAGTATTGATGAGACCACGTATCACTTATCCTAAGTAGAAAACGTACGTCTTTAACCACAAATTTCTTCAATTTTCTTCAAAACTATACTAGTTGGTATAAATATGTTGTTAGGCAACATCTCAACAATATAACATATGTCATTTTTATATATATTATATTGTTGAGCACTCTTCCTAACTGCTATATATTTCAGGCTATATCTCCGAAACTTCTGAACATATTTTAATGCAATAAAGCTCAAATTGAATAGTTTACACTCTTTCTGATAGGAATGCAAGCAGAGCCCCCTACCGTAAAAGGAAAGTTATGTTGTGTATATCATATCTTGCACTGTTTTATTCTTTTTACAGAACATAACACATTTCATTCCATGATATGTCTCATTGCCTCATAACAATATGGCTGACGAATGACAACCGAGGAAAAAGAACATGTACCGTTCAGATTTGCATACAGGGCACTTGCTAATTGGTGCAATTTCTTCATTTTTTGAAAAAAAAATAATAATTGTTATACTACGGTTTTGAATTTTGCTTCACCCTGTATATTTTTTTCATAAAGCAACCAAATATACTAACTAAGTGTTGGAAACATCATAAAGGAGAAAGAAATCCTATACATTACAAGAAAAAGGTTTAAAAAATGAAGTTAGTACCTGTTGTTATATATGGAGCAATGGAACCCTTGCAGTATTGATGAGACCACGTATCACTCATCCTAAGTAGAAAACGTACGTCTTTAACCACAAATTTCTTCAATTTTCTTCAAAACTATACTAGTTGGTATAAATATGTTGTTAGGCAACATCTCAACAATATAACATATGTCATTTTTATATATATTATATTGTTGAGCACTCTTCCTAACTGCTATATATTTCAAGCTGTATCTCCGAAACTTCTGAACATATTTTAATGAAATAAAGCTCAAATTCAAGAACAGTACACTCTTTCTGACATGAATGCAAGCAGAGCTCCCTACCGTAAATGGAAAGTTATGTTGTGTATATCATATCTTGCACTGTTTTATTCTTTTTACAGAACATAACACATTTCATTCCATGATATGTCTCATTGCCTCATAACAATATGGCTGACGAATGACAACCGAGGAAAAAGAACATGTACCGTTCAGATTTGCATACAGGGCACTTGCTGATTGGTGCAATTTCTTCATTTTTTGAAAAAAAAATAATAATTGTTATACTACGGTTTTGAATTTTGCTTCACCCTGTATATTTTTTTTCATACAGCAACCAAATATACTAACTAAGTGTTGCAAACATCATAAAGGAGAAAGAAATTCTATACATTACAAGAAAAAGGTTTAAAAAATGAAGTTAGTACCTGTTGTTATATATGGAGCAATGGAACCCTTGCAGTATTGATGAGACCACGTATCACTCATCCTAAGTAGAAAACGTACGTCTTTAACCACAAATGTCTTCAATTTTCTTCAAAACTATACTAGTTGGTATAAATATGTTGTTAGGCAACATCTCAACAATATAACATATGTCATTTTTATATATATTATATTGTTGAGCACTCTTCCTAACTGCTATAAATTTCAGGCTATATCTCCGAAACTTCTGAACATATTTTAATGAAATAAAGCTCAAATTCAAGAACAGTACACTCTTTCTGACATGAATGCAAGCAGAGCTCCCTACCGTAAATGGAAAGTTATGTTGTGTATATCATATCTTGCACTGTTTTATTCTTTTTACAGAACATAACACATTTCATTCCATGATATGTCTCATTGCCTCATAACAATATGGCTGACGAATGACAACCGAGGAAAAAGAACATGTACCGTTCAGATTTGCATACAGGGCACTTGCTAATTGGTGCAATTTCTTCATTTTTTGAAAAAAAAATAATAATTGTTATACTACGGTTTTGAATTTTGCTTCACCCTGTATATTTTTTTCATAAAGCAACCAAATATACTAACTAAGTGTTGGAAACATCATAAAGGAGAAAGAAATCCTATACATTACAAGAAAAAGGTTTAAAAAATGAAGTTAGTACCTGTTGTTATATATGGAGCAATGGAACCCTTGCAATATTGATGAGACCACGTATCACTCATCCTAAGTAGAAAACGTACGTCTTTAACCACAAATTTCTTCAATTTTCTTCAAAACTATACTAGTTGGTATAAATATGTTGTTAGGCAACATCTCAACAATATAACATATGTCATTTTTATATATATTATATTGTTGAGCACTCTTCCTAACTGCTATATATTTCAAGCTGTATCTCCGAAACTTCTGAACATATTTTAATGAAATAAAGCTCAAATTCAAGAACAGTACACTCTTTCTGACATGAATGCAAGCAGAGCTCCCTACCGTAAATGGAAAGTTATGTTGTGTATATCATATCTTGCACTGTTTTATTCTTTTTACAGAACATAACACATTTCATTCCATGATATGTCTCATTGCCTCATAACAATATGGCTGACGAATGACAACCGAGGAAAAAGAACATGTACCGTTCAGATTTGCATACAGGGCACTTGCTAATTGGTGCAATTTCTTCATTTTTTGAAAAAAAAATAATAATTGTTATACTACGGTTTTGAATTTTGCTTCACCCTGTATATTTTTTTTCATACAGCAACCAAATATACTAACTAAGTGTTGCAAACATCATAAAGGAGAAAGAAATTCTATACATTACAAGAAAAAGGTTTAAAAAATGAAGTTAGTACCTGTTGTTATATATAGAGCAATGGAACCCTTGCAGTATTGATGAGACCACGTATCACTCATCCTAAGTAGAAAACGTACGTCTTTAACCACAAATGTCTTCAATTTTCTTCAAAACTATACTAGTTGGTATAAATATGTTGTTAGGCAACATCTCAACAATATAACATATGTCATTTTTATATATATTATATTGTTGAGCACTCTTCCTAACTGCTATAAATTTCAGGCTATATCTCCGAAACTTCTGAACATATTTTAATGAAATAAAGCTCAAATTCAAGAACAGTACACTCTTTCTGACATGAATGCAAGCAGAGCTCCCTACCGTAAATGGAAAGTTATGTTGTGTATATCATATCTTGCACTGTTTTATTCTTTTTACAGAACATAACACATTTCATTCCATGATATGTCTCATTGCCTCATAACAATATGGCTGACGAATGACAACCGAGGAAAAAGAACATGTACCGTTCAGATTTGCATACAGGGCACTTGCTAATTGGTGCAATTTCTTCATTTTTTGAAAAAAAAATAATAATTGTTATACTACGGTTTTGAATTTTGCTTCACCCTGTATATTTTTTTTCATACAGCAACCAAATATACTAACTAAGTGTTGCAAACATCATAAAGGAATAAGAAATTCTATACATTACAAGAAAAAGGTTTAAAAAATGAAGTTAGTACCTGTTGTTATATATGGAGCAATGGAACCCTTGCAGTATTGATGAGACCACGTATCACTTATCCTAAGTAGAAAACGTACGTCTTTAACCACAAATTTCTTCAATTTTCTTCAAAACTATACTAGTTGGTATAAATATGTTGTTAGGCAACATCTCAACAATATAACATATGTCATTTTTATATATATTATATTGTTGAGCACTCTTCCTAACTGCTATATATTTCAGGCTATATCTCCGAAACTTCTGAACATATTTTAATGCAATAAAGCTCAAATTGAATAGTTTACACTCTTTCTGATAGGAATGCAAGCAGAGCCCCCTACCGTAAAAGGAAAGTTATGTTGTGTATATCATATCTTGCACTGTTTTATTCTTTTTACAGAACATAACACATTTCATTCCATGATATGTCTCATTGCCTCATAACAATATGGCTGACGAATGACAACCGAGGAAAAAGAACATGTACCGTTCAGATTTGCATACAGGGCACTTGCTAATTGGTGCAATTTCTTCATTTTTTGAAAAAAAAATAATAATTGTTATACTACGGTTTTGAATTTTGCTTCACCCTGTATATTTTTTTCATAAAGCAACCAAATATACTAACTAAGTGTTGGAAACATCATAAAGGAGAAAGAAATCCTATACATTACAAGAAAAAGGTTTAAAAAATGAAGTTAGTACCTGTTGTTATATATGGAGCAATGGAACCCTTGCAGTATTGATGAGACCACGTATCACTCATCCTAAGTAGAAAACGTACGTCTTTAACCACAAATTTCTTCAATTTTCTTCAAAACTATACTAGTTGGTATAAATATGTTGTTAGGCAACATCTCAACAATATAACATATGTCATTTTTATATATATTATATTGTTGAGCACTCTTCCTAACTGCTATATATTTCAAGCTGTATCTCCGAAACTTCTGAACATATTTTAATGAAATAAAGCTCAAATTCAAGAACAGTACACTCTTTCTGACATGAATGCAAGCAGAGCTCCCTACCGTAAATGGAAAGTTATGTTGTGTATATCATATCTTGCACTGTTTTATTCTTTTTACAGAACATAACACATTTCATTCCATGATATGTCTCATTGCCTCATAACAATATGGCTGACGAATGACAACCGAGGAAAAAGAACATGTACCGTTCAGATTTGCATACAGGGCACTTGCTGATTGGTGCAATTTCTTCATTTTTTGAAAAAAAAATAATAATTGTTATACTACGGTTTTGAATTTTGCTTCACCCTGTATATTTTTTTTCATACAGCAACCAAATATACTAACTAAGTGTTGCAAACATCATAAAGGAGAAAGAAATTCTATACATTACAAGAAAAAGGTTTAAAAAATGAAGTTAGTACCTGTTGTTATATATGGAGCAATGGAACCCTTGCAGTATTGATGAGACCACGTATCACTCATCCTAAGTAGAAAACGTACGTCTTTAACCACAAATGTCTTCAATTTTCTTCAAAACTATACTAGTTGGTATAAATATGTTGTTAGGCAACATCTCAACAATATAACATATGTCATTTTTATATATATTATATTGTTGAGCACTCTTCCTAACTGCTATAAATTTCAGGCTATATCTCCGAAACTTCTGAACATATTTTAATGAAATAAAGCTCAAATTCAAGAACAGTACACTCTTTCTGACATGAATGCAAGCAGAGCTCCCTACCGTAAATGGAAAGTTATGTTGTGTATATCATATCTTGCACTGTTTTATTCTTTTTACAGAACATAACACATTTCATTCCATGATATGTCTCATTGCCTCATAACAATATGGCTGACGAATGACAACCGAGGAAAAAGAACATGTACCGTTCAGATTTGCATACAGGGCACTTGCTAATTGGTGCAATTTCTTCATTTTTTGAAAAAAAAATAATAATTGTTATACTACGGTTTTGAATTTTGCTTCACCCTGTATATTTTTTTCATAAAGCAACCAAATATACTAACTAAGTGTTGGAAACATCATAAAGGAGAAAGAAATCCTATACATTACAAGAAAAAGGTTTAAAAAATGAAGTTAGTACCTGTTGTTATATATGGAGCAATGGAACCCTTGCAGTATTGATGAGACCACGTATCACTCATCCTAAGTAGAAAACGTACGTCTTTAACCACAAATTTCTTCAATTTTCTTCAAAACTATACTAGTTGGTATAAATATGTTGTTAGGCAACATCTCAACAATATAACATATGTCATTTTTATATATATTATATTGTTGAGCACTCTTCCTAACTGCTATATATTTCAAGCTGTATCTCCGAAACTTCTGAACATATTTTAATGAAATAAAGCTCAAATTCAAGAACAGTACACTCTTTCTGACATGAATGCAAGCAGAGCTCCCTACCGTAAATGGAAAGTTATGTTGTGTATATCATATCTTGCACTGTTTTATTCTTTTTACAGAACATAACACATTTCATTCCATGATATGTCTCATTGCCTCATAACAATATGGCTGACGAATGACAACCGAGGAAAAAGAACATGTACCGTTCAGATTTGCATACAGGGCACTTGCTAATTGGTGCAATTTCTTCATTTTTTGAAAAAAAAATAATAATTGTTATACTACGGTTTTGAATTTTGCTTCACCCTGTATATTTTTTTTCATACAGCAACCAAATATACTAACTAAGTGTTGCAAACATCATAAAGGAGAAAGAAATTCTATACATTACAAGAAAAAGGTTTAAAAAATGAAGTTAGTACCTGTTGTTATATATAGAGCAATGGAACCCTTGCAGTATTGATGAGACCACGTATCACTCATCCTAAGTAGAAAACGTACGTCTTTAACCACAAATGTCTTCAATTTTCTTCAAAACTATACTAGTTGGTATAAATATGTTGTTAGGCAACATCTCAACAATATAACATATGTCATTTTTATATATATTATATTGTTGAGCACTCTTCCTAACTGCTATAAATTTCAGGCTATATCTCCGAAACTTCTGAACATATTTTAATGAAATAAAGCTCAAATTCAAGAACAGTACACTCTTTCTGACATGAATGCAAGCAGAGCTCCCTACCGTAAATGGAAAGTTATGTTGTGTATATCATATCTTGCACTGTTTTATTCTTTTTACAGAACATAACACATTTCATTCCATGATATGTCTCATTGCCTCATAACAATATGGCTGACGAATGACAACCGAGGAAAAAGAACATGTACCGTTCAGATTTGCATACAGGGCACTTGCTAATTGGTGCAATTTCTTCATTTTTTGAAAAAAAAATAATAATTGTTATACTACGGTTTTGAATTTTGCTTCACCCTGTATATTTTTTTCATAAAGCAACCAAATATACTAACTAAGTGTTGGAAACATCATAAAGGAGAAAGAAATCCTATACATTACAAGAAAAAGGTTTAAAAAATGAAGTTAGTACCTGTTGTTATATATGGAGCAATGGAACCCTTGCAGTATTGATGAGACCACGTATCACTCATCCTAAGTAGAAAACGTACGTCTTTAACCACAAATTTCTTCAATTTTCTTCAAAACTATACTAGTTGGTATAAATATGTTGTTAGGCAACATCTCAACAATATAACATATGTCATTTTTATATATATTATATTGTTGAGCACTCTTCCTAACTGCTATATATTTCAAGCTGTATCTCCGAAACTTCTGAACATATTTTAATGAAATAAAGCTCAAATTCAAGAACAGTACACTCTTTCTGACATGAATGCAAGCAGAGCTCCCTACCGTAAATGGAAAGTTATGTTGTGTATATCATATCTTGCACTGTTTTATTCTTTTTACAGAACATAACACATTTCATTCCATGATATGTCTCATTGCCTCATAACAATATGGCTGACGAATGACAACCGAGGAAAAAGAACATGTACCGTTCAGATTTGCATACAGGGCACTTGCTAATTGGTGCAATTTCTTCATTTTTTGAAAAAAAAATAATTATTGTTATACTGCGGTTTTGAATTTTGCTTCACCCTGTATATTTTTTTTCATACAGCAACCAAATATACTAACTAAGTGTTGCAAACATCATAAAGGAGAAAGAAATTCTATACATTACAAGAAAAAGGTTTAAAAAATGAAGTTAGTACCTGTTGTTATATATGGAGCAATGGAACCCTTGCAGTATTGATGAGACCACGTATCACTCATCCTAAGTAGAAAACGTACGTCTTTAACCACAAATGTCTTCAATTTTCTTCAAAACTATACTAGTTGGTATAAATATGTTGTTAGGCAACATCTCAACAATATAACATATGTCATTTTTATATATATTATATTGTTGAGCACTCTTCCTAACTGCTATATATTTCAGGCTATATCTCCGAAACTTCTGAACATATTTTAATGCAATAAAGCTCAAATTGAAGAGTTTACACTCTTTCTGATAGGAATGCAAGCAGAGCCCCCTACCGTAAACGGAAAGTTATGTTGTGTATATCATATCTTGCACTGTTTTATTCTTTTTACAGAACATAACACATTTCATTCCATGATATGTCTCATTGCCTCATAACAATATGGCTGACGAATGACAACCGAGGAAAAAGAACATGTACCGTTCAGATTTGCATACAGGGCACTTGCTAATTGGTGCAATTTCTTCATTTTTTGAAAAAAAAATAATAATTGTTATACTACGGTTTTGAATTTTGCTTCACCCTGTATATTTTTTTCATAAAGCAACCAAATATACTAACTAAGTGTTGGAAACATCATAAAGGAGAAAGAAATCCTATACATTACAAGAAAAAGGTTTAAAAAATGAAGTTAGTACCTGTTGTTATATATGGAGCAATGGAACCCTTGCAGTATTGATGAGACCACGTATCACTCATCCTAAGTAGAAAACGTACGTCTTTAACCACAAATTTCTTCAATTTTCTTCAAAACTATACTAGTTGGTATAAATATGTTGTTAGGCAACATCTCAACAATATAACATATGTCATTTTTATATATATTATATTGTTGAGCACTCTTCCTAACTGCTATATATTTCAAGCTGTATCTCCGAAACTTCTGAACATATTTTAATGAAATAAAGCTCAAATTCAAGAACAGTACACTCTTTCTGACATGAATGCAAGCAGAGCTCCCTACCGTAAATGGAAAGTTATGTTGTGTATATCATATCTTGCACTGTTTTATTCTTTTTACAGAACATAACACATTTCATTCCATGATATGTCTCATTGCCTCATAACAATATGGCTGACGAATGACAACCGAGGAAAAAGAACATGTACCGTTCAGATTTGCATACAGGGCACTTGCTAATTGGTGCAATTTCTTCATTTTTTGAAAAAAAAATAATAATTGTTATACTACGGTTTTGAATTTTGCTTCACCCTGTATATTTTTTTCATAAAGCAACCAAATATACTAACTAAGTGTTGGAAACATCATAAAGGAGAAAGAAATCCTATACATTACAAGAAAAAGGTTTAAAAAATGAAGTTATTACCTGTTGTTATATATGGAGCAATGGAACCCTTGCAGTATTGATGAGACCACGTATCACTCATCCTAAGTAGAAAACGTACGTCTTTAACCACAAATTTCTTCAATTTTCTTCAAAACTATACTAGTTGGTATAAATATGTTGTTAGGCAACATCTCAACAATATAACATATGTCATTTTTATATATATTATATTGTTGAGCACTCTTCCTAACTGCTATATATTTCAAGCTGTATCTCCGAAACTTCTGAACATATTTTAATGAAATAAAGCTCAAATTCAAGAACAGTACACTCTTTCTGACATGAATGCAAGCAGAGCTCCCTACCGTAAATGGAAAGTTATGTTGTGTATATCATATCTTGCACTGTTTTATTCTTTTTACAGAACATAACACATTTCATTCCATGATATGTCTCATTGCCTCATAACAATATGGCTGACGAATGACAACCGAGGAAAAAGAACATGTACCGTTCAGATTTGCATACAGGGCACTTGCTAATTGGTGCAATTTCTTCATTTTTTGAAAAAAAAATAATAATTGTTATACTACGGTTTTGAATTTTGCTTCACCCTGTATATTTTTTTCATAAAGCAACCAAATATACTAACTAAGTGTTGGAAACATCATAAAGGAGAAAGAAATCCTATACATTACAAGAAAAAGGTTTAAAAAATGAAGTTAGTACCTGTTGTTATATATGGAGCAATGGAACCCTTGCAGTATTGATGAGACCACGTATCACTCATCCTAAGTAGAAAACGTACGTCTTTAACCACAAATTTCTTCAATTTTCTTCAAAACTATACTAGTTGGTATAAATATGTTGTTAGGCAACATCTCAACAATATAACATATGTCATTTTTATATATATTATATTGTTGAGCACTCTTCCTAACTGCTATATATTTCAAGCTGTATCTCCGAAACTTCTGAACATATTTTAATGAAATAAAGCTCAAATTCAAGAACAGTACACTCTTTCTGACATGAATGCAAGCAGAGCTCCCTACCGTAAATGGAAAGTTATGTTGTGTATATCATATCTTGCACTGTTTTATTCTTTTTACAGAACATAACACATTTCATTCCATGATATGTCTCATTGCCTCATAACAATATGGCTGACGAATGACAACCGAGGAAAAAGAACATGTACCGTTCAGATTTGCATACAGGGCACTTGCTAATTGGTGCAATTTCTTCATTTTTTGAAAAAAAAATAATAATTGTTATACTGCGGTTTTGAATTTTGCTTCACCCTGTATATTTTTTTTCATACAGCAACCAAATATACTAACTAAGTGTTGCAAACATCATAAAGGAGAAAGAAATTCTATACATTACAAGAAAAAGGTTTAAAAAATGAAGTTAGTACCTGTTGTTATATATGGAGCAATGGAACCCTTGCAGTATTGATGAGACCACGTATCACTCATCCTAAGTAGAAAACGTACGTCTTTAACCACAAATGTCTTGAATTTTCTTCAAAACTATACTAGTTGGTATAAATATGTTGTTAGGCAACATCTCAACAATATAACATATGTCATTTTTATATATATTATATTGTTGAGCACTCTTCCTAACTGCTATATATTTCAGGCTATATCTCCGAAACTTCTGAACATATTTTAATGCAATAAAGCTCAAATTGAAGAGTTTACACTCTTTCTGATAGGAATGCAAGCAGAGCCCCCTACCGTAAACGGAAAGTTATGTTGTGTATATCATATCTTGCACTGTTTTATTCTTTTTACAGAACATAACACATTTCATTCCATGATATGTCTCATTGCCTCATAACAATATGGCTGACGAATGACAACCGAGGAAAAAGAACATGTACCGTTCAGATTTGCATACAGGGCACTTGCTAATTGGTGCAATTTCTTCATTTTTTGAAAAAAAAATAATAATTGTTATACTACGGTTTTGAATTTTGCTTCACCCTGTATATTTTTTTCATAAAGCAACCAAATATACTAACTAAGTGTTGGAAACATCATAAAGGAGAAAGAAATCCTATACATTACAAGAAAAAGGTTTAAAAAATGAAGTTATTACCTGTTGTTATATATGGAGCAATGGAACCCTTGCAGTATTGATGAGACCACGTATCACTCATCCTAAGTAGAAAACGTACGTCTTTAACCACAAATTTCTTCAATTTTCTTCAAAACTATACTAGTTGGTATAAATATGTTGTTAGGCAACATCTCAACAATATAACATATGTCATTTTTATATATATTATATTGTTGAGCACTCTTCCTAACTGCTATATATTTCAAGCTGTATCTCCGAAACTTCTGAACATATTTTAATGAAATAAAGCTCAAATTCAAGAACAGTACACTCTTTCTGACATGAATGCAAGCAGAGCTCCCTACCGTAAATGGAAAGTTATGTTGTGTATATCATATCTTGCACTGTTTTATTCTTTTTACAGAACATAACACATTTCATTCCATGATATGTCTCATTGCCTCATAACAATATGGCTGACGAATGACAACCGAGGAAAAAGAACATGTACCGTTCAGATTTGCATACAGGGCACTTGCTAATTGGTGCAATTTCTTCATTTTTTGAAAAAAAAATAATAATTGTTATACTACGGTTTTGAATTTTGCTTCACCCTGTATATTTTTTTCATAATGCAACCAAATATACTAACTAAGTGTTGGAAACATCATAAAGGAGAAAGAAATCCTATACATTACAAGAAAAAGGTTTAAAAAATGAAGTTAGTACCTGTTGTTATATATGGAGCAATGGAACCCTTGCAGTATTGATGAGACCACGTATCACTCATCCTAAGTAGAAAACGTACGTCTTTAACCACAAATTTCTTCAATTTTCTTCAAAACTATACTAGTTGGTATAAATATGTTGTTAGGCAACATCTCAACAATATAACATATGTCATTATTATATATATTATATTGTTGAGCACTCTTCCTAACTGCTATATATTTCAAGCTGTATCTCCGAAACTTCTGAACATATTTTAATGAAATAAAGCTCAAATTCAAGAACAGTACACTCTTTCTGACATGAATGCAAGCAGAGCTCCCTACCGTAAATGGAAAGTTATGTTGTGTATATCATATTTTGCACTGTTTTATTCTTTTTACAGAACATAACACATTTCATTCCATGATATGTCTCATTGCCTCATAACAATATGGCTGACGAATGACAACCGAGGAAAAAGAACATGTACCGTTCAGATTTGCATACAGGGCACTTGCTAATTGGTGCAATTTCTTCATTTTTTGAAAAAAAAATAATAATTGTTATACTGCGGTTTTGAATTTTGCTTCACCCTGTATATTTTTTTTCATACAGCAACCAAATATACTAACTAAGTGTTGCAAACATCATAAAGGAGAAAGAAATTCTATACATTACAAGAAAAAGGTTTAAAAAATGAAGTTAGTACCTGTTGTTATATATGGAGCAATGGAACCCTTGCAGTATTGATGAGACCACGTATCACTCATCCTAAGTAGAAAACGTACGTCTTTAACCACAAATTTCTTCAATTTTCTTCAAAACTATACTAGTTGGTATAAATATGTTGTTAGGCAACATCTCAACAATATAACATATGTCATTTTTATATATATTATATTGTTGAGCACTCTTCCTAACTGCTATATATTTCAAGCTGTATCTCCGAAACTTCTGAACATATTTTAATGAAATAAAGCTCAAATTCAAGAACAGTACACTCTTTCTGACATGAATGCAAGCAGAGCTCCCTACCGTAAATGGAAAGTTATGTTGTGTATATCATATCTTGCACTGTTTTATTCTTTTTACAGAACATAACACATTTCATTCCATGATATGTCTCATTGCCTCATAACAATATGGCTGACGAATGACAACCGAGGAAAAAGAACATGTACCGTTCAGATTTGCATACAGGGCACTTGCTAATTGGTGCAATTTCTTCATTTTTTGAAAAAAAAATAATAATTGTTATACTACGGTTTTGAATTTTGCTTCACCCTGTATATTTTTTTTCATACAGCAACCAAATATACTAACTAAGTGTTGCAAACATCATAAAGGAGAAAGAAATTCTATACATTACAAGAAAAAGGTTTAAAAAATGAAGTTAGTACCTGTTGTTATATATGGAGCAATGGAACCCTTGCAGTATTGATGAGACCACGTATCACTTATCCTAAGTAGAAAACGTACGTCTTTAACCACAAATTTCTTCAATTTTCTTCAAAACTATACTAGTTGGTATAAATATGTTGTTAGGCAACATCTCAACAATATAACATATGTCATTTTTATATATATTATATTGTTGAGCACTCTTCCTAACTGCTATATATTTCAGGCTATATCTCCGAAACTTCTGAACATATTTTAATGCAATAAAGCTCAAATTGAATAGTTTACACTCTTTCTGATAGGAATGCAAGCAGAGCCCCCTACCGTAAAAGGAAAGTTATGTTGTGTATATCATATCTTGCACTGTTTTATTTTTTTTACAGAACATAACACATTTCATTCCATGATATGTCTCATTGCCTCATAACAATATGGCTGACGAATGACAACCGAGGAAAAAGAACATGTACCGTTCAGATTTGCATACAGGGCACTCGCTAATTGGTGCAATTTCTTCATTTTTTGAAAAAAAAAATAATAATTGTTATACTACGGTTTTGAATTTTGCTTCACCCTGTATATTTTTTTTATACAACAACCAAATATACTAACTAAGTGTTGCAAACATCATAAAGGACAAAGAAAACCTATACATTACAAGAAAAAGGTTTAACAAATGAAGTTAGTACCTGTAGTTATATATGGAGGAATGGAACCCTTGCAGTATTGATGAGACCACGTATCACTCATCCTAAGTAGAAAACGTACGTCTTTAACCACAAATTTCTTCAATTTTCTTCAAAACTATACTAGTTGGTATAAATATGTTGTTAGGCAACATCTCAACAATATAACATATGTCATTATTATATATATTATATTGTTGAGCACTCTTCCTAACTGCTATATATTTCAAGCTGTATCTCCGAAACTTCTGAACATATTTTAATGAAATAAAGCTCAAATTGAAGAACAGCACACTCTTTCTGACATGAATGCAAGCAGAGCTCCCTACCGTAAATGGAAAATTATGTTGTGTATATCATATCTTGCACTGTTTTATTCTTTTTACAGAACATAACACATTTCATTCCATGATATGTCTCATTGCCTCATAACAATATGGCTGACGAATGACAACCGAGGAAAAAGAACATGTACCGTTCAGATTTGCATACAGGGCACTCGCTAATTGGTGCAATTTCTTCATTTTTTGAAAAAAATTAATAATTGTTATACTACAGTTTTGAATTTTGCTTCACCCTCTTATATTTTTTTATACAACAACCAAATATACTAACTAAGTGTTGCAAACATCATAAAGGAGAAAGAAAACCTATACATTATTAGAAAAAGGTTTAAAAAATGAAGTTAGTACCAGTAGTTATATATGGAGGAATGGAACCCTTGCAGTATTGATGAGACCACGTATCACTCATCCTAAGTAGAAAACGTACGTCTTTAACCACAAATTTCTTCAATTTTCTTCAAAACTATACTAGTTGGTATAAATATGTTGTTAGGCAACATCTCAACAATATAACATATGTCATTATTATATATATTATATTGTTGAGCACTCTTCCTAACTGCTATATATTTCAAGCTGTATCTCCGAAACTTCTGAACATATTTTAATGAAATAAAGCTCAAATTGAAGAACAGTACACACTTTCTGACATGAATGCAAGCAGAGCCCCCTACCGTAAATGGAAAGTTATGTTGTGTATATCATATCTTGCACTGTTTTATTCTTTTTACAGAACATAACACATTTCATTCCATGATATGTCTCATTGCCTCATAACAATATGGCTGACGAATGACAACCGAGGAAAAAGAACATGTACCGTTCAGATTTGCATACAGGGCACTCGCTAATTGGTGCAATTTCTTCATTTTTTGAAAAAAAAATAATTGTTATACTACGGTTTTGAATTTTGCTTCACCCTGTATATTTTTTTCATACAACAACCAAATATACTAACTAAGTGTTGCAAACATCATAAAGGAGAAAGAAAACCTATACATTACAAGAAAAAGGTTTAAAAAATGAAGTTAGTACCTGTAGTTATTTATGGAGCAATGGAACCCTTGCAGTATTGATGAGACCACGTATCACTCATCCTAAGTAGAAAACGTACGTCTTTAACCACAAATTTCTTCAATTTTCTTCAAAACTATACTAGTTGGTATAAATATGTTGTTAGGCAACATCTCAACAATATAACATATGTCATTTTTATATATATTATATTGTTGAGCACTCTTCCTAACTGCTATATATTTCAAGCTGTATCTCCGAAACTTCTGAACATATTTTAATGAAATAAAGCTCAAATTGAAGAACAGTACACTCTTTCTGACATGAATGCAAGCAGAGCCCCCTACCGTAAATGGAAAGTTATGTTGTGTATATCATATCTTGCACTGTTTTATTCTTTTTACAGAACATAACACATTTCATTCCATGATATGTCTCATTGCCTCATAACAATATGGCTGACGAATGACAACCGAGGAAAAAGAACATGTACCGTTGAGATTTGCATACAGGGCACTTGCTAATTGGTGCAATTTCTTCATTTTTTGAAAAAAAAATAATAATTGTTATACTACGGTTTTGAATTTTGCTTCACCCTGTATATTTTTTTTTCATACAGCAACCAAATATACTAACTAAGTGTTGCAAACATCATAAAGGAGAAAGAAATCCTATACATTACAAGAAAAATTTTTAAAAAATGAAGTTAGTACCTGTTGTTATATATGGAGCAATGGAACCCTTGCAATATTGATGAGACCACGTATCACTCATCCTAAGTAGAAAACGTACGTCTTTAACCACAAATGTCTTCAATTTTCTTCAAAACTATACTAGTTGGTATAAATATGTTGTTAGGCAACATCTCAACAATATAACATATGTCATTTTTATATATATTATATTGTTGAGCACTCTTCCTAACTGCTATATATTTCAGGCTATATCTCCGAAACTTCTGAACATATTTTAATGCAATAAAGCTCAAATTGAAGAGTTTACACTTTTTCTGATAGGAATGCAAGCAGAGCCCCCTACCGTAAACGGAAAGTTATGTTGTGTATATCATATCTTGCACTGTTTTATTCTTTTTACAGAACATAACACATTTCATTCCATGATATGTCTCATTGCCTCATAACAATATGGCTGACGAATGACAACCGAGGAAAAAGAACATGTACCGTTCAGATTTGCATACAGGGCACTCGCTAATTGGTGCAATTTCTTCATTTTTTTAAAAAAAAATAATTGTTATACTACGGTTTTGAATTTTGCTTCACCCTGTATATTTTTTTCATACAACAACCAAATATACTAACTAAGTGTTGCAAACATCATAAAGGAGAAAGAAAACCTATACATTACAAGAAAAAGTTTTAAAAAATGAAGTTAGTACCTGTAGTTATTTATGGAGCAATGGAACCCTTGCAGTATTGATGAGACCACGTATCACTCATCCTAAGTAGAAAACGTACGTCTTTAACCACAAATTTCTTCAATTTTCTTCAAAACTATACTAGTTGGTATAAATATGTTGTTAGGCAACATCTGAACAATATAACATATGTCATTTTTATATATATTATATTGTTGAGCACACTTCCTAACTGCTATATATTTCAAGCTGTATCTCCGAAACTTCTGAACATATTTTAATGAAATAAAGCTCAAATTGAAGAACAGTACACTCTTTCTGACATGAATGCAAGCAGAGCCCCCTACCGTAAATGGAAAGTTATGTTGTGTATATCATATCTTGCACTGTTTTATTCTTTTTACAGAACATAACACATTTCATTCCATGATATGTCTCATTGCCTCATAACAATATGGCTGACGAATGACAACCGAGGAAAAAGAACATGTACCGTTCAGATTTGCATACAGGGCACTCGCTAATTGGTGCAATTTCTTCATTTTTTGAAAAAAAAATAATAATTGTTATACTACGGTTTTGAATTTTGCTTCACCCTGTATATTTTTTTATACAACAACCAAATATACTAACTAAGTGTTGCAAACATCATAAAGGAGAAAGAAAACCTATACATTACAAGAAAAAGGTTTAAAAAATGAAGTTAGTACCTGTAGTTACATATGGAGGAATGGAACCCTTGCAGTATTGATGAGACCACGTATCACTCATCCTAAGTAGAAAACGTACGTCTTTAACCACAAATTTCTTCAATTTTCTTCAAAACTATACTAGTTGGTATAAATATGTTGTTAGGCAACATCTCAACAATATAACATATGTCATTTTTATATATATTATATTGTTGAGCACTCTTCCTAACTGCTATATATTTCAAGCTGTATCTCCGAAACTTCTGAACATATTTTAATGAAATAAAGCTCAAATTGAAGAACAGTACACACTTTCTGACATGAATGCAAGCAGAGCCCCCTACCGTAAATGGAAAGTTATGTTGTGTATATCATATCTTGCACTGTTTTATTCTTTTTACAGAACATAACACATTTCATTCCATGATATGTCTCATTGCCTCATAACAATATGGCTGACGAATGACAACCGAGGAAAAAGAACATGTACCGTTCAGATTTGCATA
This sequence comes from Thermobia domestica, assembly GCF_964235325.1. NCBI lineage: Eukaryota > Metazoa > Arthropoda > Insecta > Zygentoma > Lepismatidae > Thermobia > Thermobia domestica. The sequence goes on from NC_137461.1 coordinate 199,849,904, forward strand.
CAGGGCACTCGCTAATTGGTGCAATTTCTTCATTTTTTGAAAAAAAAATAATTGTTATACTACGGTTTTGAATTTTGCTTCACCCTGTATATTTTTTTCATACAACAACCAAATATACTAACTAAGTGTTGCAAACATCATAAAGGAGAAAGAAAACCTATACATTACAAGAAAAAGGTTTAAAAAATGAAGTTAGTACCTGTAGTTATTTATGGAGCAATGGAACCCTTGCAGTATTGATGAGACCACGTATCACTCATCCTAAGTAGAAAACGTACGTCTTTAACCACAAATTTCTTCAATTTTCTTCAAAACTATACTAGTTGGTATAAATATGTTGTTAGGCAACATCTCAACAATATAACATATGTCATTTTTATATATATTATATTGTTGAGCACTCTTCCTAACTGCTATATATTTCAAGCTGTATCTCCGAAACTTCTGAACATATTTTAATGAAATAAAGCTCAAATTGAAGAACAGTACACTCTTTCTGACATGAATGCAAGCAGAGCCCCCTACCGTAAATGGAAAGTTATGTTGTGTATATCATATCTTGCACTGTTTTATTCTTTTTACAGAACATAACACATTTCATTCCATGATATGTCTCATTGCCTCATAACAATATGGCTGACGAATGACAACCGAGGAAAAAGAACATGTACCGTTGAGATTTGCATACAGGGCACTTGCTAATTGGTGCAATTTCTTCATTTTTTGAAAAAAAAATAATAATTGTTATACTACGGTTTTGAATTTTGCTTCACCCTGTATATTTTTTTTTCATACAGCAACCAAATATACTAACTAAGTGTTGCAAACATCATAAAGGAGAAAGAAATCCTATACATTACAAGAAAAATTTTTAAAAAATGAAGTTAGTACCTGTTGTTATATATGGAGCAATGGAACCCTTGCAATATTGATGAGACCACGTATCACTCATCCTAAGTAGAAAACGTACGTCTTTAACCACAAATGTCTTCAATTTTCTTCAAAACTATACTAGTTGGTATAAATATGTTGTTAGGCAACATCTCAACAATATAACATATGTCATTTTTATATATATTATATTGTTGAGCACTCTTCCTAACTGCTATATATTTCAGGCTATATCTCCGAAACTTCTGAACATATTTTAATGCAATAAAGCTCAAATTGAAGAGTTTACACTCTTTCTGATAGGAATGCAAGCAGAGCCCCCTACCGTAAACGGAAAGTTATGTTGTGTATATCATATCTTGCACTGTTTTATTCTTTTTACAGAACATAACACATTTCATTCCATGATATGTCTCATTGCCTCATAACAATATGGCTGACGAATGACAACCGAGGAAAAAGAACATGTACCGTTCAGATTTGCATACAGGGCACTCGCTAATTGGTGCAATTTCTTCATTTTTTAAAAAAAAAATAATTGTTATACTACGGTTTTGAATTTTGCTTCACCCTGTATATTTTTTTCATACAACAACCAAATATACTAACTAAGTGTTGCAAACATCATAAAGGAGAAAGAAAACCTATACATTACAAGAAAAAGTTTTAAAAAATGAAGTTAGTACCTGTAGTTATTTATGGAGCAATGGAACCCTTGCAGTATTGATGAGACCACGTATCACTCATCCTAAGTAGAAAACGTACGTCTTTAACCACAAATTTCTTCAATTTTCTTCAAAACTATACTAGTTGGTATAAATATGTTGTTAGGCAACATCTGAACAATATAACATATGTCATTTTTATATATATTATATTGTTGAGCACACTTCCTAACTGCTATATATTTCAAGCTGTATCTCCGAAACTTCTGAACATATTTTAATGAAATAAAGCTCAAATTGAAGAACAGTACACTCTTTCTGACATGAATGCAAGCAGAGCCCCCTACCGTAAATGGAAAGTTATGTTGTGTATATCATATCTTGCACTGTTTTATTCTTTTTACAGAACATAACACATTTCATTCCATGATATGTCTCATTGCCTCATAACAATATGGCTGACGAATGACAACCGAGGAAAAAGAACATGTACCGTTCAGATTTGCATACAGGGCACTCGCTAATTGGTGCAATTTCTTCATTTTTTGAAAAAAAAATAATAATTGTTATACTACGGTTTTGAATTTTGCTTCACCCTGTATATTTTTTTATACAACAACCAAATATACTAACTAAGTGTTGCAAACATCATAAAGGAGAAAGAAAACCTATACATTACAAGAAAAAGGTTTAAAAAATGAAGTTAGTACCTGTAGTTACATATGGAGGAATGGAACCCTTGCAGTATTGATGAGACCACGTATCACTCATCCTAAGTAGAAAACGTACGTCTTTAACCACAAATTTCTTCAATTTTCTTCAAAACTATACTAGTTGGTATAAATATGTTGTTAGGCAACATCTCAACAATATAACATATGTCATTTTTATATATATTATATTGTTGAGCACTCTTCCTAACTGCTATATATTTCAAGCTGTATCTCCGAAACTTCTGAACATATTTTTATGAAATAAAGCTCAAATTGAAGAACAGTACACTCTTTCTGACATGAATGCAAGCAGAGCCCCCTACCGTAAATGGAAAGTTATGTTGTGTATATCATATCTTGCAGTGTTTTATTCTTTTTACAGAACATAACACATTTCATTCCATGATATGTCTCATTGCCTCATAACAATATGGCTGACGAATGACAACCGAGGAAAAAGAACATGTACCGTTGAGATTTGCATACAGGGCACTTGCTAATTGGTGCAATTTCTTCATTTTTTGAAAAAAAAAAATAATTGTTATACTACGGTTTTGAATTTTGCTTCACCCTGTATATTTTTTTTCATACAGCAACCAAATATACTAACTAAGTGTTGCAAACATCATAAAGGAGAAAGAAATCCTATACATTACAAGAAAAAGGTTTAAAAAATGAAGTTAGTACCTGTTGTTATATATGGAGCAATGGAACCCTTGCAATATTGATGAGACCACGTATCACTCATCCTAAGTAGAAAACGTACGTCTTTAACCACAAATGTCTTCAATTTTCTTCAAAACTATACTAGTTGGTATAAATATGTTGTTAGGCAACATCTCAACAATATAACATATGTCATTTTTATATATATTATATTGTTGAGCACTCTTCCTAACTGCTATATATTTCAGGCTATATCTCCGAAACTTCTGAACATATTTTAATGCAATAAAGCTCAAATTGAAGAGTTTACACTCTTTCTGATAGGAATGCAAGCAGAGCCCCCTACCGTAAACGGAAAGTTATGTTGTGTATATCATATCTTGCACTGTTTTATTCTTTTTACAGAACATAACACATTTCATTCCATGATATGTCTCATTGCCTCATAACAATATGGCTGACGAATGACAACCGAGGAAAAAGAACATGTACCGTTCAGATTTGCATACAGGGCACTCGCTAATTGGTGCAATTTCTTCATTTTTTGAAAAAAAATAATAATTGTTATACTACGGTTTTGAATTTTGCTTCACCCTGTATATTTTTTTTATACAACAACCAAATATACTAACTAAGTGTTGCAAACATCATAAAGGAGAAAGAAAACCTATACATTATTAGAAAAAGGTTTAAAAATGAAGTTAGTACCTGTAGTTATATATGGAGGAATGGAACCCTTGCAGTATTGATGAGACCACGTATCACTCATCCTAAGTAGAAAACGTACGTCTTTAACCACAAATTTCTTCAATTTTCTTCAAAACTATACTAGTTGGTATAAATATGTTGTTAGGCAACATCTCAACAATATAACATATGTCATTATTATATATATTATATTGTTGAGCACTCTTCCTAACTGCTATATATTTCAAGCTGTATCTCCGAAACTTCTGAACATATTTTAATGAAATAAAGCTCAAATTGAAGAACAGCACACTCTTTCTGACATGAATGCAAGCAGAGCTCCCTACCGTAAATGGAAAATTATGTTGTGTATATCATATCTTGCACTGTTTTATTCTTTTTACAGAACATAACACATTTCATTCCATGATATGTCTCATTGCCTCATAACAATATGGCTGACGAATGACAACCGAGGAAAAAGAACATGTACCGTTCAGATTTGCATACAGGGCACTCGCTAATTGGTGCAATTTCTTCATTTTTTGAAAAAAAATAATAATTGTTATACTACAGTTTTGAATTTTGCTTCACCCTCTTATATTTTTTTTATACAACAACCAAATATACTAACTAAGTGTTGCAAACATCATAAAGGAGAAAGAAAACCTATACATTATTAGAAAAAGGTTTAAAAAATGAAGTTAGTACCTGTAGTTATATATGGAGGAATGGAACCCTTGCAGTATTGATGAGACCACGTATCACTCATCCTAGGTAGAAAACGTACGTCTTTAACCACAAATTTCTTCAATTTTCTTCAAAACTATACTAGTTGGTATAAATATGTTGTTAGGCAACATCTCAACAATATAACATATGTCATTATTATATATATTATATTGTTGAGCACTCTTCCTAACTGCTATATATTTCAAGCTGTATCTCCGAAACGTCTGAACATATTTTAATGAAATAAAGCTCAAATTGAAGAACAGTACACTCTTTCTGACATGAATGCAAGCAGAGCCCCCTACCGTAAATGGAAAGTTATGTTGTGTATATCATATCTTGCACTGTTTTATTCTTTTTACAGAACATAACACATTTCATTCCATGATATGTCTCATTGCCTCATAACAATATGGCTGACGAATGACAACCGAGGAAAAAGAACATGTACCGTTGAGATTTGCATACAGGGCACTTGCTAATTGGTGCAATTTCTTCATTTTTTGAAAAAAAAAATAATTGTTATACTACGGTTTTGAATTTTGCTTCACCCTGTATATTTTTTTTCATACAGCAACCAAATATACTAACTAAGTGTTGCAAACATCATAAAGGAGAAAGAAATCCTATACATTACAAGAAAAAGGTTTAAAAAATGAAGTTAGTACCTGTTGTTATATATGGAGCAATGGAACCCTTGCAATATTGATGAGACCACGTATCACTCATCCTAAGTAGAAAACGTACGTCTTTAACCACAAATGTCTTCAATTTTCTTCAAAACTATACTAGTTGGTATAAATATGTTGTTAGGCAACATCTCAACAATATAACATATGTCATTTTTATATATATTATATTGTTGAGCACTCTTCCTAACTGCTATATATTTCAGGCTATATCTCCGAAACTTCTGAACATATTTTAATGCAATAAAGCTCAAATTGAAGAGTTTACACTCTTTCTGATAGGAATGCAAGCAGAGCCCCCTACCGTAAACGGAAAGTTATGTTGTGTATATCATATCTTGCACTGTTTTATTCTTTTTACAGAACATAACACATTTCATTCCATGATATGTCTCATTGCCTCATAACAATATGGCTGACGAATGACAACCGAGGAAAAAGAACATGTACCGTTCAGATTTGCATACAGGGCACTCGCTAATTGGTGCAATTTCTTCATTTTTTGAAAAAAAATAATAATTGTTATACTACGGTTTTGAATTTTGCTTCACCCTGTATATTTTTTTTATACAACAACCAAATATACTAACTAAGTGTTGCAAACATCATAAAGGAGAAAGAAAACCTATACATTATTAGAAAAAGTTTTAAAAATGAAGTTAGTACCTGTAGTTATATATGGAGGAATGGAACCCTTGCAGTATTGATGAGACCACGTATCACTCATCCTAAGTAGAAAACGTACGTCTTTAACCACAAATTTCTTCAATTTTCTTCAAAACTATACTAGTTGGTATAAATATGTTGTTAGGCAACATCTCAACAATATAACATATGTCATTATTATATATATTATATTGTTGAGCACTCTTCCTAACTGCTATATATTTCAAGCTGTATCTCCGAAACTTCTGAACATATTTTAATGAAATAAAGCTCAAATTGAAGAACAGCACACTCTTTCTGACATGAATGCAAGCAGAGCTCCCTACCGTAAATGGAAAATTATGTTGTGTATATCATATCTTGCACTGTTTTATTCTTTTTACAGAACATAACACATTTCATTCCATGATATGTCTCATTGCCTCATAACAATATGGCTGACGAATGACAACCGAGGAAAAAGAACATGTACCGTTCAGATTTGCATACAGGGCACTCGCTAATTGGTGCAATTTCTTCATTTTTTGAAAAAAAATAATAATTGTTATACTACAGTTTTGAATTTTGCTTCACCCTCTTATATTTTTTTTATACAACAACCAAATATACTAACTAAGTGTTGCAAACATCATAAAGGAGAAAGAAAACCTATACATTATTAGAAAAAGGTTTAAAAAATGAAGTTAGTACCTGTAGTTATATATGGAGGAATGGAACCCTTGCAGTATTGATGAGACCACGTATCACTCATCCTAAGTAGAAAACGTACGTCTTTAACCACAAATTTCTTCAATTTTCTTCAAAACTATACTAGTTGGTATAAATATGTTGTTAGGCAACATCTCAACAATATAACATATGTCATTATTATATATATTATATTGTTGAGCACTCTTCCTAACTGCTATATATTTCAAGCTGTATCTCCGAAACGTCTGAACATATTTTAATGAAATAAAGCTCAAATTGAAGAACAGTACACTCTTTCTGACATGAATGCAAGCAGATCCCCCTACCGTAAATGGAAAGTTATGTTGTGTATATCATATCTTGCACTGTTTTATTCTTTTTACAGAACATAACACATTTCATTCCATGATATGTCTCATTGCCTCATAACAATATGGCTGACGAATGACAACCGAGGAAAAAGAACATGTACCGTTCAGATTTGCATACAGGGCACTCGCTAATTGGTGCAATTTCTTCATTTTTTGAAAAAAAAATAATTGTTATACTACGGTTTTGAATTTTGCTTCACCCTGTATATTTTTTTCATACAACAACCAAATATACTAACTAAGTGTTGCAAACATCATAAAGGAGAAAGAAAACCTATACATTACAAGAAAAAGGTTTAAAAAATGAAGTTAGTACCTGTAGTTACATATGGAGGAATGGAACCCTTGCAGTATTGATGAGACCACGTATCACTCATCCTAAGTAGAAAACGTACGTCTTTAACCACAAATTTCTTCAATTTTCTTCAAAACTATACTAGTTGGTATAAATATGTTTTTAGGCAACATCTCAACAATATAACATATGTCATTTTTATATATATTATATTGTTGAGCACTCTTCCTAACTGCTATATATTTCAAGCTGTATCTCCGAAACTTCTGAACATATTTTAATGAAATAAAGCTCAAATTGAAGAACAGTACACTCTTTCTGACACGAATGCAAGCAGAGCCCCCTACCGTAAATGGAAAGTTATGTTGTGTATATCATATCTTGCACTGTTTTATTCTTTTTACAGAACATAACACATTTCATTCCATGATATGTCTCATTGCCTCATAACAATATGGCTGACGAATGACAACCGAGGAAAAAGAACATGTACCGTTGAGATTTGCATACAGGGCACTTGCTAATTGGTGCAATTTCTTCATTTTTTGAAAAAAAAATAATAATTGTTATACTACGGTTTTGAATTTTGCTTCACCCTGTATATTTTTTTTCATACAGCAACCAAATATACTAACTAAGTGTTGCAAACATCATAAAGGAGAAAGAAATCCTATACATTACAAGAAAAAGGTTTAAAAAATGAAGTTAGTACCTGTTGTTATATATGGAGCAATGGAACCCTTGCAATATTGATGAGACCACGTATCACTCATCCTAAGTAGAAAACGTACGTCTTTAACCACAAATGTCTTCAATTTTCTTCAAAACTATACTAGTTGGTATAAATATGTTGTTAGGCAACATCTCAACAATATAAAATATGTCATTTTTATATATATTATATTGTTGAGCACTCTTCCTAACTGCTATATATTTCAGGCTATATCTCCGAAACTTCTGAACATATTTTAATGCAATAAAGCTCAAATTGAAGAGTTTACACTCTTTCTGATAGGAATGCAAGCAGAGCCCCCTACCGTAAACGGAAAGTTATGTTGTGTATATCATATCTTGCACTGTTTTATTCTTCTTACAGAACATAACACATTTCATTCCATGATATGTCTCATTGCCTCATAACAATATGGCTGACGAATGACAACCGAGGAAAAAGAACATGTACCGTTCAGATTTGCATACAGGGCACTCGCTAATTGGTGCAATTTCTTCATTTTTTGAAAAAAAATAATAATTGTTATACTACGGTTTTGAATTTTGCTTCACCCTGTATATTTTTTTATACAACAACCAAATATACTAACTAAGTGTTGCAAACATCATAAAGGAGAAAGAAAACCTATACATTATTAGAAAAAGGTTTAAAAATGAAGTTAGTACCTGTAGTTATATATGGAGGAATGGAACCCTTGCAGTATTGATGAGACCACGTATCACTCATCCTAAGTAGAAAACGTACGTCTTTAACCACAAATTTCTTCAATTTTCTTCAAAACTATACTAGTTGGTATAAATATGTTGTTAGGCAACATCTCAACAATATAACATATGTCATTATTATATATATTATATTGTTGAGCACTCTTCCTAACTGCTATATATTTCAAGCTGTATCTCCGAAACTTCTGAACATATTTTAATGAAATAAAGCTCAAATTGAAGAACAGCACACTCTTTCTGACATGAATGCAAGCAGAGCTCCCTACCGTAAATGGAAAATTATGTTGTGTATATCATATCTTGCACTGTTTTATTCTTTTTACAGAACATAACACATTTCATTCCATGATATGTCTCATTGCCTCATAACAATATGGCTGACGAATGACAACCGAGGAAAAAGAACATGTACCGTTCAGATTTGCATACAGGGCACTCGCTAATTGGTGCAATTTCTTCATTTTTTGAAAAAAAAATAATAATTGTTATACTACAGTTTTGAATTTTGCTTCACCCTCTTATATTTTTTTATACAACAACCAAATATACTAACTAAGTGTTGCAAACATCATAAAGGAGAAAGAAAACCTATACATTATTAGAAAAAGGTTTAAAAAATGAAGTTAGTACCTGTAGTTATATATGGAGGAATGGAACCCTTGCAGTATTGATGAGACCACGTATCACTCATCCTAAGTAGAAAACGTACGTCTTTAACCACAAATTTCTTCAATTTTCTTCAAAACTATACTAGTTGGTATAATATGTTGTTAGGCAACATCTCAACAATATAACATATGTCATTTTTATATATATTATATTGTTGAGCACTCTTCCTAACTGCTATATATTTCAAGCTGTATCTCCGAAACTTCTGAACATATTTTAATGAAATAAAGCTCAAATTGAAGAACAGTACACTCTTTTTGACATGAATGCAAGCAGAGCCCCCTACCGTAAATGGAAAGTTATGTTGTGTATATCATATCTTGCACTGTTTTATTCTTTTTACAGAACATAACACATTTCATTCCATGATATGTCTCATTGCCTCATAACAATATGGCTGACGAATGACAACCGAGGAAAAAGAACATGTACCGTTGAGATTTGCATACAGGGCACTTGCTAATTGGTGCAATTTCTTCATTTTTTGAAAAAAAAATAATAATTGTTATACTACGGTTTTGAATTTTGCTTCACCCTGTATATTTTTTTTTCATACAGCAACCAAATATACTAACTAAGTGTTGCAAACATCATAAAGGAGAAAGAAATCCTATACATTACAAGAAAAATTTTTAAAAAATGAAGTTAGTACCTGTTGTTATATATGGAGCAATGGAACCCTTGCAATATTGATGAGACCACGTATCACTCATCGTAAGTAGAAAACGTACGTCTTTAACCACAAATGTCTTCAATTTTCTTCAAAACTATACTAGTTGGTATAAATATGTTGTTAGGCAACATCTCAACAATATAACATATGTCATTTTTATATATATTATATTGTTGAGCACTCTTCCTAACTGCTATATATTTCATGCTATATCTCCGAAACTTCTGAACATATTTTAATGCAATAAAGCTCAAATTGAAGAGTTTACACTCTTTCTGATAGGAATGCAAGCAGAGCCCCCTACCGTAAACGGAAAGTTATGTTGTGTATATCATATCTTGCACTGTTTTATTCTTTTTACAGAACATAACACATTTCATTCCATGATATGTCTCATTGCCTCATAACAATATGGCTGACGAATGACAACCGAGGAAAAAGAACATGTACCGTTCAGATTTGCATACAGGGCACTCGCTAATTGGTGCAATTTCTTCATTTTTTGAAAAAAAAATAATTGTTATACTACGGTTTTGAATTTTGCTTCACCCTGTATATTTTTTTCATACAACAACCAAATATACTAACTAAGTGTTGCAAACATCATAAAGGAGAAAGAAAACCTATACATTACAAGAAAAAGGTTTAAAAAATGAAGTTAGTACCTGTAGTTACATATGGAGGAATGGAACCCTTGCAGTATTGATGAGACCACGTATCACTCATCCTAAGTAGAAAACGTACGTCTTTAACCACAAATTTCTTCAATTTTCTTCAAAACTATACTAGTTGGTATAAATATGTTTTTAGGCAACATCTCAACAATATAACATATGTCATTTTTATATATATTATATTGTTGAGCACTCTTCCTAACTGCTATATATTTCAAGCTGTATCTCCGAAACTTCTGAACATATTTTAATGAAATAAAGCTCAAATTGAAGAACAGTACACTCTTTCTGACACGAATGCAAGCAGAGCCCCCTACCGTAAATGGAAAGTTATGTTGTGTATATCATATCTTGCACTGTTTTATTCTTTTTACAGAACATAACACATTTCATTCCATGATATGTCTCATTGCCTCATAACAATATGGCTGACGAATGACAACCGAGGAAAAAGAACATGTACCGTTGAGATTTGCATACAGGGCACTTGCTAATTGGTGCAATTTCTTCATTTTTTGAAAAAAAAATAATAATTGTTATACTACGGTTTTGAATTTTGCTTCACCCTGTATATTTTTTTTCATACAGCAACCAAATATACTAACTAAGTGTTGCAAACATCATAAAGGAGAAAGAAATCCTATACATTACAAGAAAAAGGTTTAAAAAATGAAGTTAGTACCTGTTGTTATATATGGAGCAATGGAACCCTTGCAATATTGATGAGACCACGTATCACTCATCCTAAGTAGAAAACGTACGTCTTTAACCACAAATGTCTTCAATTTTCTTCAAAACTATACTAGTTGGTATAAATATGTTGTTAGGCAACATCTCAACAATATAACATATGTCATTTTTATATATATTATATTGTTGAGCACTCTTCCTAACTGCTATATATTTCAGGCTATATCTCCGAAACTTCTGAACATATTTTAATGCAATAAAGCTCAAATTGAAGAGTTTACACTCTTTCTGATAGGAATGCAAGCAGAGCCCCCTACCGTAAACGGAAAGTTATGTTGTGTATATCATATCTTGCACTGTTTTATTCTTCTTACAGAACATAACACATTTCATTCCATGATATGTCTCATTGCCTCATAACAATATGGCTGACGAATGACAACCGAGGAAAAAGAACATGTACCGTTCAGATTTGCATACAGGGCACTCGCTAATTGGTGCAATTTCTTCATTTTTTGAAAAAAAATAATAATTGTTATACTACGGTTTTGAATTTTGCTTCACCCTGTATATTTTTTTATACAACAACCAAATATACTAACTAAGTGTTGCAAACATCATAAAGGAGAAAGAAAACCTATACATTATTAGAAAAAGGTTTAAAAATGAAGTTAGTACCTGTAGTTATATATGGAGGAATGGAACCCTTGCAGTATTGATGAGACCACGTATCACTCATCCTAAGTAGAAAACGTACGTCTTTAACCACAAATTTCTTCAATTTTCTTCAAAACTATACTAGTTGGTATAAATATGTTGTTAGGCAACATCTCAACAATATAACATATGTCATTATTATATATATTATATTGTTGAGCACTCTTCCTAACTGCTATATATTTCAAGCTGTATCTCCGAAACTTCTGAACATATTTTAATGAAATAAAGCTCAAATTGAAGAACAGCACACTCTTTCTGACATGAATGCAAGCAGAGCTCCCTACCGTAAATGGAAAATTATGTTGTGTATATCATATCTTGCACTGTTTTATTCTTTTTACAGAACATAACACATTTCATTCCATGATATGTCTCATTGCCTCATAACAATATGGCTGACGAATGACAACCGAGGAAAAAGAACATGTACCGTTCAGATTTGCATACAGGGCACTCGCTAATTGGTGCAATTTCTTCATTTTTTGAAAAAAAAATAATAATTGTTATACTACAGTTTTGAATTTTGCTTCACCCTCTTATATTTTTTTATACAACAACCAAATATACTAACTAAGTGTTGCAAACATCATAAAGGAGAAAGAAAACCTATACATTATTAGAAAAAGGTTTAAAAAATGAAGTTAGTACCTGTAGTTATATATGGAGGAATGGAACCCTTGCAGTATTTATGAGACCACGTATCACTCATCCTAAGTAGAAAACGTACGTCTTTAACCACAAATTTCTTCAATTTTCTTCAAAACTATACTAGTTGGTATAAATATGTTGTTAGGCAACATCTCAACAATATAACATATGTCATTTTTATATATATTATATTGTTGAGCACTCTTCCTAACTGCTATATATTTCAAGCTGTATCTCCGAAACTTCTGAACATATTTTAATGAAATAAAGCTCAAATTGAAGAACAGTACACTCTTTTTGACATGAATGCAAGCAGAGCCCCCTACCGTAAATGGAAAGTTATGTTGTGTATATCATATCTTGCACTGTTTTATTCTTTTTACAGAACATAACACATTTCATTCCATGATATGTCTCATTGCCTCATAACAATATGGCTGACGAATGACAACCGAGGAAAAAGAACATGTACCGTTGAGATTTGCATACAGGGCACTTGCTAATTGGTGCAATTTCTTCATTTTTTGAAAAAAAAATAATAATTGTTATACTACGGTTTTGAATTTTGCTTCACCCTGTATATTTTTTTTTCATACAGCAACCAAATATACTAACTAAGTGTTGCAAACATCATAAAGGAGAAAGAAATCCTATACATTACAAGAAAAATTTTTAAAAATGAAGTTAGTACCTGTTGTTATATATGGAGCAATGGAACCCTTGCAATATTGATGAGACCACGTATCACTCATCGTAAGTAGAAAACGTACGTCTTTAACCACAAATGTCTTCAATTTTCTTCAAAACTATACTAGTTGGTATAAATATGTTGTTAGGCAACATCTCAACAATATAACATATGTCATTTTTATATATATTATATTGTTGAGCACTCTTCCTAACTGCTATATATTTCATGCTATATCTCCGAAACTTCTGAACATATTTTAATGCAATAAAGCTCAAATTGAAGAGTTTACACTCTTTCTGATAGGAATGCAAGCAGAGCCCCCTACCGTAAACGGAAAGTTATGTTGTGTATATCATATCTTGCACTGTTTTATTCTTTTTACAGAACATAACACATTTCATTCCATGATATGTCTCATTGCCTCATAACAATATGGCTGACGAATGACAACCGAGGAAAAAGAACATGTACCGTTCAGATTTGCATACAGGGCACTCGCTAATTGGTGCAATTTCTTCATTTTTTGAAAAAAAATAATAATTGTTATACTACGGTTTTGAATTTTGCTTCACCCTGTATATTTTTTTCATACAACAACCAAATATACTAACTAAGTGTTGCAAACATCATAAAGGAGAAAGAAAACCTATACATTATTAGAAAAAGGTTTAAAAATGAAGTTAGTACCTGTAGTTATATATGGAGGAATGGAACCCTTGCAGTATTGATGAGACCACGTATCACTCATCCTAAGTAGAAAACGTACGTCTTTAACCACAAATTTCTTCAATTTTCTTCAAAACTATACTAGTTGGTATAAATATGTTGTTAGGCAACATCTCAACAATATAACATATGTCATTATTATATACATTATATTGTTGAGCACTCTTCCTAACTGCTATATATTTCAAGCTGTATCTCCGAAACTTCTGAACATATTTTAATGAAATAAAGCTCAAATTGAAGAACAGTACACACTTTCTGACATGAATGCAAGCAGAGCCCCCTACCGTAAATGGAAAGTTATGTTGTGTATATCATATCTTGCACTGTTTTATTCTTTTTACAGAACATAACACATTTCATTCCATGATATGTCTCATTGCCTCATAACAATATGGCTGACGAATGACAACCGAGGAAAAAGAACATGTACCGTTCAGATTTGCATACAGGGCACTCGCTAATTGGTGCAATTTCTTCATTTTTTGAAAAAAAAAATAATTGTTATACTACGGTTTTGAATTTTGCTTCACCCTGTATATTTTTTTCATACAACAACCAAATATACTAACTAAGTGTTGCAAACATCATAAAGGAGAAAGAAAACCTATACATTACAAGAAAAAGGTTTAAAAAATGAAGTTAGTACCTGTAGTTATTTATGGAGCAATGGAACCCTTGCAGTATTGATGAGACCACGTATCACTCATCCTAAGTAGAAAACGTACGTCTTTAACCACAAATTTCTTCAATTTTCTTCAAAACTATACTAGTTGGTATAAATATGTTGTTAGGCAACATCTCAACAATATAACATATGTCATTATTATATATATTATATTGTTGAGCACTCTTCCTAACTGCTATATATTTCAAGCTGTATCTCCGAAACTTCTGAACATATTTTAATGAAATAAAGCTCAAATTGAAGAACAGCACACTCTTTCTGACATGAATGCAAGCAGAGCTCCCTACCGTAAATGGAAAATTATGTTGTGTATATCATATCTTGCACTGTTTTATTCTTTTTACAGAACATAACACATTTCATTCCATGATATGTCTCATTGCCTCATAACAATATGGCTGACGAATGACAACCGAGGAAAAAGAACATGTACCGTTCAGATTTGCATACAGGGCACTCGCTAATTGGTGCAATTTCTTCATTTTTTGAAAAAAAATAATAATTGTTATACTACAGTTTTGAATTTTGCTTCACCCTCTTATATTTTTTTTATACAACAACCAAATATACTAACTAAGTGTTGCAAACATCATAAAGGAGAAAGAAAACCTATACATTATTAGAAAAAGGTTTAAAAAATGAAGTTAGTACCTGTAGTTATATATGGAGGAATGGAACCCTTGCAGTATTGATGAGACCACGTATCACTCATCCTAAGTAGAAAACGTACGTCTTTAACCACAAATTTCTTCAATTTTCTTCAAAACTATACTAGTTGGTATAAATATGTTGTTAGGCAACATCTCAACAATATAACATATGTCATTATTATATATATTATATTGTTGAGCACTCTTCCTAACTGCTATATATTTCAAGCTGTATCTCCGAAACTTCTGAACATATTTTAATGAAATAAAGCTCAAATTGAAGAACAGTACACTCTTTCTGACATGAATGCAAGCAGATCCCCCTACCGTAAACGGAAAGTTATGTTGTGTATATCATATCTTGCACTGTTTTATTCTTTTTACAGAACATAACACATTTCATTCCATGATATGTCTCATTGCCTCATAACAATATGGCTGACGAATGACAACCGAGGAAAAAGAACATGTACCGTTCAGATTTGCATACAGGGCACTCGCTAATTGGTGCAATTTCTTCATTTTTTGAAAAAAAAATAATTGTTATACTACGGTTTTGAATTTTGCTTCACCCTGTATATTTTTTTCATACAACAACCAAATATACTAACTAAGTGTTGCAAACATCATAAAGGAGAAAGAAAACCTATACATTACAAGAAAAAGGTTTAAAAAATGAAGTTAGTACCTGTAGTTATTTATGGAGCAATGGAACCCTTGCAGTATTGATGAGACCACGTATCACTCATACTAAGTAGAAAACGTACGTCTTTAACCACAAATTTCTTCAATTTTCTTCAAAACTATACTAGTTGGTATAAATATGTTGTTAGGCAACATCTCAACAATATAACATATGTCATTTTTATATATATTATATTGTTGAGCACTCTTCCTAACTGCTATATATTTCAAGCTGTATCTCCGAAACTTCTGAACATATTTTAATGAAATAAAGCTCAAATTGAAGAACAGTACACTCTTTCTGACATGAATGCAAGCAGAGCCCCCTAAAGTAAATGGAAAGTTATGTTGTGTATATCATATCTTGCACTGTTTTATTCTTTTTACAGAACATAACACATTTCATTCCATGATATGTCTCATTGCCTCATAACAATATGGCTGACGAATGACAACCGAGGAAAAAGAACATGTACCGTTCAGATTTGCATACAGGGCACTTGCTAATTGGTGCAATTTCTTCATTTTTTGAAAAAAAAAATAATAATTGTTATACTACGGTTTTGAATTTTGCTTATCCCTGTATATTTTTTTCATACAGCAACCAAATATACTAACTAAGTGTTGGAAACATCATAAAGGAGAAAGAAATCCTATACATTACAAGAAAAAGGTTTAAAAAATGAAGTTAGTACCTGTTGTTATATATGGAGCAATGGAACCCTTGCAGAATTGATGAGACCACGTATCACTCATCCTAAGTAGAAAACGTACGTCTTTAACCACAAATTTCTTCAATTTTCTTCAAAACTATACTAGTTGGTATAAATATGTTGTTAGGCAACATCTCAACAATATAACATATGTCATTTTTATATATATTATATTGTTGAGCACTCTTCCTAACTGCTATATATTTCAAGCTGTATCTCCGAAACTTCTGAACATATTTTAATGAAATAAAGCTCAAATTGAAGAACAGTACACTCTTTTTGACATGAATGCAAGCAGAGCCCCCTACCGTAAATGGAAAGTTATGTTGTGTATATCATATCTTGCACTGTTTTATTCTTTTTACAGAACATAACACATTTCATTCCATGATATGTCTCATTGCCTCATAACAATATGGCTGACGAATGACAACCGAGGAAAAAGAACATGTACCGTTGAGATTTGCATACAGGGCACTTGCTAATTGGTGCAATTTCTTCATTTTTTGAAAAAAAAATAATAATTGTTATACTACGGTTTTGAATTTTGCTTCACCCTGTATATTTTTTTTTCATACAGCAACCAAATATACTAACTAAGTGTTGCAAACATCATAAAGGAGAAAGAAATCCTATACATTACAAGAAAAATTTTTAAAAAATGAAGTTAGTACCTGTTGTTATATATGGAGCAATGGAACCCTTGCAATATTGATGAGACCACGTATCACTCATCGTAAGTAGAAAACGTACGTCTTTAACCACAAATGTCTTCAATTTTCTTCAAAACTATACTAGTTGGTATAAATATGTTGTTAGGCAACATCTCAACAATATAACATATGTCATTTTTATATATATTATATTGTTGAGCACTCTTCCTAACTGCTATATATTTCATGCTATATCTCCGAAACTTCTGAACATATTTTAATGCAATAAAGCTCAAATTGAAGAGTTTACACTCTTTCTGATAGGAATGCAAGCAGAGCCCCCTACCGTAAACGGAAAGTTATGTTGTGTATATCATATCTTGCACTGTTTTATTCTTTTTACAGAACATAACACATTTCATTCCATGATATGTCTCATTGCCTCATAACAATATGGCTGACGAATGACAACCGAGGAAAAAGAACATGTACCGTTCAGATTTGCATACAGGGCACTCGCTAATTGGTGCAATTTCTTCATTTTTTGAAAAAAAAATAATAATTGTTATACTACGGTTTTGAATTTTGCTTCACCCTGTATATTTTTTTCATACAACAACCAAATATACTAACTAAGTGTTGCAAACATCATAAAGGAGAAAGAAAACCTATACATTATTAGAAAAAGGTTTAAAAATGAAGTTAGTACCTGTAGTTATATATGGAGGAATGGAACCCTTGCAGTATTGATGAGACCACGTATCACTCATCCTAAGTAGAAAACGTACGTCTTTAACCACAAATTTCTTCAATTTTCTTCAAAACTATACTAGTTGGTATAAATATGTTGTTAGGCAACATCTCAACAATATAACATATGTCATTATTATATACATTATATTGTTGAGCACTCTTCCTAACTGCTATATATTTCAAGCTGTATCTCCGAAACTTCTGAACATATTTTAATGAAATAAAGCTCAAATTGAAGAACAGTACACACTTTCTGACATGAATGCAAGCAGAGCCCCCTACCGTAAATGGAAAGTTATGTTGTGTATATCATATCTTGCACTGTTTTATTCTTTTTACAGAACATAACACATTTCATTCCATGATATGTCTCATTGCCTCATAACAATATGGCTGACGAATGACAACCGAGGAAAAAGAACATGTACCGTTCAGATTTGCATACAGGGCACTCGCTAATTGGTGCAATTTCTTCATTTTTTGAAAAAAAAAATAATTGTTATACTACGGTTTTGAATTTTGCTTCACCCTGTATATTTTTTTCATACAACAACCAAATATACTAACTAAGTGTTGCAAACATCATAAAGGAGAAAGAAAACCTATACATTACAAGAAAAAGGTTTAAAAAATGAAGTTAGTACCTGTAGTTATTTATGGAGCAATGGAACCCTTGCAGTATTGATGAGACCACGTATCACTCATCCTAAGTAGAAAACGTACGTCTTTAACCACAAATTTCTTCAATTTTCTTCAAAACTATACTAGTTGGTATAAATATGTTGTTAGGCAACATCTCAACAATATAACATATGTCATTATTATATATATTATATTGTTGAGCACTCTTCCTAACTGCTATATATTTCAAGCTGTATCTCCGAAACTTCTGAACATATTTTAATGAAATAAAGCTCAAATTGAAGAACAGCACACTCTTTCTGACATGAATGCAAGCAGAGCTCCCTACCGTAAATGGAAAATTATGTTGTGTATATCATATCTTGCACTGTTTTATTCTTTTTACAGAACATAACACATTTCATTCCATGATATGTCTCATTGCCTCATAACAATATGGCTGACGAATGACAACCGAGGAAAAAGAACATGTACCGTTCAGATTTGCATACAGGGCACTCGCTAATTGGTGCAATTTCTTCATTTTTTGAAAAAAAAATAATAATTGTTATACTACAGTTTTGAATTTTGCTTCACCCTCTTATATTTTTTTTATACAACAACCAAATATACTAACTAAGTGTTGCAAACATCATAAAGGAGAAAGAAAACCTATACATTATTAGAAAAAGGTTTAAAAAATGAAGTTAGTACCTGTAGTTATATATGGAGGAATGGAACCCTTGCAGTATTGATGAGACCACGTATCACTCATCCTAAGTAGAAAACGTACGTCTTTAACCACAAATTTCTTCAATTTTCTTCAAAACTATACTAGTTGGTATAAATATGTTGTTAGGCAACATCTCAACAATATAACATATGTCATTATTATATATATTATATTGTTGAGCACTCTTCCTAACTGCTATATATTTCAAGCTGTATCTCCGAAACTTCTGAACATATTTTAATGAAATAAAGCTCAAATTGAAGAACAGTACACTCTTTCTGACATGAATGCAAGCAGATCCCCCTACCGTAAACGGAAAGTTATGTTGTGTATATCATATCTTGCACTGTTTTATTCTTTTTACAGAACATAACACATTTCATTCCATGATATGTCTCATTGCCTCATAACAATATGGCTGACGAATGACAACCGAGGAAAAAGAACATGTACCGTTCAGATTTGCATACAGGGCACTCGCTAATTGGTGCAATTTCTTCATTTTTTGAAAAAAAAATAATTGTTATACTACGGTTTTGAATTTTGCTTCACCCTGTATATTTTTTTCATACAACAACCAAATATACTAACTAAGTGTTGCAAACATCATAAAGGAGAAAGAAAACCTATACATTACAAGAAAAAGGTTTAAAAAATGAAGTTAGTACCTGTAGTTATTTATGGAGCAATGGAACCCTTGCAGTATTGATGAGACCACGTATCACTCATACTAAGTAGAAAACGTACGTCTTTAACCACAAATTTCTTCAATTTTCTTCAAAACTATACTAGTTGGTATAAATATGTTGTTAGGCAACATCTCAACAATATAACATATGTCATTTTTATATATATTATATTGTTGAGCACTCTTCCTAACTGCTATATATTTCAAGCTGTATCTCCGAAACTTCTGAACATATTTTAATGAAATAAAGCTCAAATTCAAGAACAGTACACTCTTTCTGACATGAATGCAAGCAGAGCCCCCTACCGTAAATGGAAAGTTATGTTGTGTATATCATATCTTGCACTGTTTTATTCTTTTTACAGAACATAACACATTTCATTCCATGATATGTCTCATTGCCTCATAACAATATGGCTGACGAATGACAACCGAGGAAAAAGAACATGTACCGTTCAGATTTGCATACAGGGCACTTGCTAATTGGTGCAATTTCTTCATTTTTTGAAAAAAAAAATAATAATTGTTATACTACGGTTTTGAATTTTGCTTATCCCTGTATATTTTTTTCATACAGCAACCAAATATACTAACTAAGTGTTGGAAACATCATAAAGGAGAAAGAAATCCTATACATTACAAGAAAAAGGTTTAAAAAATGAAGTTAGTACCTGTTGTTATATATGGAGCAATGGAACCCTTGCAGAATTGATGAGACCACGTATCACTCATCCTAAGTAGAAAACGTACGTCTTTAACCACAAATTTCTTCAATTTTCTTCAAAACTATACTAGTTGGTATAAATATGTTGTTAGGCAACATCTCAACAATATAACATATGTCATTTTTATATATATTATATTGTTGAGCACTCTTCCTAACTGCTATATATTTCAAGCTGTATCTCCGAAACTTCTGAACATATTTTAATGAAATAAAGCTCAAATTGAAGAACAGTACACTCTTTTTGACATGAATGCAAGCAGAGCCCCCTACCGTAAATGGAAAGTTATGTTGTGTATATCATATCTTGCACTGTTTTATTCTTTTTACAGAACATAACACATTTCATTCCATGATATGTCTCATTGCCTCATAACAATATGGCTGACGAATGACAACCGAGGAAAAAGAACATGTACCGTTGAGATTTGCATACAGGGCACTTGCTAATTGGTGCAATTTCTTCATTTTTTGAAAAAAAAATAATAATTGTTATACTACGGTTTTGAATTTTGCTTCACCCTGTATATTTTTTTTTCATACAGCAACCAAATATACTAACTAAGTGTTGCAAACATCATAAAGGAGAAAGAAATCCTATACATTACAAGAAAAATTTTTAAAAAATGAAGTTAGTACCTGTTGTTATATATGGAGCAATGGAACCCTTGCAATATTGATGAGACCACGTATCACTCATCGTAAGTAGAAAACGTACGTCTTTAACCACAAATGTCTTCAATTTTCTTCAAAACTATACTAGTTGGTATAAATATGTTGTTAGGCAACATCTCAACAATATAACATATGTCATTTTTATATATATTATATTGTTGAGCACTCTTCCTAACTGCTATATATTTCATGCTATATCTCCGAAACTTCTGAACATATTTTAATGCAATAAAGCTCAAATTGAAGAGTTTACACTCTTTCTGATAGGAATGCAAGCAGAGCCCCCTACCGTAAACGGAAAGTTATGTTGTGTATATCATATCTTGCACTGTTTTATTCTTTTTACAGAACATAACACATTTCATTCCATGATATGTCTCATTGCCTCATAACAATATGGCTGACGAATGACAACCGAGGAAAAAGAACATGTACCGTTCAGATTTGCATACAGGGCACTCGCTAATTGGTGCAATTTCTTCATTTTTTGAAAAAAAAATAATAATTGTTATACTACGGTTTTGAATTTTGCTTCACCCTGTATATTTTTTTCATACAACAACCAAATATACTAACTAAGTGTTGCAAACATCATAAAGGAGAAAGAAAACCTATACATTATTAGAAAAAGGTTTAAAAATGAAGTTAGTACCTGTAGTTATATATGGAGGAATGGAACCCTTGCAGTATTGATGAGACCACGTATCACTCATCCTAAGTAGAAAACGTACGTCTTTAACCACAAATTTCTTCAATTTTCTTCAAAACTATACTAGTTGGTATAAATATGTTGTTAGGCAACATCTCAACAATATAACATATGTCATTATTATATACATTATATTGTTGAGCACTCTTCCTAACTGCTATATATTTCAAGCTGTATCTCCGAAACTTCTGAACATATTTTAATGAAATAAAGCTCAAATTGAAGAACAGTACACACTTTCTGACATGAATGCAAGCAGAGCCCCCTACCGTAAATGGAAAGTTATGTTGTGTATATCATATCTTGCACTGTTTTATTCTTTTTACAGAACATAACACATTTCATTCCATGATATGTCTCATTGCCTCATAACAATATGGCTGACAAATGACAACCGAGGAAAAAGAACATGTACCGTTCAGATTTGCATACAGGGCACTCGCTAATTGGTGCAATTTCTTCATTTTTTGAAAAAAAAAATAATTGTTATACTACGGTTTTGAATTTTGCTTCACCCTGTATATTTTTTTCATACAACAACCAAATATACTAACTAAGTGTTGCAAACATCATAAAGGAGAAAGAAAACCTATACATTACAAGAAAAAGGTTTAAAAAATGAAGTTAGTACCTGTAGTTATTTATGGAGCAATGGAACCCTTGCAGTATTGATGAGACCACGTATCACTCATCCTAAGTAGAAAACGTACGTCTTTAACCACAAATTTCTTCAATTTTCTTCAAAACTATACTAGTTGGTATAAATATGTTGTTAGGCAACATCTCAACAATATAACATATGTCATTATTATATATATTATATTGTTGAGCACTCTTCCTAACTGCTATATATTTCAAGCTGTATCTCCGAAACTTCTGAACATATTTTAATGAAATAAAGCTCAAATTGAAGAACAGCACACTCTTTCTGACATGAATGCAAGCAGAGCTCCCTACCGTAAATGGAAAATTATGTTGTGTATATCATATCTTGCACTGTTTTATTCTTTTTACAGAACATAACACATTTCATTCCATGATATGTCTCATTGCCTCATAACAATATGGCTGACGAATGACAACCGAGGAAAAAGAACATGTACCGTTCAGATTTGCATACAGGGCACTCGCTAATTGGTGCAATTTCTTCATTTTTTGAAAAAAAAAATAATTGTTATACTACGGTTTTGAATTTTGCTTCACCCTGTATATTTTTTTCATACAACAACCAAATATACTAACTAAGTGTTGCAAACATCATAAAGGAGAAAGAAAACCTATACATTATTAGAAAAAGGTTTAAAAATGAAGTTAGTACCTGTAGTTATATATGGAGGAATGGAACCCTTGCAGTATTGATGAGACCACGTATCACTCATCCTAAGTAGAAAACGTACGTCTTTAACCACAAATTTCTTCAATTTTCTTCAAAACTATACTAGTTGGTATAAATATGTTGTTAGGCAACATCTCAACAATATAACATATGTCATTATTATATACATTATATTGTTGAGCACTCTTCCTAACTGCTATATATTTCAAGCTGTATCTCCGAAACTTCTGAACATATTTTAATGAAATAAAGCTCAAATTGAAGAACAGTACACACTTTCTGACATGAATGCAAGCAGAGCCCCCTACCGTAAATGGAAAGTTATGTTGTGTATATCATATCTTGCACTGTTTTATTCTTTTTACAGAACATAACACATTTCATTCCATGATATGTCTCATTGCCTCATAACAATATGGCTGACGAATGACAACCGAGGAAAAAGAACATGTACCGTTCAGATTTGCATACAGGGCACTCGCTAATTGGTGCAATTTCTTCATTTTTTGAAAAAAAAAATAATTGTTATACTACGGTTTTGAATTTTGCTTCACCCTGTATATTTTTTTCATACAACAACCAAATATACTAACTAAGTGTTGCAAACATCATAAAGGAGAAAGAAAACCTATACATTACAAGAAAAAGGTTTAAAAAATGAAGTTAGTACCTGTAGTTATTTATGGAGCAATGGAACCCTTGCAGTATTGATGAGACCACGTATCACTCATACTAAGTAGAAAACGTACGTCTTTAACCACAAATTTCTTCAATTTTCTTCAAAACTATACTAGTTGGTATAAATATGTTGTTAGGCAACATCTCAACAATATAACATATGTCATTATTATATATATTATATTGTTGAGCACTCTTCCTAACTGCTATATATTTCAAGCTGTATCTCCGAAACTTCTGAACATATTTTAATGAAATAAAGCTCAAATTGAAGAACAGCACACTCTTTCTGACATGAATGCAAGCAGAGCTCCCTACCGTAAATGGAAAATTATGTTGTGTATATCATATCTTGCACTGTTTTATTCTTTTTACAGAACATAACACATTTCATTCCATGATATGTCTCATTGCCTCATAACAATATGGCTGACGAATGACAACCGAGGAAAAAGAACATGTACCGTTCAGATTTGCATACAGGGCACTCGCTAATTGGTGCAATTTCTTCATTTTTTGAAAAAAAATAATAATTGTTATACTACAGTTTTGAATTTTGCTTCACCCTCTTATATTTTTTTTATACAACAACCAAATATACTAACTAAGTGTTGCAAACATCATAAAGGAGAAAGAAAACCTATACATTATTAGAAAAAGGTTTAAAAAATGAAGTTAGTACCTGTAGTTATATATGGAGGAATGGAACCCTTGCAGTATTGATGAGACCACGTATCACTCATCCTAAGTAGAAAACGTACGTCTTTAACCACAAATTTCTTCAATTTTCTTCAAAACTATACTAGTTGGTATAAATATGTTGTTAGGCAACATCTCAACAATATAACATATGTCATTATTATATATATTATATTGTTGAGCACTCTTCCTAACTGCTATATATTTCAAGCTGTATCTCCGAAACTTCTGAACATATTTTAATGAAATAAAGCTCAAATTGAAGAACAGTACACTCTTTCTGACATGAATGCAAGCAGATCCCCCTACCGTAAATGGAAAGTTATGTTGTGTATATCATATCTTGCACTGTTTTATTCTTTTTACAGAACATAACACATTTCATTCCATGATATGTCTCATTGCCTCATAACAATATGGCTGACGAATGACAACCGAGGAAAAAGAACATGTACCGTTCAGATTTGCATAGGGGCACTCGCTAATTGGTGCAATTTCTTCATTTTTTGAAAAAAAAAAATAATTGTTATACTACGGTTTTGAATTTTGCTTCACCCTGTATATTTTTTTCATACAACAACCAAATATACTAACTAAGTGTTGCAAACATCATAAAGGAGAAAGAAAACCTATACATTACAAGAAAAAGGTTTAAAAAATGAAGTTAGTACCTGTAGTTATTTATGGAGCAATGGAACCCTTGCAGTATTGATGAGACCACGTATCACTCATACTAAGTAGAAAACGTACGTCTTTAACCACAAATTTCTTCAATTTTCTTCAAAACTATACTAGTTGGTATAAATATGTTGTTAGGCAACATCTCAACAATATAACATATGTCATTTTTATATATATTATATTGTTGAGCACTCTTCCTAACTGCTATATATTTCAAGCTGTATCTCCGAAACTTCTGAACATATTTTAATGAAATAAAGCTCAAATTGAAGAACAGTACACACTTTCTGACATGAATGCAAGCAGAGCCCCCTACCGTAAATGGAAAGTTATGTTGTGTATATCATATCTTGCACTGTTTTATTCTTTTTACAGAACATAACACATTTCATTCCATGATATGTCTCATTGCCTCATAACAATATGGCTGACGAATGACAACCGAGGAAAAAGAACATGTACCGTTCAGATTTGCATACAGGGCACTTGCTAATTGGTGCAATTTCTTCATTTTTTGAAAAAAAAAATAATAATTGTTATACTACGGTTTTGAATTTTGCTTCACCCTGTATATTTTTTTCATACAGCAACCAAATATACTAACTAAGTGTTGGAAACATCATAAAGGAGAAAGAAATCCTATACATTACAAGAAAAAGGTTTAAAAAATGAAGTTAGTACCTGTTGTTATATATGGAGCAATGGAACCCTTGCAGTATTGATGAGACCACGTATCACTCATCCTAAGTAGAAAACGTACGTCTTTAACCACAAATTTCTTCAATTTTCTTCAAAACTATACTAGTTGGTATAAATATGTTGTTAGGCAACATCTCAACAATATAACATATGTCATTATTATATATATTATATTGTTGAGCACTCTTCCTAACTGCTATATATTTCAAGCTGTATCTCCGAAACTTCTGAACATATTTTAATGAAATAAAGCTCAAATTGAAGAACAGCACACTCTTTCTGACATGAATGCAAGCAGAGCTCCCTACCGTAAATGGAAAATTATGTTGTGTATATCATATCTTGCACTGTTTTATTCTTTTTACAGAACATAACACATTTCATTCCATGATATGTCTCATTGCCTCATAACAATATGGCTGACGAATGACAACCGAGGAAAAAGAACATGTACCGTTCAGATTTGCATACAGGGCACTCGCTAATTGGTGCAATTTCTTCATTTTTTGAAAAAAAAAATAATTGTTATACTACGGTTTTGAATTTTGCTTCACCCTGTATATTTTTTTCATACAACAACCAAATATACTAACTAAGTGTTGCAAACATCATAAAGGAGAAAGAAAACCTATACATTATTAGAAAAAGGTTTAAAAATGAAGTTAGTACCTGTAGTTATATATGGAGGAATGGAACCCTTGCAGTATTGATGAGACCACGTATCACTCATCCTAAGTAGAAAACGTACGTCTTTAACCACAAATTTCTTCAATTTTCTTCAAAACTATACTAGTTGGTATAAATATGTTGTTAGGCAACATCTCAACAATATAACATATGTCATTATTATATACATTATATTGTTGAGCACTCTTCCTAACTGCTATATATTTCAAGCTGTATCTCCGAAACTTCTGAACATATTTTAATGAAATAAAGCTCAAATTGAAGAACAGTACACACTTTCTGACATGAATGCAAGCAGAGCCCCCTACCGTAAATGGAAAGTTATGTTGTGTATATCATATCTTGCACTGTTTTATTCTTTTTACAGAACATAACACATTTCATTCCATGATATGTCTCATTGCCTCATAACAATATGGCTGACGAATGACAACCGAGGAAAAAGAACATGTACCGTTCAGATTTGCATACAGGGCACTCGCTAATTGGTGCAATTTCTTCATTTTTTGAAAAAAAAAATAATTGTTATACTACGGTTTTGAATTTTGCTTCACCCTGTATATTTTTTTCATACAACAACCAAATATACTAACTAAGTGTTGCAAACATCATAAAGGAGAAAGAAAACCTATACATTACAAGAAAAAGGTTTAAAAAATGAAGTTAGTACCTGTAGTTATTTATGGAGCAATGGAACCCTTGCAGTATTGATGAGACCACGTATCACTCATACTAAGTAGAAAACGTACGTCTTTAACCACAAATTTCTTCAATTTTCTTCAAAACTATACTAGTTGGTATAAATATGTTGTTAGGCAACATCTCAACAATATAACATATGTCATTATTATATATATTATATTGTTGAGCACTCTTCCTAACTGCTATATATTTCAAGCTGTATCTCCGAAACTTCTGAACATATTTTAATGAAATAAAGCTCAAATTGAAGAACAGCACACTCTTTCTGACATGAATGCAAGCAGAGCTCCCTACCGTAAATGGAAAATTATGTTGTGTATATCATATCTTGCACTGTTTTATTCTTTTTACAGAACATAACACATTTCATTCCATGATATGTCTCATTGCCTCATAACAATATGGCTGACGAATGACAACCGAGGAAAAAGAACATGTACCGTTCAGATTTGCATACAGGGCACTCGCTAATTGGTGCAATTTCTTCATTTTTTGAAAAAAAATAATAATTGTTATACTACAGTTTTGAATTTTGCTTCACCCTCTTATATTTTTTTTATACAACAACCAAATATACTAACTAAGTGTTGCAAACATCATAAAGGAGAAAGAAAACCTATACATTATTAGAAAAAGGTTTAAAAAATGAAGTTAGTACCTGTAGTTATATATGGAGGAATGGAACCCTTGCAGTATTGATGAGACCACGTATCACTCATCCTAAGTAGAAAACGTACGTCTTTAACCACAAATTTCTTCAATTTTCTTCAAAACTATACTAGTTGGTATAAATATGTTGTTAGGCAACATCTCAACAATATAACATATGTCATTATTATATATATTATATTGTTGAGCACTCTTCCTAACTGCTATATATTTCAAGCTGTATCTCCGAAACTTCTGAACATATTTTAATGAAATAAAGCTCAAATTGAAGAACAGTACACTCTTTCTGACATGAATGCAAGCAGATCCCCCTACCGTAAATGGAAAGTTATGTTGTGTATATCATATCTTGCACTGTTTTATTCTTTTTACAGAACATAACACATTTCATTCCATGATATGTCTCATTGCCTCATAACAATATGGCTGACGAATGACAACCGAGGAAAAAGAACATGTACCGTTCAGATTTGCATAGGGGCACTCGCTAATTGGTGCAATTTCTTCATTTTTTGAAAAAAAAAAATAATTGTTATACTACGGTTTTGAATTTTGCTTCACCCTGTATATTTTTTTCATACAACAACCAAATATACTAACTAAGTGTTGCAAACATCATAAAGGAGAAAGAAAACCTATACATTACAAGAAAAAGGTTTAAAAAATGAAGTTAGTACCTGTAGTTATTTATGGAGCAATGGAACCCTTGCAGTATTGATGAGACCACGTATCACTCATACTAAGTAGAAAACGTACGTCTTTAACCACAAATTTCTTCAATTTTCTTCAAAACTATACTAGTTGGTATAAATATGTTGTTAGGCAACATCTCAACAATATAACATATGTCATTTTTATATATATTATATTGTTGAGCACTCTTCCTAACTGCTATATATTTCAAGCTGTATCTCCGAAACTTCTGAACATATTTTAATGAAATAAAGCTCAAATTGAAGAACAGTACACACTTTCTGACATGAATGCAAGCAGAGCCCCCTACCGTAAATGGAAAGTTATGTTGTGTATATCATATCTTGCACTGTTTTATTCTTTTTACAGAACATAACACATTTCATTCCATGATATGTCTCATTGCCTCATAACAATATGGCTGACGAATGACAACCGAGGAAAAAGAACATGTACCGTTCAGATTTGCATACAGGGCACTCGCTAATTGGTGCAATTTCTTCATTTTTTGAAAAAAAAATAATTGTTATACTACGGTTTTGAATTTTGCTTCACCCTGTATATTTTTTTCATACAACAACCAAATATACTAACTAAGTGTTGCAAACATCATAAAGGAGAAAGAAAACCTATACATTATTAGAAAAAGGTTTAAAAATGAAGTTAGTACCTGTAGTTATATATGGAGGAATGGAACCCTTGCAGTATTGATGAGACCACGTATCACTCATCCTAAGTAGAAAACGTACGTCTTTAACCACAAATTTCTTCAATTTTCTTCAAAACTATACTAGTTGGTATAAATATGTTGTTAGGCAACATCTCAACAATATAACATATGTCATTATTATATACATTATATTGTTGAGCACTCTTCCTAACTGCTATATATTTCAAGCTGTATCTCCGAAACTTCTGAACATATTTTAATGAAATAAAGCTCAAATTGAAGAACAGTACACACTTTCTGACATGAATGCAAGCAGAGCCCCCTACCGTAAATGGAAAGTTATGTTGTGTATATCATATCTTGCACTGTTTTATTCTTTTTACAGAACATAACACATTTCATTCCATGATATGTCTCATTGCCTCATAACAATATGGCTGACGAATGACAACCGAGGAAAAAGAACATGTACCGTTCAGATTTGCATACAGGGCACTCGCTAATTGGTGCAATTTCTTCATTTTTTGAAAAAAAAAATAATTGTTATACTACGGTTTTGAATTTTGCTTCACCCTGTATATTTTTTTCATACAACAACCAAATATACTAACTAAGTGTTGCAAACATCATAAAGGAGAAAGAAAACCTATACATTACAAGAAAAAGGTTTAAAAAATGAAGTTAGTACCTGTAGTTATTTATGGAGCAATGGAACCCTTGCAGTATTGATGAGACCACGTATCACTCATCCTAAGTAGAAAACGTACGTCTTTAACCACAAATTTCTTCAATTTTCTTCAAAACTATACTAGTTGGTATAAATATGTTGTTAGGCAACATCTCAACAATATAACATATGTCATTATTATATATATTATATTGTTGAGCACTCTTCCTAACTGCTATATATTTCAAGCTGTATCTCCGAAACTTCTGAACATATTTTAATGAAATAAAGCTCAAATTGAAGAACAGCACACTCTTTCTGACATGAATGCAAGCAGAGCTCCCTACCGTAAATGGAAAATTATGTTGTGTATATCATATCTTGCACTGTTTTATTCTTTTTACAGAACATAACACATTTCATTCCATGATATGTCTCATTGCCTCATAACAATATGGCTGACGAATGACAACCGAGGAAAAAGAACATGTACCGTTCAGATTTGCATACAGGGCACTCGCTAATTGGTGCAATTTCTTCATTTTTTGAAAAAAAATAATAATTGTTATACTACAGTTTTGAATTTTGCTTCACCCTCTTATATTTTTTTTATACAACAACCAAATATACTAACTAAGTGTTGCAAACATCATAAAGGAGAAAGAAAACCTATACATTATTAGAAAAAGGTTTAAAAAATGAAGTTAGTACCTGTAGTTATATATGGAGGAATGGAACCCTTGCAGTATTGATGAGACCACGTATCACTCATCCTAAGTAGAAAACGTACGTCTTTAACCACAAATTTCTTCAATTTTCTTCAAAACTATACTAGTTGGTATAAATATGTTGTTAGGCAACATCTCAACAATATAACATATGTCATTATTATATATATTATATTGTTGAGCACTCTTCCTAACTGCTATATATTTCAAGCTGTATCTCCGAAACTTCTGAACATATTTTAATGAAATAAAGCTCAAATTGAAGAACAGTACACTCTTTCTGACATGAATGCAAGCAGATCCCCCTACCGTAAATGGAAAGTTATGTTGTGTATATCATATCTTGCACTGTTTTATTCTTTTTACAGAACATAACACATTTCATTCCATGATATGTCTCATTGCCTCATAACAATATGGCTGACGAATGACAACCGAGGAAAATGAACATGTACCGTTCAGATTTGCATAGGGGCACTCGCTAATTGGTGCAATTTCTTCATTTTTTGAAAAAAAAAATAATTGTTATACTACGGTTTTGAATTTTGCTTCACCCTGTATATTTTTTTCATACAACAACCAAATATACTAACTAAGTGTGGCAAACATCATAAAGGAGAAAGAAAACCTATACATTACAAGAAAAAGGTTTAAAAAATGAAGTTAGTACCTGTTGTTATTTATGGAGCAATGGAACCCTTGCAGTATTGATGAGACCACGTATCACTCATACTAAGTAGAAAACGTACGTCTTTAACCACAAATTTCTTCAATTTTCTTCAAAACTATACTAGTTGGTATAAATATGTTGTTAGGCAACATCTCAACAATATAACATATGTCATTTTTATATATATTATATTGTTGAGCACTCTTCCTAACTGCTATATATTTCAAGCTGTATCTCCGAAACTTCTGAACATATTTTAATGAAATAAAGCTCAAATTGAAGAACAGTACACACTTTCTGACATGAATGCAAGCAGAGCCCCCTACCGTAAATGGAAAGTTATGTTGTGTATATCATATCTTGCACTGTTTTATTCTTTTTACAGAACATAACACATTTCATTCCATGATATGTCTCATTGCCTCATAACAATATGGCTGACGAATGACAACCGAGGAAAAAGAACATGTACCGTTCAGATTTGCATACAGGGCACTTGCTAATTGGTGCAATTTCTTCATTTTTTGAAAAAAAAAATAATAATTGTTATACTACGGTTTTGAATTTTGCTTCACCCTGTATATTTTTTTCATACAGCAACCAAATATACTAACTAAGTGTTGGAAACATCATAAAGGAGAAAGAAATCCTATACATTACAAGAAAAAGGTTTAAAAAATGAAGTTAGTACCTGTTGTTATATATGGAGCAATGGAACCCTTGCAGTATTGATGAGACCACGTATCACTCATCCTAAGTAGAAAACGTACGTCTTTAACCACAAATTTCTTCAATTTTCTTCAAAACTATACTAGTTGGTATAAATATGTTGTTAGGCAACATCTCAACAATATAACATATGTCATTTTTATATATATTATATTGTTGAGCACTCTTCCTAACTGCTATATATTTCAAGCTGTATCTCCGAAACTTCTGAACATATTTTAATGAAATAAAGCTCAAATTGAAGAACAGTACACTCTTTTTGACATGAATGCAAGCAGAGCCCCCTACCGTAAATGGAAAGTTATGTTGTGTATATCATATCTTGCACTGTTTTATTCTTTTTACAGAACATAACACATTTCATTCCATGATATGTCTCATTGCCTCATAACAATATGGCTGACGAATGACAACCGAGGAAAAAGAACATGTACCGTTGAGATTTGCATACAGGGCACTTGCTAATTGGTGCAATTTCTTCATTTTTTGAAAAAAAAAATAATAATTGTTATACTACGGTTTTGAATTTTGCTTCACCCTGTATATTTTTTTTTCATACAGCAACCAAATATACTAACTAAGTGTTGCAAACATCATAAAGGAGAAAGAAATCCTATACATTACAAGAAAAATTTTTAAAAAATGAAGTTAGTACCTGTTGTTATATATGGAGCAATGGAACCCTTGCAATATTGATGAGACCACGTATCACTCATCGTAAGTAGAAAACGTACGTCTTTAACCACAAATGTCTTCAATTTTCTTCAAAACTATACTAGTTGGTATAAATATGTTGTTAGGCAACATCTCAACAATATAACATATGTCATTTTTATATATATTATATTGTTGAGCACTCTTCCTAACTGCTATATATTTCAGGCTATATCTCCGAAACTTCTGAACATATTTTAATGCAATAAAGCTCAAATTGAAGAGTTTACACTCTTTCTGATAGGAATGCAAGCAGAGCCCCCTACCGTAAACGGAAAGTTATGTTGTGTATATCATATCTTGCACTGTTTTATTCTTTTTACAGAACATAACACATTTCATTCCATGATATGTCTCATTGCCTCATAACAATATGGCTGACGAATGACAACCGAGGAAAAAGAACATGTACCGTTCAGATTTGCATACAGGGCACTCGCTAATTGGTGCAATTTCTTCATTTTTTGAAAAAAAAATAATAATTGTTATACTACGGTTTTGAATTTTGCTTCACCCTGTATATTTTTTTCATACAACAACCAAATATACTAACTAAGTGTTGCAAACATCATAAAGGAGAAAGAAAACCTATACATTATTAGAAAAAGGGTTAAAAATGAAGTTAGTACCTGTAGTTATATATGGAGGAATGGAACCCTTGCAGTATTGATGAGACCACGTATCACTCATCCTAAGTAGAAAACGTACGTCTTTAACCACAAATTTCTTCAATTTTCTTCAAAACTATACTAGTTGGTATAAATATGTTGTTAGGCAACATCTCAACAATATAACATATGTCATTATTATATACATTATATTGTTGAGCACTCTTCCTAACTGCTATATATTTCAAGCTGTATCTCCGAAACTTCTGAACATATTTTAATGAAATAGAGCTCAAATTGAAGAACAGTACACACTTTCTGACATGAATGCAAGCAGAGCCCCCTACCGTAAATGGAAAGTTATGTTGTGTATATCACATCTTGCACTGTTTTATTCTTTTTACAGAACATAACACATTTCATTCCATGATATGTCTCATTGCCTCATAACAATATGGCTGACGAATGACAACCGAGGAAAAAGAACATGTACCGTTCAGATTTGCATACAGGGCACTCGCTAATTGGTGCAATTTCTTCATTTTTTGAAAAAAAAATAATTGTTATACTACGGTTTTGAATTTTGCTTCACCCTGTATATTTTTTTCATACAACAACCAAATATACTAACTAAGTGTTGCAAACATCATAAAGGAGAAAGAAAACCTATACATTACAAGAAAAAGGTTTAAAAAATGAAGTTAGTACCTGTAGTTATTTATGGAGCAATGGAACCCTTGCAGTATTGATGAGACCACGTATCACTCATCCTAAGTAGAAAACGTACGTCTTTAACCACAAATTTCTTCAATTTTCTTCAAAACTATACTAGTTGGTATAAATATGTTGTTAGGCAACATCTCAACAATATAACATATGTCATTATTATATATATTATATTGTTGAGCACTCTTCCTAACTGCTATATATTTCAAGCTGTATCTCCGAAACTTCTGAACATATTTTAATGAAATAAAGCTCAAATTGAAGAACAGCACACTCTTTCTGACATGAATGCAAGCAGAGCTCCCTACCGTAAATGGAAAATTATGTTGTGTATATCATATCTTGCACTGTTTTATTCTTTTTACAGAACATAACACATTTCATTCCATGATATGTCTCATTGCCTCATAACAATATGGCTGACGAATGACAACCGAGGAAAAAGAACATGTACCGTTGAGATTTGCATACAGGGCACTTGCTAATTGGTGCAATTTCTTCATTTTTTGAAAAAAAAAATAATAATTGTTATACTACGGTTTTGAATTTTGCTTCGCCCTGTATATTTTTTTTCATACAGCAACCAAATATACTAACTAAGTGTTGGAAACATCATAAAGGAGAAAGAAATCCTATACATTACAAGAAAAAGGTTTAAAAAATGAAGTTAGTACCTGTTGTTATATATGGAGCAATGGAACCCTTGCAATATTGATGAGACCACGTATCACTCATCCTAAGTAGAAAACGTACGTCTTTAACCACAAATGTCTTCAATTTTCTACAAAACTATACTAGTTGGTATAAATATGTTGTTAGGCAACATCTCAACAATATAACATATGTCATTTTTATATATATTATATTGTTGAGCACTCTTCCTAACTGCTATATATTTCAGGCTATATCTCCGAAACTTCTGAACATATTTTAATGCAATAAAGCTCAAATTGAAGAGTTTACACTCTTTCTGATAGGAATGCAAGCAGAGCCCCCTACCGTAAACGGAAAGTTATGTTGTGTATATCATATCTTGCACTGTTTTATTCTTTTTACAGAACATAACACATTTCATTCCATGATATGTCTCATTGCCTCATAACAATATGGCTGACGAATGACAACCGAGGAAAAAGAACATGTACCGTTCAGATTTGCATACAGGGCACTCGCTAATTGGTGCAATTTCTTCATTTTTTGAAAAAAAATAATAATTGTTATACTACGGTTTTGAATTTTGCTTCACCCTGTATATTTTTTTCATACAACAACCAAATATACTAACTAAGTGTTGCAAACATCATAAAGGAGAAAGAAAACCTATACATTATTAGAAAAAGGTTTAAAAATGAAGTTAGTACCTGTAGTTATATATGGAGGAATGGAACCCTTGCAGTATTGATGAGACCACGTATCACTCATCCTAAGTAGAAAACGTACGTCTTTAACCACAAATTTCTTCAATTTTCTTCAAAACTATACTAGTTGGTATAAATATGTTGTTAGGCAACATCTCAACAATATAACATATGTCATTATTATATACATTATATTGTTGAGCACTCTTCCTAACTGCTATATA
The DNA here is from genome assembly GCF_964235325.1 of Thermobia domestica. Taxonomy (NCBI): domain Eukaryota; kingdom Metazoa; phylum Arthropoda; class Insecta; order Zygentoma; family Lepismatidae; genus Thermobia; species Thermobia domestica. The sequence continues at coordinate 199,886,147 of NC_137461.1, forward strand.
TTTCAAGCTGTATCTCCGAAACTTCTGAACATATTTTAATGAAATAGAGCTCAAATTGAAGAACAGTACACACTTTCTGACATGAATGCAAGCAGAGCCCCCTACCGTAAATGGAAAGTTATGTTGTGTATATCATATCTTGCACTGTTTTATTCTTTTTACAGAACATAACACATTTCATTCCATGATATGTATCATTGCCTCATAACAATATGGCTGACGAATGACAACCGAGGAAAAAGAACATGTACCGTTGAGATTTGCATACAGGGCACTTGCTAATTGGTGCAATTTCTTCATTTTTTGAAAAAAAAAATAATAATTGTTATACTACGGTTTTGAATTTTGCTTCACCCTGTATATTTTTTTTTCATACAGCAACCAAATATACTAACTAAGTGTTGCAAACATCATAAAGGAGAAAGAAATCCTATACATTACAAGAAAAATTTTTAAAAAATGATGTTAGTACCTGTTGTTATATATGGAGCAATGGAACCCTTGCAATATTGATGAGACCACTTATCACTCATCGTAAGTAGAAAACGTACGTCTTTAACCACAAATGTCTTCAATTTTCTTCAAAACTATACTAGTTGGTATAAATATGTTGTTAGGCAACATCTCAACAATATAACATATGTCATTTTTATATATATTATATTGTTGAGCACTCTTCCTAACTGCTATATATTTCAGGCTATATCTCCGAAACTTCTGAACATATTTTAATGCAATAAAGCTCAAATTGAAGAGTTTACACTCTTTCTGATAGGAATGCAATCAGAGCCCCCTACCGTAAACGGAAAGTTATGTTGTGTATATCATATCTTGCACTGTTTTATTCTTTTTACAGAACATAACACATTTCATTCCATGATATGTCTCATTGCCTCATAACAATATGGCTGACGAATGACAACCGAGGAAAAAGAACATGTACCGTTCAGATTTGCATACAGGGCACTCGCTAATTGGTGCAATTTCTTCATTTTTTGAAAAAAAATAATAATTGTTATACTACGGTTTTGAATTTTGCTTCACCCTGTATATTTTTTTCATACAACAACCAAATATACTAACTAAGTGTTGCAAACATCATAAAGGAGAAAGAAAACCTATACATTATTAGAAAAAGGTTTAAAAATGAAGTTAGTACCTGTAGTTATATATGGAGGAATGGAACCCTTGCAGTATTGATGAGACCACGTATCACTCATCCTAAGTAGAAAACGTACGTCTTTAACCACAAATTTCTTCAATTTTCTTCAAAACTATACTAGTTGGTATAAATATGTTGTTAGGCAACATCTCAACAATATAACATATGTCATTATTATATACATTATATTGTTGAGCACTCTTCCTAACTGCTATATATTTCAAGCTGTATCTCCGAAACTTCTGAACATATTTTAATGAAATAGAGCTCAAATTGAAGAACAGTACACACTTTCTGACATGAATGCAAGCAGAGCCCCCTACCGTAAATGGAAAGTTATGTTGTGTATATCATATCTTGCACTGTTTTATTCTTTTTACAGAACATAACACATTTCATTCCATGATATGTCTCATTGCCTCATAACAATATGGCTGACGAATGACAACCGAGGAAAAAGAACATGTACCGTTCAGATTTGCATACAGGGCACTCGCTAATTGGTGCAATTTCTTCATTTTTTGAAAAAAAAATAATTGTTATACTACGGTTTTGAATTTTGCTTCACCCTGTATATTTTTTTCATACAACAACCAAATATACTAACTAAGTGTTGCAAACATCATAAAGGAGAAAGAAAACCTATACATTACAAGAAAAAGGTTTAAAAAATGAAGTTAGTACCTGTAGTTATTTATGGAGCAATGGAACCCTTGCAGTATTGATGAGACCACGTATCACTCATCCTAAGTAGAAAACGTACGTCTTTAACCACAAATTTCTTCAATTTTCTTCAAAACTATACTAGTTGGTATAAATATGTTGTTAGGCAACATCTCAACAATATAACATATGTCATTATTATATATATTATATTGTTGAGCACTCTTCCTAACTGCTATATATTTCAAGCTGTATCTCCGAAACTTCTGAACATATTTTAATGAAATAAAGCTCAAATTGAAGAACAGCACACTCTTTCTGACATGAATGCAAGCAGAGCTCCCTACCGTAAATGGAAAATTATGTTGTGTATATCATATCTTGCACTGTTTTATTCTTTTTACAGAACATAACACATTTCATTCCATGATATGTCTCATTGCCTCATAACAATATGGCTGACGAATGACAACCGAGGAAAAAGAACATGTACCGTTGAGATTTGCATACAGGGCACTTGCTAATTGGTGCAATTTCTTCATTTTTTGAAAAAAAAATAATAATTGTTATACTACGGTTTTGAATTTTGCTTCGCCCTGTATATTTTTTTTCATACAGCAACCAAATATACTAACTAAGTGTTGCAAACATCATAAAGGAGAAAGAAATCCTATACATTACAAGAAAAAGGTTTAAAAAATGAAGTTAGTACCTGTTGTTATATATGGAGCAATGGAACCCTTGCAATATTGATGAGACCACGTATCACTCATCCTAAGTAGAAAACGTACGTCTTTAACCACAAATGTCTTCAATTTTCTACAAAACTATACTAGTTGGTATAAATATGTTGTTAGGCAACATCTCAACAATATAACATATGTCATTTTTATATATATTATATTGTTGAGCACTCTTCCTAACTGCTATATATTTCAGGCTATATCTCCGAAACTTCTGAACATATTTTAATGCAATAAAGCTCAAATTGAAGAGTTTACACTCTTTCTGATAGGAATGCAAGCAGAGCCCCCTACCGTAAACGGAAAGTTATGTTGTGTATATCATATCTTGCACTGTTTTATTCTTTTTACAGAACATAACACATTTCATTCCATGATATGTCTCATTGCCTCATAACAATATGGCTGACGAATGACAACCGAGGAAAAAGAACATGTACCGTTCAGATTTGCATACAGGGCACTCGCTAATTGGTGCAATTTCTTCATTTTTTGAAAAAAAATAATAATTGTTATACTACAGTTTTGAATTTTGCTTCACCCTCTTATATTTTTTTTATACAACAACCAAATATACTAACTAAGTGTTGCAAACATCATAAAGGAAAAAGAAAACCTATACATTATTAGAAAAAGGTTTAAAAAATGAAGTTAGTACCTGTAGTTATATATGGAGGAATGGAACCCTTGCACTATTGATGAGACCACGTATCACTCATCCTAAGTAGAAAACGTACGTCTTTAACCACAAATTTCTTCAATTTTCTTCAAAACTATACTAGTTGGTATAAATATGTTGTTAGGCAACATCTCAACAATATAACATATGTCATTATTATATATATTATATTGTTGAGCACTCTTCCTAACTGCTATATATTTCAAGCTGTATCTCCGAAACTTCTGAACATATTTTAATGAAATAAAGCTCAAATTGAAGAACAGTACACTCTTTCTGACATGAATGCAAGCAGATCCCCCTACCGTAAATGGAAAGTTATGTTGTGTATATCATATCTTGCACTGTTTTACTCTTTTTACAGAACATAACACATTTCATTCCATGATATGTCTCATTGCCTCATAACAATATGGCTGACGAATGACAACCGAGGAAAAAGAACATGTACCGTTCAGATTTGCATACAGGGCACTCGCTAATTGGTGCAATTTCTTCATTTTTTTTTAAAAAAAAATAATTGTTATACTACGGTTTTGAATTTTGCTTCACCCTGTATATTTTTTTCATACAACAACCAAATATACTAACTAAGTGTTGCAAACATCATAAAGGAGAAAGAAATCCTATACATTACAAGAAAAAGGTTTAAAAAATGAAGTTAGTACCTGTAGTTATTTATGGAGCAATGGAACCCTTGCAGTATTGATGAGACCACGTATCACTCATCCTAAGTAGAAAACGTACGTCTTTAACCACAAATTTCTTCAATTTTCTTCAAAACTATACTAGTTGGTATAAATATGTTGTTAGGCAACATCTCAACAATATAACATATGTCATTTTTATATATATTATATTGTTGAGCACTCTTCCTAACTGCTATATATTTCAAGCTGTATCTCCGAAACTTCTGAACATATTTTAATGAAATAAAGCTCAAATTGAAGAACAGTACACACTTTCTGACATGAATGCAAGCAGAGCCCCCTACCGTAAATGGAAAGTTATTTTGTGTATATCATATCTTGCACTGTTTTATTCTTTTTACAGAACATAACACATTTCATTCCATGATATGTCTCATTGCCTCATAACAATATGGCTGACGAATGACAACCGAGGAAAAAGAACATGTACCGTTCAGATTTGCATACAGGGCACTTGCTAATTGGTGCAATTTCTTCATTTTTTGAAAAAAAAATAATAATTGTTATACTACGGTTTTGAATTTTGCTTCACCCTGTATATTTTTTTCATACAGCAACCAAATATACTAACTAAGTGTTGGAAACATCATAAAGGAGAAAGAAATCCTATACATTACAAGAAAAAGGTTTAAAAAATGAAGTTAGTACCTGTTGTTATATATGGAGCAATGGAACCCTTGCAGTATTGATGAGACCACGTATCACTCATCCTAAGTAGAAAACGTACGTCTTTAACCACAAATTTCTTCAATTTTCTTCAAAACTATACTAGTTGGTATAAATATGTTGTTAGGCAACATCTCAACAATATAACATATGTCATTTTTATATATATTATGTTGTTGAGAACTCTTCCTAACTGCTATATATTTCAAGCTGTATCTCCGAAACTTCTGAACATATTTTAATGAAATAAAGCTCAAATTGAAGAACAGTACACTCTTTTTGACATGAATGCAAGCAGAGCCCCCTACCGTAAATGGAAAGTTATGTTGTGTAAATCATATCTTGCACTGTTTTATTCTTTTTACAGAACATAACACATTTCATTCCATGATATGTCTCATTGCCTCATAACAATATGGCTGACGAATGACAACCGAGGAAAAAGAACATGTACCGTTGAGATTTGCATACAGGGCACTTGCTAATTGGTGCAATTTCTTCATTTTTTGAAAAAAAAATAATAATTGTTATACTACGGTTTTGAATTTTGCTTCACCCTGTATATGTTTTTTTCATACAGCAACCAAATATACTAACTAAGTGTTGCAAACATCATAAAGGAGAAAGAAATCCTATACATTACAAGAAAAATTTTTAAAAAATGAAGTTAGTACCTGTTGTTATATATGGAGCAATGGAACCCTTGCAATATTGATGAGACCACGTATCACTCATCCTAAGTAGAAAACGTACGTCTTTAACCACAAATGTCTTCAATTTTCTTCAAAACTATACTAGTTGGTATAAATATGTTGTTAGGCAACATCTCAACAATATAACATATGTCATTTTTATATATATTATATTGTTGAGCACTCTTCCTAACTGCTATATATTTCAGGCTATATCTCCGAAACTTCTGAACATATTTTAATGCAATAAAGCTCAAATTGAAGAGTTTACACTCTTTCTGATAGGAATGCAAGCAGAGCCCCCTACCGTAAACGGAAAGTTATGTTGTGTATATCATATCTTGCACTGTTTTATTCTTTTTACAGAACATAACACATTTCATTCCATGATATGTCTCATTGCCTCATAACAATATGGCTGACGAATGACAACCGAGGAAAAAGAACATGTACCGTTCAGATTTGCATACAGGGCACTCGCTAATTGGTGCAATTTCTTCATTTTTTGAAAAAAAATAATAATTGTTATACTACGGTTTTGAATTTTGCTTCACCCTGTATATTTTTTTCATACAACAACCAAATATACTAACTAAGTGTTGCAAACATCATAAAGGAGAAAGAAAACCTATACATTATTAGAAAAAGGTTTAAAAATGAAGTTAGTACCTGTAGTTATATATGGAGGAATGGAACCCTTGCAGTATTGATGAGACCACGTATCACTCATCCTAAGTAGAAAACGTACGTCTTTAACCACAAATTTCTTCAATTTTCTTCAAAACTATACTAGTTGGTATAAATATGTTGTTAGGCAACATCTCAACAATATAACATATGTCATTATTATATACATTATATTGTTGAGCACTCTTCCTAACTGCTATATATTTCAAGCTGTATCTCCGAAACTTCTGAACATATTTTAATGAAATAAAGCTCAAATTGAAGAACAGTACACACTTTCTGACATGAATGCAAGCAGAGCCCCCTACCGTAAATGGAAAGTTATGTTGTGTATATCATATCTTGCACTGTTTTATTCTTTTTACAGAACATAACACATTTCATTCCATGATATGTCTCATTGCCTCATAACAATATGGCTGACGAATGACAACCGAGGAAAAAGAACATGTACCGTTCAGATTTGCATACAGGGCACTCGCTAATTGGTGCAATTTCTTCATTTTTTGAAAAAAAAAATAATTGTTATACTACGGTTTTGAATTTTGCTTCACCCTGTATATTTTTTTCATACAACAACCAAATATACTAACTAAGTGTTGCAAACATCATAAAGGAGAAAGAAAACCTATACATTACAAGAAAAAGGTTTAAAAAATGAAGTTAGTACCTGTAGTTATTTATGGAGCAATGGAACCCTTGCAGTATTGATGAGACCACGTATCACTCATCCTAAGTAGAAAACGTACGTCTTTAACCACAAATTTCTTCAATTTTCTTCAAAACTATACTAGTTGGTATAAATATGTTGTTAGGCAACATCTCAACAATATAACATATGTCATTTTTATATATATTATATTGTTGAGCACACTTCCTAACTGCTATATATTTCAAGCTGTATCTCCGAAACTTCTGAACATATTTTAATGAAATAAAGCTCAAATTGAAGAACAGTACACTCTTTCTGACATGAATGCAAGCAGAGCCCCTACCGTAAACGGAAAGTTATGTTGTGTATATCATATCTTGCACTGTTTTATTCTTTTTACAGAACATAACACATTTCATTCCATGATATGTCTCATTGCCTCATAACAATATGGCTGACGAATGACAACCGAGGAAAAAGAACATGTACCGTTCAGATTTGCATACAGGGCACTCGCTAATTGGTGCAATTTCTTCATTTTTTTTAAAAAAAATAATTGTTATACTACGGTTTTGAATTTTGCTTCACCCTGTATATTTTTTTCATACAACAACCAAATATACTAACTAAGTGTTGCAAACATCATAAAGGAGAAAGAAAACCTATACATTACAAGAAAAAGTTTTAAAAAATGAAGTTAGTACCTGTAGTTATTTATGGAGCAATGGAACCCTTGCAGTATTGATGAGACCACGTATCACTCATCCTAAGTAGAAAACGTACGTCTTTAACCACAAATTTCTTCAATTTTCTTCAAAACTATACTAGTTGGTATAAATATGTTGTTAGGCAACATCTGAACAATATAACATATGTCATTTTTATATATATTATATTGTTGAGCACTCTTCCTAATTGCTATATATTTCAGGCTATATCTCCGAAACTTCTGAACATATTTTAATGCAATAAAGCTCAAATTGAAGAGTTTACACTCTTTCTGATAGGAATGCAAGCAGAGCCCCCTACCGTAAACGGAAAGTTATGTTGTGTATATCATATCTTGCACTGTTTTATTCTTTTTACAGAACATAACACATTTCATTCCATGATATGTCTCATTGCCTCATAACAATATGGCTGACGAATGACAACCGAGGAAAAAGAACATGTACCGTTCAGATTTGCATACAGGGCACTCGCTAATTGGTGCAATTTCTTCATTTTTTGAAAAAAAATAATAATTGTTATACTACGGTTTTGAATTTTGCTTCACCCTGTATATTTTTTTCATACAACAACCAAATATACTAACTAAGTGTTGCAAACATCATAAAGGAGAAAGAAAACCTATACATTATTAGAAAAAGGTTTAAAAATGAAGTTAGTACCTGTAGTTATATATGGAGGAATGGAACCCTTGCAGTATTGATGAGACCACGTATCACTCATCCTAAGTAGAAAACGTACGTCTTTAACCACAAATTTCTTCAATTTTCTTCAAAACTATACTAGTTGGTATAAATATGTTGTTAGGCAACATCTCAACAATATAACATATGTCATTATTATATACATTATATTGTTGAGCACTCTTCCTAACTGCTATATATTTCAAGCTGTATCTCCGAAACTTCTGAACATATTTTAATGAAATAAAGCTCAAATTGAAGAACAGTACACACTTTCTGACATGAATGCAAGGAGAGCCCCCTACCGTAAATGGAAAGTTATGTTGTGTATATCATATCTTGCACTGTTTTATTCTTTTTACAGAACATAACACATTTCATTCCATGATATGTCTCATTGCCTCATAACAATATGGCTGACGAATGACAACCGAGGAAAAAGAACATGTACCGTTCAGATTTGCATACAGGGCACTCGCTAATTGGTGCAATTTCTTCATTTTTTGAAAAAAAATAATTGTTATACTACGGTTTTGAATTTTGCTTCACCCTGTATATTTTTTTCATACAACAACCAAATATACTAACTAAGTGTTGCAAACATCATAAAGGAGAAAGAAAACCTATACATTACAAGAAAAAGGTTTAAAAAATGAAGTTAGTACCTGTAGTTATTTATGGAGCAATGGAACCCTTGCAGTATTGATGAGACCACGTATCACTCATCCTAAGTAGAAAACGTACGTCTTTAACCACAAATTTCTTCAATTTTCTTCAAAACTATACTAGTTGGTATAAATATGTTGTTAGGCAACATCTCAACAATATAACATATGTCATTATTATATATATTATATTGTTGAGCACTCTTCCTAACTGCTATATATTTCAAGCTGTATCTCCGAAACTTCTGAACATATTTTAATGAAATAAAGCTCAAATTGAAGAACAGTACACTCTTTCTGACATGAATGCAAGCAGAGCCCCCTACCGTAAATGGAAAGTTATGTTGTGTATATCATATCTTGCACTGTTTTATTCTTTTTACAGAACATAACACATTTCATTCCATGATATGTCTCATTGCCTCATAACAATATGGCTGACGAATGACAACCGAGGAAAAAGAACATGTACCGTTCAGATTTGCATACAGGGCACTCGCTAATTGGTGCAATTTCTTCATTTTTTGAAAAAAAAAATAATTGTTATACTACGGTTTTGAATTTTGCTTCACCCTGTATATTTTTTTCATACAACAACCAAATATACTAACTAAGTGTTGCAAACATCATAAAGGAGAAAGAAAACCTATACATTACAAGAAAAAGGTTTAAAAAATGAAGTTAGTACCTGTAGTTATTTATGGAGCAATGGAACCCTTGCAGTATTGATGAGACCACGTATCACTCATCCTAAGTAGAAAACGTACGTCTTTAACCACAAATTTCTTCAATTTTCTTCAAAACTATACTAGTTGGTATAAATATGTTGTTAGGCAACATCTCAACAATATAACATATGTCATTATTATATATATTATATTCTTGAGCACTCTTCCTAACTGCTATATATTTCAAGCTGTATCTCCGAAACTTCTGAACATATTTTAATGAAATCAAGCTCAAATTGAAGAACAGTACACTCTTTCTGACATGAATGCAAGCAGATCCCCCTACCGTAAATGGAAAGTTATGTTGTGTATATCATATCTTGCACTGTTTTATTCTTTTTACAGAACATAACACATTTCATTCCATGATATGTCTCATTGCCTCATAACAATATGGCTGACGAATGACAACCGAGGAAAAAGAACATGTACCGTTCAGATTTGCATACAGGGCACTCGCTAATTGGTGCAATTTCTTCATTTTTTGAAAAAAAATAATTGTTATACTACGGTTTTGAATTTTGCTTCACCCTGTATATTTTTTTCATACAACAACCAAATATACTAACTAAGTGTTGCAAACATCATAAAGGAGAAAGAAAACCTATACATTACAAGAAAAAGGTTTAAAAAATGAAGTTAGTACCTGTAGTTATTTATGGAGCAATGGAACCCTTGCAGTATTGATGAGACCACGTATCACTCATCCTAAGTAGAAAACGTACGTCTTTAACCACAAATTTCTTCAATTTTCTTCAAAACTATACTAGTTGGTATAAATATGTTGTTAGGCAACATCTCAACAATATAACATATGTCATTATTATATATATTATATTGTTGAGCACTCTTCCTAACTGCTATATATTTCAAGCTGTATCTCCGAAACTTCTGAACATATTTTAATGAAATAAAGCTCAAATTGAAGAACAGTACACTCTTTCTGACATGAATGCAAGCAGAGCCCCCTACCGTAAATGGAAAGTTATGTTGTGTATATCATATCTTGCACTGTTTTATTCTTTTTACAGAACATAACACATTTCATTCCATGATATGTCTCATTGCCTCATAACAATATGGCTGACGAATGACAACCGAGGAAAAAGAACATGTACCGTTCAGATTTGCATACAGGGCACTCGCTAATTGGTGCAATTTCTTCATTTTTTGAAAAAAAAAATAATTGTTATACTACGGTTTTGAATTTTGCTTCACCCTGTATATTTTTTTCATACAACAACCAAATATACTAACTAAGTGTTGCAAACATCATAAAGGAGAAAGAAAACCTATACATTACAAGAAAAAGGTTTAAAAAATGAAGTTAGTACCTGTAGTTATTTATGGAGCAATGGAACCCTTGCAGTATTGATGAGACCACGTATCACTCATCCTAAGTAGAAAACGTACGTCTTTAACCACAAATTTCTTCAATTTTCTTCAAAACTATACTAGTTGGTATAAATATGTTGTTAGGCAACATCTCAACAATATAACATATGTCATTATTATATATATTATATTCTTGAGCACTCTTCCTAACTGCTATATATTTCAAGCTGTATCTCCGAAACTTCTGAACATATTTTAATGAAATCAAGCTCAAATTGAAGAACAGTACACTGTTTCTGACATGAATGCAAGCAGATCCCCCTACCGTAAATGGAAAGTTATGTTGTGTATATCATATCTTGCACTGTTTTATTCTTTTTACAGAACATAACACATTTCATTCCATGATATGTCTCATTGCCTCATAACAATATGGCTGACGAATGACAACCGAGGAAAAAGAACATGTACCGTTCAGATTTGCATACAGGGCACTCGCTAATTGGTGCAATTTCTTCATTTTTTTTAAAAAAAATAATTGTTATACTACGGTTTTGAATTTTGCTTCACCCTGTATATTTTTTTCATACAACAACCAAATATACTAACTAAGTGTTGCAAACATCATAAAGGAGAAAGAAATCCTATACATCACAAGAAAAAGGTTTAAAAAATGAAGTTAGTACCTGTAGTTATTTATGGAGCAATGGAACCCTTGCAGTATTGATGAGACCACGTATCACTCATCCTAAGTAGAAAACGTACGTCTTTAACCACAAATTTCTTCAATTTTCTTCAAAACTATACTAGTTGGTATAAATATGTTGTTAGGCAACATCTCAACAATATAACATATGTCATTTTTATATATATTATATTGTTGAGCACACTTCCTAACTGCTATATATTTCAAGCTGTATCTCCGAAACTTCTGAACATATTTTAATGAAATAAAGCTCAAATTGAAGAACAGTACACTCTTTCTGACATGAATGCAAGCAGAGCCCCCTACCGTAAACGGAAAGTTATGTTGTGTATATCATATCTTGCACTGTTTTATTCTTTTTACAGAACATAACACATTTCATTCCATGATATGTCTCATTGCCTCATAACAATATGGCTGACGAATGACAACCGAGGAAAAAGAACATGTACCGTTCAGATTTGCATACAGGGCACTCGCTAATTGGTGCAATTTCTTCATTTTTTGAAAAAAAAAATAATTGTTATACTACGGTTTTGAATTTTGCTTCACCCTGTATATTTTTTTCATACAACAACCAAATATACTAACTAAGTGTTGCAAACATCATAAAGGAGAAAGAAAACCTATACATTACAAGAAAAAGGTTTAAAAAATGAAGTTAGTACCTGTAGTTATTTATGGAGCAATGGAACCCTTGCAGTATTGATGAGACCACGTATCACTCATCCTAAGTAGAAAACGTACGTCTTTAACCACAAATTTCTTCAATTTTCTTCAAAACTATACTAGTTGGTATAAATATGTTGTTAGGCAACATCTCAACAATATAACATATGTCATTATTATATATATTATATTCTTGAGCACTCTTCCTAACTGCTATATATTTCAAGCTGTATCTCCGAAACTTCTGAACATATTTTAATGAAATCAAGCTCAAATTGAAGAACAGTACACTCTTTCTGACATGAATGCAAGCAGATCCCCCTACCGTAAATGGAAAGTTATGTTGTGTATATCATATCTTGCACTGTTTTATTCTTTTTACAGAACATAACACATTTCATTCCATGATATGTCTCATTGCCTCATAACAATATGGCTGACGAATGACAACCGAGGAAAAAGAACATGTACCGTTCAGATTTGCATACAGGGCACTCGCTAATTGGTGCAATTTCTTCATTTTTTTAAAAAAAAATAATTGTTATACTACGGTTTTGAATTTTGCTTCACCCTGTATATTTTTTTCATACAACAACCAAATATACTAACTAAGTGTTGCAAACATCATAAAGGAGAAAGAAATCCTATACATCACAAGAAAAAGGTTTAAAAAATGAAGTTAGTACCTGTAGTTATTTATGGAGCAATGGAACCCTTGCAGTATTGATGAGACCACGTATCACTCATCCTAAGTAGAAAACGTACGTCTTTAACCACAAATTTCTTCAATTTTCTTCAAAACTATACTAGTTGGTATAAATATGTTGTTAGGCAACATCTCAACAATATAACATATGTCATTTTTATATATATTATATTGTTGAGCACACTTCCTAACTGCTATATATTTCAAGCTGTATCTCCGAAACTTCTGAACATATTTTAATGAAATAAAGCTCAAATTGAAGAACAGTACACTCTTTCTGACATGAATGCAAGCAGAGCCCCCTACCGTAAACGGAAAGTTATGTTGTGTATATCATATCTTGCACTGTTTTATTCTTTTTACAGAACATAACACATTTCATTCCATGATATGTCTCATTGCCTCATAACAATATGGCTGACGAATGACAACCGAGGAAAAAGAACATGTACCGTTCAGATTTGCATACAGGGCACTCGCTAATTGGTGCAATTTCTTCATTTTTTGAAAAAAAAAATAATTGTTATACTACGGTTTTGAATTTTGCTTCACCCTGTATATTTTTTTCATACAACAACCAAATATACTAACTAAGTGTTGCAAACATCATAAAGGAGAAAGAAAACCTATACATTACAAGAAAAAGTTTTAAAAAATGAAGTTAGTACCTGTAGTTATTTATGGAGCAATGGAACCCTTGCAGTATTGATGAGACCACGTATCACTCATCCTAAGTAGAAAACGTACGTCTTTAACCACAAATTTCTTCAATTTTCTTCAAAACTATACTAGTTGGTATAAATATGTTGTTAGGCAACATCTGAACAATATAACATATGTCATTTTTATATATATTATATTGTTGAGCACTCTTCCTAACTGCTATATATTTCAGGCTATATCTCCGAAACTTCTGAACATATTTTAATGCAATAAAGCTCAAATTGAAGAGTTTACACTCTTTCTGATAGGAATGCAAGCAGAGCCCCCTACCGTAAACGGAAAGTTATGTTGTGTATATCATATCTTGCACTGTTTTATTCTTTTTACAGAACATAACACATTTCATTCCATGATATGTCTCATTGCCTCATAACAATATGGCTGACGAATGACAACCGAGGAAAAAGAACATGTACCGTTCAGATTTGCATACAGGGCACTCGCTAATTGGTGCAATTTCTTCATTTTTTGAAAAAAAAATAATTGTTATACTACGGTTTTGAATTTTGCTTCACCCTGTATATTTTTTTCATACAACAACCAAATATACTAACTAAGTGTTGCAAACATCATAAAGGAGAAAGAAAACCTATACATTACAAGAAAAAGGTTTAAAAAATGAAGTTAGTACCTGTAGTTATTTATGGAGCAATGGAACCCTTGCAGTATTGATGAGACCACGTATCACTCATCCTAAGTAGAAAACGTACGTCTTTAACCACAAATTTCTTCAATTTTCTTCAAAACTATACTAGTTGGTATAAATATGTTGTTAGGCAACATCTCAACAATATAACATATGTCATTATTATATATATTATATTCTTGAGCACTCTTCCTAACTGCTATATATTTCAAGCTGTATCTCCGAAACTTCTGAACATATTTTAATGAAATCAAGCTCAAATTGAAGAACAGTACACTCTTTCTGACATGAATGCAAGCAGATCCCCCTACCGTAAATGGAAAGTTATGTTGTGTATATCATATCTTGCACTGTTTTATTCTTTTTACAGAACATAACACATTTCATTCCATGATATGTCTCATTGCCTCATAACAATATGGCTGACGAATGACAACCGAGGAAAAAGAACATGTACCGTTCAGATTTGCATACAGGGCACTCGCTAATTGGTGCAATTTCTTCATTTTTTGAAAAAAAATAATTGTTATACTACGGTTTTGAATTTTGCTTCACCCTGTATATTTTTTTCATACAACAACCAAATATACTAACTAAGTGTTGCAAACATCATAAAGGAGAAAGAAAACCTATACATTACAAGAAAAAGGTTTAAAAAATGAAGTTAGTACCTGTAGTTATTTATGGAGCAATGGAACCCTTGCAGTATTGATGAGACCACGTATCACTCATCCTAAGTAGAAAACGTACGTCTTTAACCACAAATTTCTTCAATTTTCTTCAAAACTATACTAGTTGGTATAAATATGTTGTTAGGCAACATCTCAACAATATAACATATGTCATTATTATATATATTATATTGTTGAGCACTCTTCCTAACTGCTATATATTTCAAGCTGTATCTCCGAAACTTCTGAACATATTTTAATGAAATAAAGCTCAAATTGAAGAACAGTACACTCTTTCTGACATGAATGCAAGCAGAGCCCCCTACCGTAAATGGAAAGTTATGTTGTGTATATCATATCTTGCACTGTTTTATTCTTTTTACAGAACATAACACATTTCATTCCATGATATGTCTCATTGCCTCATAACAATATGGCTGACGAATGACAACCGAGGAAAAAGAACATGTACCGTTCAGATTTGCATACAGGGCACTCGCTAATTGGTGCAATTTCTTCATTTTTTGAAAAAAAAAATAATTGTTATACTACGGTTTTGAATTTTGCTTCACCCTGTATATTTTTTTCATACAACAACCAAATATACTAACTAAGTGTTGCAAACATCATAAAGGAGAAAGAAAACCTATACATTACAAGAAAAAGGTTTAAAAAATGAAGTTAGTACCTGTAGTTATTTATGGAGCAATGGAACCCTTGCAGTATTGATGAGACCACGTATCACTCATCATAAGTAGAAAACGTACGTCTTTAACCACAAATTTCTTCAATTTTCTTCAAAACTATACTAGTTGGTATAAATATGTTGTTAGGCAACATCTCAACAATATAACATATGTCATTATTATATATATTATATTCTTGAGCACTCTTCCTAACTGCTATATATTTCAAGCTGTATCTCCGAAACTTCTGAACATATTTTAATGAAATCAAGCTCAAATTGAAGAACAGTACACTGTTTCTGACATGAATGCAAGCAGATCCCCCTACCGTAAATGGAAAGTTATGTTGTGTATATCATATCTTGCACTGTTTTATTCTTTTTACAGAACATAACACATTTCATTCCATGATATGTCTCATTGCCTCATAACAATATGGCTGACGAATGACAACCGAGGAAAAAGAACATGTACCGTTCAGATTTGCATACAGGGCACTCGCTAATTGGTGCAATTTCTTCATTTTTTTAAAAAAAAATAATTGTTATACTACGGTTTTGAATTTTGCTTCACCCTGTATATTTTTTTCATACAACAACCAAATATACTAACTAAGTGTTGCAAACATCATAAAGGAGAAAGAAATCCTATACATCACAAGAAAAAGGTTTAAAAAATGAAGTTAGTACCTGTAGTTATTTATGGAGCAATGGAACCCTTGCAGTATTGATGAGACCACGTATCACTCATCCTAAGTAGAAAACGTACGTCTTTAACCACAAATTTCTTCAATTTTCTTCAAAACTATACTAGTTGGTATAAATATGTTGTTAGGCAACATCTCAACAATATAACATATGTCATTATTATATATATTATATTGTTGAGCACTCTTCCTAACTGCTATATATTTCAAGCTGTATCTCCGAAACTTCTGAACATATTTTAATGAAATAAAGCTCAAATTGAAGAACAGTACACTCTTTCTGACATGAATGCAAGCAGAGCCCCCTACCGTAAATGGAAAGTTATGTTGTGTATATCATATCTTGCACTGTTTTATTCTTTTTACAGAACATAACACATTTCATTCCATGATATGTCTCATTGCCTCATAACAATATGGCTGACGAATGACAACCGAGGAAAAAGAACATGTACCGTTCAGATTTGCATACAGGGCACTCGCTAATTGGTGCAATTTCTTCATTTTTTGAAAAAAAAAATAATTGTTATACTACGGTTTTGAATTTTGCTTCACCCTGTGTATTTTTTTCATACAACAACCAAATATACTAACTAAGTGTTGCAAACATCATAAAGGAGAAAGAAAACCTATACATTACAAGAAAAAGGTTTAAAAAATGAAGTTAGTACCTGTAGTTATTTATGGAGCAATGGAACCCTTGCAGTATTGATGAGACCACGTATCACTCATCCTAAGTAGAAAACGTACGTCTTTAACCACAAATTTCTTCAATTTTCTTCAAAACTATACTAGTTGGTATAAATATGTTGTTAGGCAACATCTCAACAATATAACATATGTCATTATTATATATATTATATTCTTGAGCACTCTTCCTAACTGCTATATATTTCAAGCTGTATCTCCGAAACTTCTGAACATATTTTAATGAAATCAAGCTCAAATTGAAGAACAGTACACTGTTTCTGACATGAATGCAAGCAGATCCCCCTACCGTAAATGGAAAGTTATGTTGTGTATATCATATCTTGCACTGTTTTATTCTTTTTACAGAACATAACACATTTCATTCCATGATATGTCTCATTGCCTCATAACAATATGGCTGACGAATGACAACCGAGGAAAAAGAACATGTACCGTTCAGATTTGCATACAGGGCACTCGCTAATTGGTGCAATTTCTTCATTTTTTTAAAAAAAAATAATTGTTATACTACGGTTTTGAATTTTGCTTCACCCTGTATATTTTTTTCATACAACAACCAAATATACTAACTAAGTGTTGCAAACATCATAAAGGAGAAAGAAATCCTATACATCACAAGAAAAAGGTTTAAAAAATGAAGTTAGTACCTGTAGTTATTTATGGAGCAATGGAACCCTTGCAGTATTGATGAGACCACGTATCACTCATCCTAAGTAGAAAACGTACGTCTTTAACCACAAATTTCTTCAATTTTCTTCAAAACTATACTAGTTGGTATAAATATGTTGTTAGGCAACATCTCAACAATATAACATATGTCATTTTTATATATATTATATTGTTGAGCACACTTCCTAACTGCTATATATTTCAAGCTGTATCTCCGAAACTTCTGAACATATTTTAATGAAATAAAGCTCAAATTGAAGAACAGTACACTCTTTCTGACATGAATGCAAGCAGAGCCCCCTACCGTAAACGGAAAGTTATGTTGTGTATATCATATCTTGCACTGTTTTATTCTTTTTACAGAACATAACACATTTCATTCCATGATATGTCTCATTGCCTCATAACAATATGGCTGACGAATGACAACCGAGGAAAAAGAACATGTACCGTTCAGATTTGCATACAGGGCACTCGCTAATTGGTGCAATTTCTTCATTTTTTGAAAAAAAAAATAATTGTTATACTACGGTTTTGAATTTTGCTTCACCCTGTATATTTTTTTCATACAACAACCAAATATACTAACTAAGTGTTGCAAACATCATAAAGGAGAAAGAAAACCTATACATTACAAGAAAAAGGTTTAAAAAATGAAGTTAGTACCTGTAGTTATTTATGGAGCAATGGAACCCTTGCAGTATTGATGAGACCACGTATCACTCATCCTAAGTAGAAAACGTACGTCTTTAACCACAAATGTCTTCAATTTTCTTCAAAACTATACTAGTTGGTATAAATATGTTGTTAGGCAACATCTCAACAATATAACATATGTCATTATTATATATATTATATTCTTGAGCACTCTTCCTAACTGCTATATATTTCAAGCTGTATCTCCGAAACTTCTGAACATATTTTAATGAAATCAAGCTCAAATTGAAGAACAGTACACTCTTTCTGACATGAATGCAAGCAGATCCCCCTACCGTAAATGGAAAGTTATGTTGTGTATATCATATCTTGCACTGTTTTATTCTTTTTACAGAACATAACACATTTCATTCCATGATATGTCTCATTGCCTCATAACAATATGGCTGACGAATGACAACCGAGGAAAAAGAACATGTACCGTTCAGATTTGCATACAGGGCACTCGCTAATTGGTGCAATTTCTTCATTTTTTTAAAAAAAAATAATTGTTATACTACGGTTTTGAATTTTGCTTCACCCTGTATATTTTTTTCATACAACAACCAAATATACTAACTAAGTGTTGCAAACATCATAAAGGAGAAAGAAATCCTATACATCACAAGAAAAAGGTTTAAAAAATGAAGTTAGTACCTGTAGTTATTTATGGAGCAATGGAACCCTTGCAGTATTGATGAGACCACGTATCACTCATCCTAAGTAGAAAACGTACGTCTTTAACCACAAATTTCTTCAATTTTCTTCAAAACTATACTAGTTGGTATAAATATGTTGTTAGGCAACATCTCAACAATATAACATATGTCATTATTATATATATTATATTGTTGAGCACTCTTCCTAACTGCTATATATTTCAAGCTGTGTCTCCGAAACTTCTGAACATATTTTAATGAAATAAAGCTCAAATTGAAGAACAGTACACTCTTTCTGACATGAATGCAAGCAGAGCCCCCTACCGTAAATGGAAAGTTATGTTGTGTATATCATATCTTGCACTGTTTTATTCTTTTTACAGAACATAACACATTTCATTCCATGATATGTCTCATTGCCTCATAACAATATGGCTGACGAATGACAACCGAGGAAAAAGAACATGTACCGTTCAGATTTGCATACAGGGCACTCGCTAATTGGTGCAATTTCTTCATTTTTTGAAAAAAAAAATAATTGTTATACTACGGTTTTGAATTTTGCTTCACCCTGTGTATTTTTTTCATACAACAACCAAATATACTAACTAAGTGTTGCAAACATCATAAAGGAGAAAGAAAACCTATACATTACAAGAAAAAGGTTTAAAAAATGAAGTTAGTACCTGTAGTTATTTATGGAGCAATGGAACCCTTGCAGTATTGATGAGACCACGTATCACTCATCCTAAGTAGAAAACGTACGTCTTTAACCACAAATTTCTTCAATTTTCTTCAAAACTATACTAGTTGGTATAAATATGTTGTTAGGCAACATCTCAACAATATAACATATGTCATTATTATATATATTATATTCTTGAGCACTCTTCCTAACTGCTATATATTTCAAGCTGTATCTCCGAAACTTCTGAACATATTTTAATGAAATCAAGCTCAAATTGAAGAACAGTACACTGTTTCTGACATGAATGCAAGCAGATCCCCCTACCGTAAATGGAAAGTTATGTTGTGTATATCATATCTTGCACTGTTTTATTCTTTTTACAGAACATAACACATTTCATTCCATGATATGTCTCATTGCCTCATAACAATATGGCTGACGAATGACAACCGAGGAAAAAGAACATGTACCGTTCAGATTTGCATACAGGGCACTCGCTAATTGGTGCAATTTCTTCATTTTTTTAAAAAAAAATAATTGTTATACTACGGTTTTGAATTTTGCTTCACCCTGTATATTTTTTTCATACA
Source organism: Thermobia domestica (assembly GCF_964235325.1). NCBI lineage: Eukaryota > Metazoa > Arthropoda > Insecta > Zygentoma > Lepismatidae > Thermobia > Thermobia domestica. The sequence goes on from NC_137461.1 coordinate 199,906,467, forward strand.
ACAACCAAATATACTAACTAAGTGTTGCAAACATCATAAAGGAGAAAGAAATCCTATACATCACAAGAAAAAGGTTTAAAAAATGAAGTTAGTACCTGTAGTTATTTATGGAGCAATGGAACCCTTGCAGTATTGATGAGACCACGTATCACTCATCCTAAGTAGAAAACGTACGTCTTTAACCACAAATTTCTTCAATTTTCTTCAAAACTATACTAGTTGGTATAAATATGTTGTTAGGCAACATCTCAACAATATAACATATGTCATTTTTATATATATTATATTGTTGAGCACACTTCCTAACTGCTATATATTTCAAGCTGTATCTCCGAAACTTCTGAACATATTTTAATGAAATAAAGCTCAAATTGAAGAACAGTACACTCTTTCTGACATGAATGCAAGCAGAGCCCCCTACCGTAAACGGAAAGTTATGTTGTGTATATCATATCTTGCACTGTTTTATTCTTTTTACAGAACATAACACATTTCATTCCATGATATGTCTCATTGCCTCATAACAATATGGCTGACGAATGACAACCGAGGAAAAAGAACATGTACCGTTCAGATTTGCATACAGGGCACTCGCTAATTGGTGCAATTTCTTCATTTTTTGAAAAAAAAAATAATTGTTATACTACGGTTTTGAATTTTGCTTCACCCTGTATATTTTTTTCATACAACAACCAAATATACTAACTAAGTGTTGCAAACATCATAAAGGAGAAAGAAAACCTATACATTACAAGAAAAAGGTTTAAAAAATGAAGTTAGTACCTGTAGTTATTTATGGAGCAATGGAACCCTTGCAGTATTGATGAGACCACGTATCACTCATCCTAAGTAGAAAACGTACGTCTTTAACCACAAATGTCTTCAATTTTCTTCAAAACTATACTAGTTGGTATAAATATGTTGTTAGGCAACATCTCAACAATATAACATATGTCATTATTATATATATTATATTCTTGAGCACTCTTCCTAACTGCTATATATTTCAAGCTGTATCTCCGAAACTTCTGAACATATTTTAATGAAATCAAGCTCAAATTGAAGAACAGTACACTCTTTCTGACATGAATGCAAGCAGATCCCCCTACCGTAAATGGAAAGTTATGTTGTGTATATCATATCTTGCACTGTTTTATTCTTTTTACAGAACATAACACATTTCATTCCATGATATGTCTCATTGCCTCATAACAATATGGCTGACGAATGACAACCGAGGAAAAAGAACATGTACCGTTCAGATTTGCATACAGGGCACTCGCTAATTGGTGCAATTTCTTCATTTTTTTTAAAAAAAATAATTGTTATACTACGGTTTTGAATTTTGCTTCACCCTGTATATTTTTTTCATACAACAACCAAATATACTAACTAAGTGTTGCAAACATCATAAAGGAGAAAGAAATCCTATACATCACAAGAAAAAGGTTTAAAAAATGAAGTTAGTACCTGTAGTTATTTATGGAGCAATGGAACCCTTGCAGTATTGATGAGACCACGTATCACTCATCCTAAGTAGAAAACGTACGTCTTTAACCACAAATTTCTTCAATTTTCTTCAAAACTATACTAGTTGGTATAAATATGTTGTTAGGCAACATCTCAACAATATAACATATGTCATTTTTATATATATTATATTGTTGAGCACACTTCCTAACTGCTATATATTTCAAGCTGTATCTCCGAAACTTCTGAACATATTTTAATGAAATAAAGCTCAAATTGAAGAACAGTACACTCTTTCTGACATGAATGCAAGCAGAGCCCCCTACCGTAAACGGAAAGTTATGTTGTGTATATCATATCTTGCACTGTTTTATTCTTTTTACAGAACATAACACATTTCATTCCATGATATGTCTCATTGCCTCATAACAATATGGCTGACGAATGACAACCGAGGAAAAAGAACATGTACCGTTCAGATTTGCATACAGGGCACTCGCTAATTGGTGCAATTTCTTCATTTTTTTAAAAAAAAATAATTGTTATACTACGGTTTTGAATTTTGCTTCACCCTGTATATTTTTTTCATACAACAACCAAATATACTAACTAAGTGTTGCAAACATCATAAAGGAGAAAGAAAACCTATACATTACAAGAAAAAGTTTTAAAAAATGAAGTTAGTACCTGTAGTTATTTATGGAGCAATGGAACCCTTGCAGTATTGATGAGACCACGTATCACTCATCCTAAGTAGAAAACGTACGTCTTTAACCACAAATTTCTTCAATTTTCTTCAAAACTATACTAGTTGGTATAAATATGTTGTTAGGCAACATCTGAACAATATAACATATGTCATTTTTATATATATTATATTGTTGAGCACTCTTCCTAACTGCTATATATTTCAGGCTATATCTCCGAAACTTCTGAACATATTTTAATGCAATAAAGCTCAAATTGAAGAGTTTACACTCTTTCTGATAGGAATGCAAGCAGAGCCCCCTACCGTAAACGGAAAGTTATGTTGTGTATATCATATCTTGCACTGTTTTATTCTTTTTACAGAACATAACACATTTCATTCCATGATATGTCTCATTGCCTCATAACAATATGGCTGACGAATGACAACCGAGGAAAAAGAACATGTACCGTTCAGATTTGCATACAGGGCACTCGCTAATTGGTGCAATTTCTTCATTTTTTGAAAAAAAATAATAATTGTTATACTACGGTTTTGAATTTTGCTTCACCCTGTATATTTTTTTCATACAACAACCAAATATACTAACTAAGTGTTGCAAACATCATAAAGGAGAAAGAAAACCTATACATTATTAGAAAAAGGTTTAAAAATGAAGTTAGTACCTGTAGTTATATATGGAGGAATGGAACCCTTGCAGTATTGATGAGACCACGTATCACTCATCCTAAGTAGAAAACGTACGTCTTTAACCACAAATTTCTTCAATTTTCTTCAAAACTATACTAGTTGGTATAAATATGTTGTTAGGCAACATCTCAACAATATAACATATGTCATTATTATATACATTATATTGTTGAGCACTCTTCCTAACTGCTATATATTTCAAGCTGTATCTCCGAAACTTCTGAACATATTTTAATGAAATAAAGCTCAAATTGAAGAACAGTACACACTTTCTGACATGAATGCAAGCAGAGCCCCCTACCGTAAATGGAAAGTTATGTTGTGTATATCATATCTTGCACTGTTTTATTCTTTTTACAGAACATAACACATTTCATTCCATGATATGTCTCATTGCCTCATAACAATATGGCTGACGAATGACAACCGAGGAAAAAGAACATGTACCGTTCAGATTTGCATACAGGGCACTCGCTAATTGGTGCAATTTCTTCATTTTTTGAAAAAAAATAATTGTTATACTACGGTTTTGAATTTTGCTTCACCCTGTATATTTTTTTCATACAACAACCAAATATACTAACTAAGTGTTGCAAACATCATAAAGGAGAAAGAAAACCTATACATTACAAGAAAAAGGTTTAAAAAATGAAGTTAGTACCTGTAGTTATTTATGGAGCAATGGAACCCTTGCAGTATTGATGAGACCACGTATCACTCATCCTAAGTAGAAAACGTACGTCTTTAACCACAAATTTCTTCAATTTTCTTCAAAACTATACTAGTTGGTATAAATATGTTGTTAGGCAACATCTCAACAATATAACATATGTCATTATTATATATATTATATTGTTGAGCACTCTTCCTAACTGCTATATATTTCAAGCTGTATCTCCGAAACTTCTGAACATATTTTAATGAAATAAAGCTCAAATTGAAGAACAGTACACTCTTTCTGACATGAATGCAAGCAGAGCCCCCTACCGTAAATGGAAAGTTATGTTGTGTATATCATATCTTGCACTGTTTTATTCTTTTTACAGAACATAACACATTTCATTCCATGATATGTCTCATTGCCTCATAACAATATGGCTGACGAATGACAACCGAGGAAAAAGAACATGTACCGTTCAGATTTGCATACAGGGCACTCGCTAATTGGTGCAATTTCTTCATTTTTTTAAAAAAAAAAATTGTTATACTACGGTTTTGAATTTTGCTTCACCCTGTATATTTTTTTCATACAACAACCAAATATACTAACTAAGTGTTGCAAACATCATAAAGGAGAAAGAAAACCTATACATTACAAGAAAAAGGTTTAAAAAATGAAGTTAGTACCTGTAGTTATTTATGGAGCAATGGAACCCTTGCAGTATTGATGAGACCACGTATCACTCATCCTAAGTAGAAAACGTACGTCTTTAACCACAAATTTCTTCAATTTTCTTCAAAACTATACTAGTTGGTATAAATATGTTGTTAGGCAACATCTCAACAATATAACATATGTCATTTTTATATATATTATATTGTTGAGCACACTTCCTAACTGCTATATATTTCAAGCTGTATCTCCGAAACTTCTGAACATATTTTAATGAAATAAAGCTCAAATTGAAGAACAGTACACTCTTTCTGACATGAATGCAAGCAGAGCCCCCTACCGTAAACGGAAAGTTATGTTGTGTATATCATATCTTGCACTGTTTTATTCTTTTTACAGAACATAACACATTTCATTCCATGATATGTCTCATTGCCTCATAACAATATGGCTGACGAATGACAACCGAGGAAAAAGAACATGTACCGTTCAGATTTGCATACAGGGCACTCGCTAATTGGTGCAATTTCTTCATTTTTTTAAAAAAAAATAATTGTTATACTACGGTTTTGAATTTTGCTTCACCCTGTATATTTTTTTCATACAACAACCAAATATACTAACTAAGTGTTGCAAACATCATAAAGGAGAAAGAAAACCTATACATTACAAGAAAAAGTTTTAAAAAATGAAGTTAGTACCTGTAGTTATTTATGGAGCAATGGAACCCTTGCAGTATTGATGAGACCACGTATCACTCATCCTAAGTAGAAAACGTACGTCTTTAACCACAAATTTCTTCAATTTTCTTCAAAACTATACTAGTTGGTATAAATATGTTGTTAGGCAACATCTGAACAATATAACATATGTCATTTTTATATATATTATATTGTTGAGCACTCTTCCTAACTGCTATATATTTCAGGCTATATCTCCGAAACTTCTGAACATATTTTAATGCAATAAAGCTCAAATTGAAGAGTTTACACTCTTTCTGATAGGAATGCAAGCAGAGCCCCCTACCGTAAACGGAAAGTTATGTTGTGTATATCATATCTTGCACTGTTTTATTCTTTTTACAGAACATAACACATTTCATTCCATGATATGTCTCATTGCCTCATAACAATATGGCTGACGAATGACAACCGAGGAAAAAGAACATGTACCGTTCAGATTTGCATACAGGGCACTCGCTAATTGGTGCAATTTCTTCATTTTTTGAAAAAAAATAATAATTGTTATACTACGGTTTTGAATTTTGCTTCACCCTGTATATTTTTTTCATACAACAACCAAATATACTAACTAAGTGTTGCAAACATCATAAAGGAGAAAGAAAACCTATACATTATTAGAAAAAGGTTTAAAAATGAAGTTAGTACCTGTAGTTATATATGGAGGAATGGAACCCTTGCAGTATTGATGAGACCACGTATCACTCATCCTAAGTAGAAAACGTACGTCTTTAACCACAAATTTCTTCAATTTTCTTCAAAACTATACTAGTTGGTATAAATATGTTGTTAGGCAACATCTCAACAATATAACATATGTCATTATTATATACATTATATTGTTGAGCACTCTTCCTAACTGCTATATATTTCAAGCTGTATCTCCGAAACTTCTGAACATATTTTAATGAAATAAAGCTCAAATTGAAGAACAGTACACACTTTCTGACATGAATGCAAGCAGAGCCCCCTACCGTAAATGGAAAGTTATGTTGTGTATATCATATCTTGCACTGTTTTATTCTTTTTACAGAACATAACACATTTCATTCCATGATATGTCTCATTGCCTCATAACAATATGGCTGACGAATGACAACCGAGGAAAAAGAACATGTACCGTTCAGATTTGCATACAGGGCACTCGCTAATTGGTGCAATTTCTTCATTTTTTGAAAAAAAATAATTGTTATACTACGGTTTTGAATTTTGCTTCACCCTGTATATTTTTTTCATACAACAACCAAATATACTAACTAAGTGTTGCAAACATCATAAAGGAGAAAGAAAACCTATACATTACAAGAAAAAGGTTTAAAAAATGAAGTTAGTACCTGTAGTTATTTATGGAGCAATGGAACCCTTGCAGTATTGATGAGACCACGTATCACTCATCCTAAGTAGAAAACGTACGTCTTTAACCACAAATTTCTTCAATTTTCTTCAAAACTATACTAGTTGGTATAAATATGTTGTTAGGCAACATCTCAACAATATAACATATGTCATTATTATATATATTATATTGTTGAGCACTCTTCCTAACTGCTATATATTTCAAGCTGTATCTCCGAAACTTCTGAACATATTTTAATGAAATAAAGCTCAAATTGAAGAACAGTACACTCTTTCTGACATGAATGCAAGCAGAGCCCCCTACCGTAAATGGAAAGTTATGTTGTGTATATCATATCTTGCACTGTTTTATTCTTTTTACAGAACATAACACATTTCATTCCATGATATGTCTCATTGCCTCATAACAATATGGCTGACGAATGACAACCGAGGAAAAAGAACATGTACCGTTCAGATTTGCATACAGGGCACTCGCTAATTGGTGCAATTTCTTCATTTTTTTAAAAAAAAAAATTGTTATACTACGGTTTTGAATTTTGCTTCACCCTGTATATTTTTTTCATACAACAACCAAATATACTAACTAAGTGTTGCAAACATCATAAAGGAGAAAGAAATCCTATACATTACAAGAAAAAGATTTAAAAAATGAAGTTAGTACCTGTAGTTATTTATGGAGCAATGGAACCCTTGCAGTATTGATGAGACCACGTATCACTCATCCTAAGTAGAAAACGTACGTCTTTAACCACAAATTTCTTCAATTTTCTTCAAAACTATACTAGTTGGTATAAATATGTTGTTAGGCAACATCTCAACAATATAACATATGTCATTTTTATATATATTATATTGTTGAGCACACTTCCTAACTGCTATATATTTCAAGCTGTATCTCCGAAACTTCTGAACATATTTTAATGAAATAAAGCTCAAATTGAAGAACAGTACACTCTTTCTGACATGAATGCAAGCAGAGCCCCCTACCGTAAATGGAAAGTTATGTTTTGTATATCATATCTTGCACTGTTTTATTCTTTTTACAGAACATAACACATTTCATTCCATGATATGTCTCATTGCCTCATAACAATATGGCTGACGAATGACAACCGAGGAAAAAGAACATGTACCGTTCAGATTTGCATACAGGGCACTCGCTAATTGGTGCAATTTCTTCATTTTTTAAAAAAAAAATAATTGTTATACTACGGTTTTGAATTTTGCTTCACCCTGTATATTTTTTTCATACAACAACCAAATATACTAACTAAGTGTTGCAAACATCATAAAGGAGAAAGAAAACCTATACATTACAAGAAAAAGTTTTAAAAAATGAAGTTAGTACCTGTAGTTATTTATGGAGCAGTGGAACCCTTGCAGTATTGATGAGACCACGTATCACTCATCCTAAGTAGAAAACGTACGTCTTTAACCACAAATTTCTTCAATTTTCTTCAAAACTATACTAGTTGGTATAAATATGTTGTTAGGCAACATCTGAACAATATAACATATGTCATTTTTATATATATTATATTGTTGAGCACACTTCCTAACTGCTGTATATTTCAAGCTGTATCTCCGAAACTTCTGAACATATTTTAATGAAATAAAGCTCAAATTGAAGAACAGTACACTCTTTTTGACATGAATGCAAGCAGAGCCCCCTACCGTAAATGGAAAGTTATGTTGTGTATATCATATCTTGCACTGTTTTATTCTTTTTACAGAACATAACACATTTCATTCCATGATATGTCTCATTGCCTCATAACAATATGGCTGACGAATGACAACCGAGGAAAAAGAACATGTACCGTTGAGATTTGCATACAGGGCACTTGCTAATTGGTGCAATTTCTTCATTTTTTGAAAAAAAAATAATAATTGTTATACTACGGTTTTGAATTTTGCTTCACCCTGTATATTTTTTTTTCATACAGCAACCAAATATACTAACTAAGTGTTGCAAACATCATAAAGGAGAAAGAAATCCTATACATTACAAGAAAAATTTTTAAAAAATGAAGTTAGTACCTGTTGTTATATATGGAGCAATGGAACCCTTGCAATATTGATGAGACCACGTATCACTCATCCTAAGTAGAAAACGTACGTCTTTAACCACAAATGTCTTCAATTTTCTTCAAAACTATACTAGTTGGTATAAATATGTTGTTAGGCAACATCTCAACAATATAACATATGTCATTTTTATATATATTATATTGTTGAGCACTCTTCCTAACTGCTATATATTTCAGGCTATATCTCCGAAACTTCTGAACATATTTTAATGCAATAAAGCTCAAATTGAAGAGTTTACACTCTTTCTGATAGGAATGCAAGCAGAGCCCCCTACCGTAAACGGAAAGTTATGTTGTGTATATCATATCTTGCACTGTTTTATTCTTTTTACAGAACATAACACATTTCATTCCATGATATGTCTCATTGCCTCATAACAATATGCCTGACGAATGACAACCGAGGAAAAAGAACATGTACCGTTCAGATTTGCATACAGGGCACTTGCTAATTGGTGCAATTTCTTCATTTTTTTAAAAAAAAATAATTGTTATACTACGGTTTTGAATTTTGCTTCACCCTCTATATTTTTTTTTCATACAGCAACCAAATATACTAACTAAGTGTTGCAAACATCATAAAGGAGAAAGAAATCCTATACATCACAAGAAAAAGGTTTAAAAAATGAAGTTAGTACCTGTAGTTATTTATGGAGCAATGGAACCCTTGCAGTATTGATGAGACCACGTATCACTCATCCTAAGTAGAAAACGTACGTCTTTAACCACAAATTTCTTCAATTTTCTTCAAAACTATACTAGTTGGTATAAATATGTTGTTAGGCAACATCTCAACAATATAACATATGTCATTATTATATATATTATATTCTTGAGCACTCTTCCTAACTGCTATATATTTCAAGCTGTATCTCCGAAACTTCTGAACATATTTTAATGAAATCAAGCTCAAATTGAAGAACAGTACACTGTTTCTGACATGAATGCAAGCAGATCCCCCTACCGTAAATGGAAAGTTATGTTGTGTATATCATATCTTGCACTGTTTTATTCTTTTTACAGAACATAACACATTTCATTCCATGATATGTCTCATTGCCTCATAACAATATAACTGACGAATGACAACCGAGGAAAAAGAACATGTACCGTTCAGATTTGCATACAGGGCACTCGCTAATTGGTGCAATTTCTTCATTTTTTTAAAAAAAAATAATTGTTATACTACGGTTTTGAATTTTGCTTCACCCTGTATATTTTTTTCATACAACAACCAAATATACTAACTAAGTGTTGCAAACATCATAAAGGAGAAAGAAATCCTATACATCACAAGAAAAAGGTTTAAAAAATGAAGTTAGTACCTGTAGTTATTTATGGAGCAATGGAACCCTTGCAGTATTGATGAGACCACGTATCACTCATCCTAAGTAGAAAACGTACGTCTTTAACCACAAATTTCTTCAATTTTCTTCAAAACTATACTAGTTGGTATAAATATGTTGTTAGGCAACATCTCAACAATATAACATATGTCATTTTTATATATATTATATTGTTGAGCACACTTCCTAACTGCTATATATTTCAAGCTGTATCTCCGAAACTTTTGAACATATTTTAATGAAATAAAGCTCAAATTGAAGAACAGTACACTCTTTCTGACATGAATGCAAGCAGAGCCCCCTACCGTAAACGGAAAGTTATGTTGTGTATATCATATCTTGCACTGTTTTATTCTTTTTACAGAACATAACACATTTCATTCCATGATATGTCTCATTGCCTCATAACAATATGGCTGACGAATGACAACCGAGGAAAAAGAACATGTACCGTTCAGATTTGCATACAGGGCACTCGCTAATTGGTGCAATTTCTTCATTTTTTGAAAAAAAAAAATAATTGTTATACTACGGTTTTGAATTTTGCTTCACCCTGTATATTTTTTTCATACAACAACCAAATATACTAACTAAGTGTTGCAAACATCATAAAGGAGAAAGAAAACCTATACATTACAAGAAAAAGGTTTAAAAAATGAAGTTAGTACCTGTAGTTATTTATGGAGCAATGGAACCCTTGCAGTATTGATGAGACCACGTATCACTCATCCTAAGTAGAAAACGTACGTCTTTAACCACAAATTTCTTCAATTTTCTTCAAAACTATACTAGTTGGTATAAATATGTTGTTAGGCAACATCTCAACAATATAACATATGTCATTATTATATATATTATATTCTTGAGCACTCTTCCTAACTGCTATATATTTCAAGCTGTATCTCCGAAACTTCTGAACATATTTTAATGAAATCAAGCTCAAATTGAAGAACAGTACACTCTTTCTGACATGAATGCAAGCAGATCCCCCTACCGTAAATGGAAAGTTATGTTGTGTATATCATATCTTGCACTGTTTTATTCTTTTTACAGAACATAACACATTTCATTCCATGATATGTCTCATTGCCTCATAACAATATGGCTGACGAATGACAACCGAGGAAAAAGAACATGTACCGTTCAGATTTGCATACAGGGCACTCGCTAATTGGTGCAATTTCTTCATTTTTTTAAAAAAAAATAATTGTTATACTACGGTTTTGAATTTTGCTTCACCCTGTATATTTTTTTCATACAACAACCAAATATACTAACTAAGTGTTGCAAACATCATAAAGGAGAAAGAAAACCTATACATTACAAGAAAAAGTTTTAAAAAATGAAGTTAGTACCTGTAGTTATTTATGGAGCAATGGAACCCTTGCAGTATTGATGAGACCACGTATCACTCATCCTAAGTAGAAAACGTACGTCTTTAACCACAAATTTCTTCAATTTTCTTCAAAACTATACTAGTTGGTATAAATATGTTGTTAGGCAACATCTGAACAATATAACATATGTCATTTTTATATATATTATATTGTTGAGCACTCTTCCTAACTGCTATATATTTCAGGCTATATCTCCGAAACTTCTGAACATATTTTAATGAAATAAAGCTCAAATTGAAGAACAGTACACTCTTTCTGACATGAATGCAAGCAGTGCCCCCTACCGTAAACGGAAAGTTATGTTGTGTATATCATATCTTGCACTGTTTTATTCTTTTTACAGAACATAACACATTTCATTCCATGATATGTCTCATTGCCTCATAACAATATGGCTGACGAATGACAACCGAGGAAAAAGAACATGTACCGTTCAGATTTGCATACAGGGCACTCGCTAATTGGTGCAATTTCTTCATTTTTTGAAAAAAAATAATAATTGTTATACTACGGTTTTGAATTTTGCTTCACCCTGTATATTTTTTTCATACAACAACCAAATATACTAACTAAGTGTTGCAAACATCATAAAGGAGAAAGAAAACCTATACATTATTAGAAAAAGGTTTAAAAATGAAGTTAGTACCTGTAGTTATATATGGAGGAATGGAACCCTTGCAGTATTGATGAGACCACGTATCACTCATCCTAAGTAGAAAACGTACGTCTTTAACCACAAATTTCTTCAATTTTCTTCAAAACTATACTAGTTGGTATAAATATGTTGTTAGGCAACATCTCAACAATATAACATATGTCATTATTATATACATTATATTGTTGAGCACTCTTCCTAACTGCTATATATTTCAAGCTGTATCTCCGAAACTTCTGAACATATTTTAATGAAATAAAGCTCAAATTGAAGAACAGTACACACTTTCTGACATGAATGCAAGCAGAGCCCCCTACCGTAAATGGAAAGTTATGTTGTGTATATCATATCTTGCACTGTTTTATTCTTTTTACAGAACATAACACATTTCATTCCATGATATGTCTCATTGCCTCATAACAATATGGCTGACGAATGACAACCGAGGAAAAAGAACATGTACCGTTCAGATTTGCATACAGGGCACTCGCTAATTGGTGCAATTTCTTCATTTTTTGAAAAAAAATAATTGTTATACTACGGTTTTGAATTTTGCTTCACCCTGTATATTTTTTTCATACAACAACCAAATATACTAACTAAGTGTTGCAAACATCATAAAGGAGAAAGAAAACCTATACATTACAAGAAAAAGGTTTAAAAAATGAAGTTAGTACCTGTAGTTATTTATGGAGCAATGGAACCCTTGCAGTATTGATGAGACCACGTATCACTCATCCTAAGTAGAAAACGTACGTCTTTAACCACAAATTTCTTCAATTTTCTTCAAAACTATACTAGTTGGTATAAATATGTTGTTAGGCAACATCTCAACAATATAACATATGTCATTATTATATATATTATATTGTTGAGCACTCTTCCTAACTGCTATATATTTCAAGCTGTATCTCCGAAACTTCTGAACATATTTTAATGAAATAAAGCTCAAATTGAAGAACAGTACACTCTTTCTGACATGAATGCAAGCAGAGCCCCCTACCGTAAATGGAAAGTTATGTTGTGTATATCATATCTTGCACTGTTTTATTCTTTTTACAGAACATAACACATTTCATTCCATGATATGTCTCATTGCCTCATAACAATATGGCTGACGAATGACAACCGAGGAAAAAGAACATGTACCGTTCAGATTTGCATACAGGGCACTCGCTAATTGGTGCAATTTCTTCATTTTTTAAAAAAAATAATTGTTATACTACGGTTTTGAATTTTGCTTCACCCTGTATATTTTTTTCATACAACAACCAAATATACTAACTAAGTGTTGCAAACATCATAAAGGAGAAAGAAAACCTATACATTACAAGAAAAAGTTTTAAAAAATGAAGTTAGTACCTGTAGTTATTTATGGAGCAATGGAACCCTTGCAGTATTGATGAGACCACGTATCACTCATCCTAAGTAGAAAACGTACGTCTTTAACCACAAATTTCTTCAATTTTCTTCAAAACTATACTAGTTGGTATAAATATGTTGTTAGGCAACATCTGAACAATATAACATATGTCATTTTTATATATATTATATTGTTGAGCACACTTCCTAACTGCTATATATTTCAAGCTGTATCTCCGAAACTTCTGAACATATTTTAATGAAATAAAGCTCAAATTGAAGAACAGTACACTCTTTTTGACATGAATGCAAGCAGAGCCCCCTACCGTAAATGGAAAGTTATGTTGTGTATATCATATCTTGCACTGTTTTATTCTTTTTACAGAACATAACACATTTCATTCCATGATATGTCTCATTGCCTCATAACAATATGGCTGACGAATGACAACCGAGGAAAAAGAACATGTACCGTTGAGATTTGCATACAGGGCACTTGCTAATTGGTGCAATTTCTTCATTTTTTGAAAAAAAAATAATAATTGTTATACTACGGTTTTGAATTTTGCTTCACCCTGTATATTTTTTTTTCATACAGCAACCAAATATACTAACTAAGTGTTGCAAACATCATAAAGGAGAAAGAAATCCTATACATTACAAGAAAAATTTTTAAAAAATGAAGTTAGTACCTGTTGTTATATATGGAGCAATGGAACCCTTGCAATATTGATGAGACCACGTATCACTCATCCTAAGTAGAAAACGTACGTCTTTAACCACAAATGTCTTCAATTTTCTTCAAAACTATACTAGTTGGTATAAATATGTTGTTAGGCAACATCTCAACAATATAACATATGTCATTTTTATATATATTATATTGTTGAGCACTCTTCCTAACTGCTATATATTTCAGGCTATATCTCCGAAACTTCTGAACATATTTTAATGCAATAAAGCTCAAATTGAAGAGTTTACACTCTTTCCGATAGGAATGCAAGCAGAGCCCCCTACCGTAAATGGAAAGTTATGTTGTGTATATCATATCTTGCACTGTTTTATTCTTTTTACAGAACATAACACATTTCATTCCATGATATGTCTCATTGCCTCATAACAATATGGCTGACGAATGACAACCGAGGAAAAAGAACATGTACCGTTCAGATTTGCATACAGGGCACTCGCTAATTGGTGCAATTTCTTCATTTTTTGAAAAAAAATAATAATTGTTATACTACGGTTTTGAATTTTGCTTCACCCTGTATATTTTTTTCATACAACAACCAAATATACTAACTAAGTGTTGCAAACATCATAAAGGAGAAAGAAAACCTATACATTATTAGAAAAAGGTTTAAAAATGAAGTTAGTACCTGTAGTTATATATGGAGGAATGGAACCCTTGCAGTATTGATGAGACCACGTATCACTCATCCTAAGTAGAAAACGTACGTCTTTAACCACAAATTTCTTCAATTTTCTTCAAAACTATACTAGTTGGTATAAATATGTTGTTAGGCAACATCTCAACAATATAACATATGTCATTATTATATACATTATATTGTTGAGCACTCTTCCTAACTGCTATATATTTCAAGCTGTATCTCCGAAACTTCTGAACATATTTTAATGAAATAAAGCTCAAATTGAAGAACAGTACACTCTTTCTGACATGAATGCAAGCAGAGCCCCCTACCGTAAATGGAAAGTTATGTTGTGTATATCATATCTTGCACTGTTTTATTCTTTTTACAGAACATAACACATTTCATTCCATGATATGTCTCATTGCCTCATAACAATATGGCTGACGAATGACAACCGAGGAAAAAGAACATGTACCGTTCAGATTTGCATACAGGGCACTCGCTAATTGGTGCAATTTCTTCATTTTTTGAAAAAAAATAATTGTTATACTACGGTTTTGAATTTTGCTTCACCCTGTATATTTTTTTCATACAACAACCAAATATACTAACTAAGTGTTGCAAACATCATAAAGGAGAAAGAAAACCTATACATTACAAGAAAAAGGTTTAAAAAATGAAGTTAGTACCTGTAGTTATTTATGGAGCAATGGAACCCTTGCAGTATTGATGAGACCACGTATCACTCATCCTAAGTAGAAAACGTACGTCTTTAACCACAAATTTCTTCAATTTTCTTCAAAACTATACTAGTTGGTATAAATATGTTGTTAGGCAACATCTCAACAATATAACATATGTCATTATTATATATATTATATTGTTGAGCACTCTTCCTAACTGCTATATATTTCAAGCTGTATCTCCGAAACTTCTGAACATATTTTAATGAAATAAAGCTCAAATTGAAGAACAGTACACTCTTTCTGACATGAATGCAAGCAGAGCCCCCTACCGTAAATGGAAAGTTATGTTGTGTATATCATATCTTGCACTGTTTTATTCTTTTTACAGAACATAACACATTTCATTCCATGATATGTCTCATTGCCTCATAACAATATGGCTGACGAATGACAACCGAGGAAAAAGAACATGTACCGTTCAGATTTGCATACAGGGCACTCGCTAATTGGTGCAATTTCTTCATTTTTTTAAAAAAAAAATTGTTATACTACGGTTTTGAATTTTGCTTCACCCTGTATATTTTTTTCATACAACAACCAAATATACTAACTAAGTGTTGCAAACATCATAAAGGAGAAAGAAATCCTATACATTACAAGAAAAAGATTTAAAAAATGAAGTTAGTACCTGTAGTTATTTATGGAGCAATGGAACCCTTGCAGTATTGATGAGACCACGTATCACTCATCCTAAGTAGAAAACGTACGTCTTTAACCACAAATTTCTTCAATTTTCTTCAAAACTATACTAGTTGGTATAAATATGTTGTTAGGCAACATCTCAACAATATAACATATGTCATTTTTATATATATTATATTGTTGAGCACACTTCCTAACTGCTATATATTTCAAGCTGTATCTCCGAAACTTCTGAACATATTTTAATGAAATAAAGCTCAAATTGAAGAACAGTACACTCTTTCTGACATGAATGCAAGCAGAGCCCCCTACCGTAAATGGAAAGTTATGTTTTGTATATCATATCTTGCACTGTTTTATTCTTTTTACAGAACATAACACATTTCATTCCATGATATGTCTCATTGCCTCATAACAATATGGCTGACGAATGACAACCGAGGAAAAAGAACATGTACCGTTCAGATTTGCATACAGGGCACTCGCTAATTGGTGCAATTTCTTCATTTTTAAAAAAAAAAATAATTGTTATACTACGGTTTTGAATTTTGCTTCACCCTGTATATTTTTTTCATACAACAACCAAATATACTAACTAAGTGTTGCAAACATCATAAAGGAGAAAGAAAACCTATACATTACAAGAAAAAGTTTTAAAAAATGAAGTTAGTACCTGTAGTTATTTATGGAGCAATGGAACCCTTGCAGTATTGATGAGACCACGTATCACTCATCCTAAGTAGAAAACGTACGTCTTTAACCACAAATTTCTTCAATTTTCTTCAAAACTATACTAGTTGGTATAAATATGTTGTTAGGCAACATCTGAACAATATAACATATGTCATTTTTATATATATTATATTGTTGAGCACACTTCCTAACTGCTATATATTTCAAGCTGTATCTCCGAAACTTCTGAACATATTTTAATGAAATAAAGCTCAAATTGAAGAACAGTACACTCTTTTTGACATGAATGCAAGCAGAGCCCCCTACCGTAAATGGAAAGTTATGTTGTGTATATCATATCTTGCACTGTTTTATTCTTTTTACAGAACATAACACATTTCATTCCATGATATGTCTCATTGCCTCATAACAATATGGCTGACGAATGACAACCGAGGAAAAAGAACATGTACCGTTGAGATTTGCATACAGGGCACTTGCTAATTGGTGCAATTTCTTCATTTTTTGAAAAAAAAATAATAATTGTTATACTACGGTTTTGAATTTTGCTTCACCCTGTATATTTTTTTTTCATACAGCAACCAAATATACTAACTAAGTGTTGCAAACATCATAAAGGAGAAAGAAATCCTATACATTACAAGAAAAATTTTTAAAAAATGAAGTTAGTACCTGTTGTTATATATGGAGCAATGGAACCCTTGCAATATTGATGAGACCACGTATCACTCATCCTAAGTAGAAAACGTACGTCTTTAACCACAAATGTCTTCAATTTTCTTCAAAACTATACTAGTTGGTATAAATATGTTGTTAGGCAACATCTCAACAATATAACATATGTCATTTTTATATATATTATATTGTTGAGCACTCTTCCTAACTGCTATATATTTCAGGCTATATCTCCGAAACTTCTGAACATATTTTAATGCAATAAAGCTCAAATTGAAGAGTTTACACTCTTTCCGATAGGAATGCAAGCAGAGCCCCCTACCGTAAACGGAAAGTTATGTTGTGTATATCATATCTTGCACTGTTTTATTCTTTTTACAGAACATAACACATTTCATTCCATGATATGTCTCATTGCCTCATAACAATATGGCTGACGAATGACAACCGAGGAAAAAGAACATGTACCGTTCAGATTTGCATACAGGGCACTCGCTAATTGGTGCAATTTCTTCATTTTTTGAAAAAAAATAATAATTGTTATACTACGGTTTTGAATTTTGCTTCACCCTGTATATTTTTTTCATACAACAACCAAATATACTAACTAAGTGTTGCAAACATCATAAAGGAGAAAGAAAACCTATACATTATTAGAAAAAGGTTTAAAAATGAAGTTAGTACCTGTAGTTATATATGGAGGAATGGAACCCTTGCAGTATTGATGAGACCACGTATCACTCATCCTAAGTAGAAAACGTACGTCTTTAACCACAAATTTCTTCAATTTTCTTCAAAACTATACTAGTTGGTATAAATATGTTGTTAGGCAACATCTCAACAATATAACATATGTCATTATTATATACATTATATTGTTGAGCACTCTTCCTAACTGCTATATATTTCAAGCTGTATCTCCGAAACTTCTGAACATATTTTAATGAAATAAAGCTCAAATTGAAGAACAGTACACACTTTCTGACATGAATGCAAGCAGAGCCCCCTACCGTAAATGGAAAGTTATGTTGTGTATATCATATCTTGCACTGTTTTATTCTTTTTACAGAACATAACACATTTCATTCCATGATATGTCTCATTGCCTCATAACAATATGGCTGACGAATGACAACCGAGGAAAAAGAACATGTACCGTTCAGATTTGCATACAGGGCACTCGCTAATTGGTGCAATTTCTTCATTTTTTGAAAAAAAAATAATTGTTATACTACGGTTTTGAATTTTGCTTCACCCTGTATATTTTTTTCATACAACAACCAAATATACTAACTAAGTGTTGCAAACATCATAAAGGAGAAAGAAAACCTATACATTACAAGAAAAAGGTTTAAAAAATGAAGTTAGTACCTGTAGTTATTTATGGAGCAATATAACCCTTGCAGTATTGATGAGACCACGTATCACTCATCCTAAGTAGAAAACGTACGTCTTTAACCACAAATTTCTTCAATTTTCTTCAAAACTATACTAGTTGGTATAAATATGTTGTTAGGCAACATCTCAACAATATAACATATGTCATTATTATATATATTATATTCTTGAGCACTCTTCCTAACTGCTATATATTTCAAGCTGTATCTCCGAAACTTCTGAACATATTTTAATGAAATCAAGCTCAAATTGAAGAACAGTACACTCTTTCTGACATGAATGCAAGCAGATCCCCCTACCGTAAATGGAAAGTTATGTTGTGTATATCATATCTTGCACTGTTTTATTCTTTTTACAGAACATAACACATTTCATTCCATGATATGTCTCATTGCCTCATAACAATATGGCTGACGAATGACAACCGAGGAAAAAGAACATGTACCGTTCAGATTTGCATACAGGGCACTCGCTAATTGGTGCAATTTCTTCATTTTTTTAAAAAAAAATAATTGTTATACTACGGTTTTGAATTTTGCTTCACCCTGTATATTTTTTTCATACAACAACCAAATATACTAACTAAGTGTTGCAAACATCATAAAGGAGAAAGAAATCCTATACATCACAAGAAAAAGGTTTAAAAAATGAAGTTAGTACCTGTAGTTATTTATGGAGCAATGGAACCCTTGCAGTATTGATGAGACCACGTATCACTCATCCTAAGTAGAAAACGTACGTCTTTAACCACAAATTTCTTCAATTTTCTTCAAAACTATACTAGTTGGTATAAATATGTTGTTAGGCAACATCTCAACAATATAACATATGTCATTTTTATATATATTATATTGTTGAGCACACTTCCTAACTGCTATATATTTCAAGCTGTATCTCCGAAACTTCTGAACATATTTTAATGAAATCAAGCTCAAATTGAAGAACAGTACACTCTTTCTGACATGAATGCAAGCAGAGCCCCCTACCGTAAACGGAAAGTTATGTTGTGTATATCATATCTTGCACTGTTTTATTCTTTTTACAGAACATAACACATTTCATTCCATGATATGTCTCATTGCCTCATAACAATATGGCTGACGAATGACAACCGAGGAAAAAGAACATGTACCGTTCAGATTTGCATACAGGGCACTCGCTAATTGGTGCAATTTCTTCATTTTTTAAAAAAAAAATAATTGTTATACTACGGTTTTGAATTTTGCTTCACCCTGTATATTTTTTTCATACAACAACCAAATATACTAACTAAGTGTAGCAAACATCATAAAGGAGAAAGAAAACCTATACATTACAAGAAAAAGTTTTAAAAAATGAAGTTAGTACCTGTAGTTATTTATGGAGCAATGGAACCCTTGCAGTATTGATGAGACCACGTATCACTCATCCTAAGTAGAAAACGTACGTCTTTAACCACAAATTTCTTCAATTTTCTTCAAAACTATACTAGTTGGTATAAATATGTTGTTAGGCAACATCTGAACAATATAACATATGTCATTTTTATATATATTATATTGTTGAGCTCTCTTCCTAACTGCTATATATTTCAGGCTATATCTCCGAAACTTCTGAACATATTTTAATGCAATAAAGCTCAAATTGAAGAGTTTACACTCTTTCTGATAGGAATGCAAGCAGAGCCCCCTACCGTAAACGGAAAGTTATGTTGTGTATATCATATCTTGCACTGTTTTATTCTTTTTACAGAACATAACACATTTCATTCCATGATATGTCTCATTGCCTCATAACAATATGGCTGACGAATGACAACCGAGGAAAAAGAACATGTACCGTTCAGATTTGCATACAGGGCACTCGCTAATTGGTGCAATTTCTTCATTTTTTGAAAAAAAATAATAATTGTTATACTACGGTTTTGAATTTTGCTTCACCCTGTATATTTTTTTCATACAACAACCAAATATACTAACTAAGTGTTGCAAACATCATAAAGGAGAAAGAAAACCTATACATTATTAGAAAAAGGTTTAAAAATGAAGTTAGTACCTGTAGTTATATATGGAGGAATGGAACCCTTGCAGTATTGATGAGACCACGTATCACTCATCCTAAGTAGAAAACGTACGTCTTTAACCACAAATTTCTTCAATTTTCTTCAAAACTATACTAGTTGGTATAAATATGTTGTTAGGCAACATCTCAACAATATAACATATGTCATTATTATATACATTATATTGTTGAGCACTCTTCCTAACTGCTATATATTTCAAGCTGTATCTCCGAAACTTCTGAACATATTTTAATGAAATAAAGCTCAAATTGAAGAACAGTACACACTTTCTGACATGAATGCAAGCAGAGCCCCCTACCGTAAATGGAAAGTTATGTTGTGTATATCATATCTTGCACTGTTTTATTCTTTTTACAGAACATAACACATTTCATTCCATGATATGTCTCATTGCCTCATAACAATATGGCTGACGAATGACAACCGAGGAAAAAGAACATGTACCGTTCAGATTTGCATACAGGGCACTCGCTAATTGGTGCAATTTCTTCATTTTTTGAAAAAAAAATAATTGTTATACTACGGTTTTGAATTTTGCTTCACCCTGTATATTTTTTTCATACAACAACCAAATATACTAACTAAGTGTTGCAAACATCATAAAGGAGAAAGAAAACCTATACATTACAAGAAAAAGGTTTAAAAAATGAAGTTAGTACCTGTAGTTATTTATGGAGCAATGGAACCCTTGCAGTATTGATGAGACCACGTATCACTCATCCTAAGTAGAAAACGTACGTCTTTAACCACAAATTTCTTCAATTTTCTTCAAAACTATACTAGTTGGTATAAATATGTTGTTAGGCAACATCTCAACAATATAACATATGTCATTATTATATATATTATATTGTTGAGCACTCTTCCTAACTGCTATATATTTCAAGCTGTATCTCCGAAACTTCTGAACATATTTTAATGAAATAAAGCTCAAATTGAAGAACAGTACACTCTTTCTGACATGAATGCAAGCAGAGCCCCCTACCGTAAATGGAAAGTTATGTTGTGTATATCATATCTTGCACTGTTTTATTCTTTTTACAGAACATAACACATTTCATTCCATGATATGTCTCATTGCCTCATAACAATATGGCTGACGAATGACAACCGAGGAAAAAGAACATGTACCGTTCAGATTTGCATACAGGGCACTCGCTAATTGGTGCAATTTCTTCATTTTTTTAAAAAAAAAATAATTGTTATACTACGGTTTTGAATTTTGCTTCACCCTGTATATTTTTTTCATACAACAACCAAATATACTAACTAAGTGTTGCAAACATCATAAAGGAGAAAGAAATCCTATACATTACAAGAAAAAGATTTAAAAAATGAAGTTAGTACCTGTAGTTATTTATGGAGCAATGGAACCCTTGCAGTATTGATGAGACCACGTATCACTCATCCTAAGTAGAAAACGTACGTCTTTAACCACAAATTTCTTCAATTTTCTTCAAAACTATACTAGTTGGTATAAATATGTTGTTAGGCAACATCTCAACAATATAACATATGTCATTTTTATATATATTATATTGTTGAGCACACTTCCTAACTGCTATATATTTCAAGCTGTATCTCCGAAACTTCTGAACATATTTTAATGAAATAAAGCTCAAATTGAAGAACAGTACACTCTTTCTGACATGAATGCAAGCAGAGCCCCCTACCGTAAATGGAAAGTTATATTTTGTATATCATATCTTGCACTGTTTTATTCTTTTTACAGAACATAACACATTTCATTCCATGATATGTCTCATTGCCTCATAACAATATGGCTGACGAATGACAACCGAGGAAAAAGAACATGTACCGTTCAGATTTGCATACAGGGCACTCGCTAATTGGTGCAATTTCTTCATTTTTTTAAAAAAAAATAATTGTTATACTACGGTTTTGAATTTTGCTTCACCCTGTATATTTTTTTCATACAACAACCAAATATACTAACTAAGTGTTGCAAACATCATAAAGGAGAAAGAAAACCTATACATTACAAGAAAAAGTTTTAAAAAATGAAGTTAGTACCTGTAGTTATTTATGGAGCAATGGAACCCTTGCAGTATTGATGAGACCACGTATCACTCATCCTAAGTAGAAAACGTACGTCTTTAACCACAAATTTCTTCAATTTTCTTCAAAACTATACTAGTTGGTATAAATATGTTGTTAGGCAACATCTGAACAATATAACATATGTCATTTTTATATATATTATATTGTTGAGCACACTTCCTAACTGCTATATATTTCAAGCTGTATCTCCGAAACTTCTGAACATATTTTAATGAAATAAAGCTCAAATTGAAGAACAGTACACTCTTTCTGACATGAATGCAAGCAGAGCCCCCTACCGTAAATGGAAAGTTATGTTGTGTATATCATATCTTGCACTGTTTTATTCTTTTTACAGAACATAACACATTTCATTCCATGATATGTCTCATTGCCTCATAACAATATGGCTGACGAATGACAACCGAGGAAAAAGAACATGTACCGTTCAGATTTGCATACAGGGCACTCGCTAATTGGTGCAATTTCTTCATTTTTTGAAAAAAAAAAATAATTGTTATACTACGGTTTTGAATTTTGCTTCACCCTGTATATTTTTTTATACAACAACCAAATATACTAACTAAGTGTTGCAAACATCATAAAGGAGAAAGGAAACCTATACATTACAAGAAAAAGGTTTAAAAAATGAAGTTAGTACCTGTAGTTACATATGGAGGAATGGAACCCTTGCAGTATTGATGAGACCACGTATCACTCATCCTAAGTAGAAAACGTACGTCTTTAACCACAAATTTCTTCAATTTTCTTCAAAACTATACTAGTTGGTATAAATATGTTGTTAGGCAACATCTCAACAATATAACATATGTCATTTTTATATATATTATATTGTTGAGCACTCTTCCTAACTGCTATATATTTCAAGCTGTATCTCCGAAACTTCTGAACTTATTTTAATGAAATAAAGCTCAAATTGAAGAACAGTACACTCTTTCTGACATGAATGCAAGCAGAGCCCCCTACCGTAAATGGAAAGTTATGTTGTGTATATCATATCTTGCACTGTTTTATTCTTTTTACAGAACATAACACATTTCATTCCATGATATGTCTCATTGCCTCATAACAATATGGCTGACGAATGACAACCGAGGAAAAAGAACATGTACCGTTGAGATTTGCATACAGGGCACTTGCTAATTGGTGCAATTTCTTCATTTTTTGAAAAAAAAATAATAATTGTTATACTACGGTTTTGAATTTTGCTTCACCCTGTATATTTTTTTTCATACAGCAACCAAATATACTAACTAAGAGTTGCAAACATCATAAAGGAGAAAGAAATCCTATACATTACAAGAAAAATTTTTAAAAAATGAAGTTAGTACCTGTTGTTATATATGGAGCAATGAAACCCTTGCAATATTGATGAGACCACGTATCACTCATCCTAAGTAGAAAACATACGTCTTTAACCACAAATGTCTTCAATTTTCTTCAAAACTATACTAGTTGGTATAAATATGTTGTTAGGCAACATCTCAACAATATAACATATGTCATTTTTATATATATTATATTGTTGAGCACTCTTCCTAACTGCTATATATTTCAGGCTATATCTCCGAAACTTCTGAACATATTTTAATGCAATAAAGCTCAAATTGAAGAGCTTACACTCTTTCTGATAGGAATGCAAGCAGAGCCCCCTACCGTAAACGGAAAGTTATGTTGTGTATATCATATCTTGCACTGTTTTATTCTTTTTACAGAACATAACACATTTCATTCCATGATATGTCTCATTGCCTCATAACAATATGGCTGACGAATGACAACCGAGGAAAAAGAACATGTACCGTTCAGATTTGCATACAGGGCACTCGCTAATTGGTGCAATTTCTTCATTTTTTGAAAAAAAATAATAATTGTTATACTACGGTTTTGAATTTTGCTTCACCCTGTATATTTTTTTCATACAACAACCAAATATACTAACTAAGTGTTGCAAACATCATAAAGGAGAAAGAAAACCTATACATTATTAGAAAAAGGTTTAAAAATGAAGTTAGTACCTGTAGTTATATATGGAGGAATGGAACCCTTGCAGTATTGATGAGACCACGTATCACTCATCCTAAGTAGAAAACGTACGTCTTTAACCACAAATTTCTTCAATTTTCTTCAAAACTATACTAGTTGGTATAAATATGTTGTTAGGCAACATCTCAACAATATAACATATGTCATTATTATATACATTATATTGTTGAGCACTCTTCCTAACTGCTATATATTTCAAGCTGTATCTCCGAAACTTCTGAACATATTTTAATGAAGTAAAGCTCAAATTGAAGAACAGTACACACTTTCTGACATGAATGCAAGCAGAGTCCCCTACCGTAAATGGAAAGTTATGTTGTGTATATCATATCTTGCACTGTTTTATTCTTTTTACAGAACATAACACATTTCATTCCATGATATGTCTCATTGCCTCATAACAATATGGCTGACGAATGACAACCGAGGAAAAAGAACATGTACCGTTCAGATTTGCATACAGGGCACTCGCTAATTTGTGCAATTTCTTCATTTTTTGAAAAAAAAATAATTGTTATACTACGGTTTTGAATTTTGCTTCACCCTGTATATTTTTTTCATACAACAACCAAATATACTAACTAAGTGTTGCAAACATCATAAAGGAGAAAGAAAACCTATACATTACAAGAAAAAGGTTTAAAAAATGAAGTTAGTACCTGTAGTTATTTATGGAGCAATGGAACCCTTGCAGTATTGATGAGACCACGTATCACTCATCCTAAGTAGAAAACGTACGTCTTTAACCACAAATTTCTTCAATTTTCTTCAAAACTATACTAGTTGGTATAAATATGTTGTTAGGCAACATCTCAACAATATAACATATGTCATTATTATATATATTATATTGTTGAGCACTCTTCCTAACTGCTATATATTTCAAGCTGTATCTCCGAAACTTCTGAACATATTTTAATGAAATAAAGCTCAAATTGAAGAACAGTACACTCTTTCTGACATGAATGCAAGCAGATCCCCCTACCGTAAATGGAAAGTTATGTTGTGTATATCATATCTTGCACTGTTTTATTCTTTTTACAGAACATAACACATTTCATTCCATGATATGTCTCATTGCCTCATAACAATATGGCTGACGAATGACAACCGAGGAAAAAGAACATGTACCGTTCAGATTTGCATACAGGGCACTCGCTAATTGGTGCAATTTCTTCATTTTTTTAAAAAAAAATAATTGTTATACTACGGTTTTGAATTTTGCTTCACCCTGTATATTTTTTTCATACAACAACCAAATATACTAACTAAGTGTTGCAAACATCATAAAGGAGAAAGAAATCCTATACATTACAAGAAAAAGGTTTAAAAAATGAAGTTAGTGCCTGTAGTTATTTATGGAGCAATGGAACCCTTGCAGTATTGATGAGACCACGTATCACTCATCCTAAGTAGAAAACGTACGTCTTTAACCACAAATTTCTTCAATTTTCTTCAAAACTATACTAGTTGGTATAAATATGTTGTTAGGCAACATCTCAACAATATAACATATGTCATTTTTATATATATTATATTGTTGAGCACACTTCCTAACTGCTATATATTTCAAGTTGTATCTCCGAAACTTCTGAACATATTTTAATGAAATAAAGCTCAAATTGAAGAACAGTACACTCTTTCTGACATGAATGCAAGCAGAGCCCCCTACCGTAAATGGAAAGTTATGTTGTGTATATCATATCTTGCACTGTTTTATTCTTTTTACAGAACATAACACATTTCATTCCATGATATGTCTCATTGCCTCATAACAATATGGCTGACGAATGACAACCGAGGAAAAAGAACATGTACCGTTCAGATTTGCATACAGGGCACTCGCTAATTGGTGCAATTTCTTCATTTTTTTAAAAAAAAAAATAATTGTTATACTACGGTTTTGAATTTTGCTTCACCCTGTATATTTTTTTCATACAACAACCAAATATACTAACTAAGTGTTGCAAACATCATAAAGGAGAAAGAAAACCTATACATTACAAGAAAAAGTTTTAAAAAATGAAGTTAGTACCTGTAGTTATTTATGGAGCAATGGAACCCTTGCAGTATTGATGAGACCACGTATCACTCATCCTAAGTAGAAAACGTACGTCTTTAACCACAAATTTCTTCAATTTTCTTCAAAACTATACTAGTTGGTATAAATATGTTGTTAGGCAACATCTGAACAATATAACATATGTCATTTTTATATATATTATATTGTTGAGCACTCTTCCTAACTGCTATATATTTCAGGCTATATCTCCGAAACTTCTGAACATATTTTAATGCAATAAAGCTCAAATTGAAGAGTTTACACTATTTCTGATAGGAATGCAAGCAGAGCCCCCTACCGTAAACGGAAAGTTATGTTGTGTATATCATATCTTGCACTGTTTTATTCTTTTTACAGAACATAACACATTTCATTCCATGATATGTCTCATTGCCTCATAACAATATGGCTGACGAATGACAACCGAGGAAAAAGAACATGTACCGTTCAGATTTGCATACAGGGCACTCGCTAATTGGTGCAATTTCTTCATTTTTTGAAAAAAAATAATAATTGTTATACTACGGTTTTGAATTTTGCTTCACCCTGTATATTTTTTTCATACAACAACCAAATATACTAACTAAGTGTTGCAAACATCATAAAGGAGAAAGAAAACCTATACATTATTAGAAAAAGGTTTAAAAATGAAGTTAGTACCTGTAGTTATATATGGAGGAATGGAACCCTTGCAGTATTGATGAGACCACGTATCACTCATCCTAAGTAGAAAACGTACGTCTTTAACCACAAATTTCTTCAATTTTCTTCAAAACTATACTAGTTGGTATAAATATGTTGTTAGGCAACATCTCAACAATATAACATATGTCATTATTATATACATTATATTGTTGAGCACTCTTCCTAACTGCTATATATTTCAAGCTGTATCTCCGAAACTTCTGAACATATTTTAATGAAATAAAGCTCAAATTGAAGAACAGTACACACTTTCTGACATGAATGCAAGCAGAGCCC
This sequence comes from Thermobia domestica, assembly GCF_964235325.1. Taxonomy (NCBI): domain Eukaryota; kingdom Metazoa; phylum Arthropoda; class Insecta; order Zygentoma; family Lepismatidae; genus Thermobia; species Thermobia domestica. The sequence goes on from NC_137461.1 coordinate 199,934,381, forward strand.
CCTACCGTAAATGGAAAGTTATGTTGTGTATATCATATCTTGCACTGTTTTATTCTTTTTACAGAACATAACACATTTCATTCCATGATATGTCTCATTGCCACATAACAATATGGCTGACGAATGACAACCGAGGAAAAAGAACATGTACCGTTCAGATTTGCATACAGGGCACTCGCTAATTGGTGCAATTTCTTCATTTTTTGAAAAAAAAAAATAATTGTTATACTACGGTTTTGAATTTTGCTTCACCCTGTATATTTTTTTCATACAACAACCAAATATACTAACTAAGTGTTGCAAACATCATAAAGGAGAAAGAAAACCTATACATTACAAGAAAAAGGTTTAAAAAATGAAGTTAGTACCTGTAGTTATTTATGGAGCAATGGAACCCTTGCAGTATTGATGAGACCACGTATCACTCATCCTAAGTAGAAAACGTACGTCTTTAACCACAAATTTCTTCAATTTTCTTCAAAACTATACTAGTTGGTATAAATATGTTGTTAGGCAACATCTCAACAATATAACATATGTCATTATTATATATATTATATTGTTGAGCACTCTTCCTAACTGCTATATATTTCAAGCTGTATCTCCGAAACTTCTGAACATATTTTAATGAAATAAAGCTCAAATTGAAGAACAGTACACTCTTTCTGACATGAATGCAAGCAGAGCCCCCTACCGTAAATGGAAAGTTATGTTGTGTATATCATATCTTGCACTGTTTTATTCTTTTTACAGAACATAACACATTTCATTCCATGATATGTCTCATTGCCTCATAACAATATGGCTGACGAATGACAACCGAGGAAAAAGAACATGTACCGTTCAGATTTGCATACAGGGCACTCGCTAATTGGTGCAATTTCTTCATTTTTTTTAAAAAAAATAATTGTTATACTACGGTTTTGAATTTTGCTTCACCCTGTATATTTTTTTCATACAACAACCAAATATACTAACTAAGTGTTGCAAACATCATAAAGGAGAAAGAAATCCTATACATTACAAGAAAAAGGTTTAAAAAATGAAGTTAGTACCTGTAGTTATTTATGGAGCAATGGAACCCTTGCAGTATTGATGAGACCACGTATCACTCATCCTAAGTAGAAAACGTACGTCTTTAACCACAAATTTCTTCAATTTTCTTCAAAACTATACTAGTTGGTATAAATATGTTGTTAGGCAACATCTCAACAATATAACATATGTCATTTTTATATATATTATATTGTTGAGCACACTTCCTAACTGCTATATATTTCAAGCTGTATCTCCGAAACTTCTGAACATATTTTAATGAAATAAAGCTCAAATTGAAGAACAGTACACTCTTTCTGACATGAATGCAAGCAGAGCCCCCTACCGTAAATGGAAAGTTATGTTGTGTATATCATATCTTGCACTGTTTTATTCTTTTTACAGAACATAACACATTTCATTCCATGATATGTCTCATTGCCTCATAACAATATGGCTGACGAATGACAACCGAGGAAAAAGAACATGTACCGTTCAGATTTGCATACAGGGCACTCGCTAATTGGTGCAATTTCTTCATTTTTAAAAAAAAAATAATTGTTATACTACGGTTTTGAATTTTGCTTCACCCTGTATATTTTTTTCATACAACAACCAAATATACTAACTAAGTGTTGCAAACATCATAAAGGAGAAAGAAAACCTATACATTACAAGAAAAAGTTTTAAAAAATGAAGTTAGTACCTGTAGTTATTTATGGAGCAATGGAACCCTTGCAGTATTGATGAGACCACGTATCACTCATCCTAAGTAGAAAACGTACGTCTTTAACCACAAATTTCTTCAATTTTCTTCAAAACTATACTAGTTGGTATAAATATGTTGTTAGGCAACATCTCAACAATATAACATATGTCATTTTTATATATATTATATTGTTGAGCACACTTCCTAACTGCTATATATTTCAAGCTGTATCTCCGAAACTTCTGAACATATTTTAATGAAATAAAGCTCAAATTGAAGAACAGTACACTCTTTCTGACATGAATGCAAGCAGAGCCCCCTACCGTAAATGGAAAGTTATGTTGTGTATATCATATCTTGCACTGTTTTATTCTTTTTACAGAACATAACACATTTCATTCCATGATATGTCTCATTGCCTCATAACAATATGGCTGACGAATGACAACCGAGGGAAAAGAACATGTACCGTTCAGATTTGCATACAGGGCACTCGCTAATTGGTGCAATTTCTTCATTTTTTGAAAAAAAAATAATAATTGTTATACTACGGTTTTGAATTTTGCTTCACCCTGTATATTTTTTTATACAACAACCAAATATACTAACTAAGTGTTGCAAACATCATAAAGGAGAAAGAAAACCTATACATTACAAGAAAAAGGTTTAAAAAATGAAGTTAGTACCTGTAGTTACATATGGAGGAATGGAACCCTTGCAGTATTGATGAGACCACGTATCACTCATCCTAAGTAGAAAACGTACGTCTTTAACCACAAATTTCTTCAATTTTCTTCAAAACTATACTAGTTGGTATAAATATGTTGTTAGGCAACATCTCAACAATATAACATATGTCATTTTTATATATATTATATTGTTGAGCACTCTTCCTAACTGCTATATATTTCAAGCTGTATCTCCGAAACTTCTGAACATATTTTAATGAAATAAAGCTCAAATTGAAGAACAGTACACTCTTTCTGACATGAATGCAAGCAGAGCCCCCTACCGTAAATGGAAAGTTATGTTGTGTATATCATATCTTGCACTGTTTTATTCTTTTTACAGAACATAACACATTTCATTCCATGATATGTCTCATTGCCTCATAACAATATGGCTGACGAATGACAACCGAGGAAAAAGAACATGTACCGTTGAGATTTGCATACAGGGCACTTGCTAATTGGTGCAATTTCTTCATTTTTTGAAAAAAAAAAATAATAATTGTTATACTACGGTTTTGAATTTTGCTTCACCCTGTATATTTTTTTTCATACAGCAACCAAATATACTAACTAAGTGTTGCAAACATCATAAAGGAGAAAGAAATCCTATACATTACAAGAAAAATTTTTAAAAAATGAAGTTAGTACCTGTTGTTATATATGGAGCAATGGAACCCTTGCAATATTGATGAGACCACGTATCACTCATCCTAAGTAGAAAACGTACGTCTTTAACCACAAATGTCTTCAATTTTCTTCAAAACTATACTAGTTGGTATAAATATGTTGTTAGGCAACATCTCAACAATATAACATATGTCATTTTTATATATATTATATTGTTGAGCACTCTTCCTAACTGCTATATATTTCAGGCTATATCTCCGAAACTTCTGAACATATTTTAATGCAATAAAGCTCAAATTGAAGAGTTTACACTCTTTCTGATAGGAATGCAAGCAGAGCCCCCTACCGTAAACGGAAAGTTATGTTGTGTATATCATATCTTGCACTATTTTATTCTTTTTACAGAACATAACACATTTCATTCCATGATATGTCTCATTGCCTCATAACAATATGGCTGACGAATGACAACCGAGGAAAAAGAACATGTACCGTTCAGATTTGCATACAGGGCACTCGCTAATTGGTGCAATTTCTTCATTTTTTGAAAAAAAATAATAATTGTTATACTACGGTTTTGAATTTTGCTTCACCCTGTATATTTTTTTTATACAACAACCAAATATACTAACTAAGTGTTGCAAACATCATAAAGGAGAAAGAAAACCTATACATTATTAGAAAAAGGTTTAAAAATGAAGTTAGTACCTGTAGTTATATATGGAGGAATGGAACCCTTGCAGTATTGATGAGACCACGTATCACTCATCCTAAGTAGAAAACGTACGTCTTTAACCACAAATTTCTTCAATTTTCTTCAAAACTATACTAGTTGGTATAAATATGTTGTTAGGCAACATCTCAACAATATAACATATGTCATTATTATATACATTATATTGTTGAGCACTCTTCCTAACTGCTATATATTTCAAGCTGTATCTCCGAAACTTCTGAACATATTTTAATGAAATAAAGCTCAAATTGAAGAACAGTACACACTTTCTGACATGAATGCAAGCAGAGCCCCCTACCGTAAATGGAAAGTTATGTTGTGTATATCATATCTTGCACTGTTTTATTCTTTTTACAGAACATAACACATTTCATTCCATGATATGTCTCATTGCCTCATAACAATATGGCTGACGAATGACAACCGAGGAAAAAGAACATGTACCGTTCAGATTTGCATACAGGGCACTCGCTAATTGGTGCAATTTCTTCATTTTTTGAAAAAAAAAAATAATTGTTATACTACGGTTTTGAATTTTGCTTCACCCTGTATATTTTTTTCATACAACAACCAAATATACTAACTAAGTGTTGCAAACATCATAAAGGAGAAAGAAAACCTATACATTACAAGAAAAAGGTTTAAAAAATGAAGTTAGTACCTGTTGTTATTTATGGAGCAATGGAACCCTTGCAGTATTGATGAGACCACGTATCACTCATCCTAAGTAGAAAACGTACGTCTTTAACCACAAATTTCTTCAATTTTCTTCAAAACTATACTAGTTGGTATAAATATGTTGTTAGGCAACATCTCAACAATATAACATATGTCATTATTATATATATTATATTGTTGAGCACTCTTCCTAACTGCTATATATTTCAAGCTGTATCTCCGAAACTTCTGAACATATTTTAATGAAATAAAGCTCAAATTGAAGAACAGTACACTCTTTCTGACATGAATGCAAGCAGAGCCCCCTACCGTAAATGGAAAGTTATGTTGTGTATATCATATCTTGCACTGTTTTATTCTTTTTACAGAACATAACACATTTCATTCCATGATATGTCTCATTGCCTCATAACAATATGGCTGACGAATGACAACCGAGGAAAAAGAACATGTACCGTTCAGATTTGCATACAGGGCACTCGCTAATTGGTGCAATTTCTTCATTTTTTAAAAAAAATAATTGTTATACTACGGTTTTGAATTTTGCTTCACCCTGTATATTTTTTTCATACAACAACCAAATATACTAACTAAGTGTTGCAAACATCATAAAGGAGAAAGAAAACCTATACATTACAAGAAAAAGTTTTAAAAAATGAAGTTAGTACCTGTAGTTATTTATGGAGCAATGGAACCCTTGCAGTATTGATGAGACCACGTATCACTCATCCTAAGTAGAAAACGTACGTCTTTAACCACAAATTTCTTCAATTTTCTTCAAAACTATACTAGTTGGTATAAATATGTTGTTAGGCAACATCTGAACAATATAACATATGTCATTTTTATATATATTATATTGTTGGGCACACTTCCTAACTGCTATATATTTCAAGCTGTATCTCCGAAACTTCTGAACATATTTTAATGAAATAAAGCTCAAATTGAAGAACAGTACACTCTTTCTGACATGAATGCAAGCAGAGCCCCCTACCGTAAATGGAAAGTTATGTTGTGTATATCATATCTTGCACTGTTTTATTCTTTTTACAGAACATAACACATTTCATTCCATGATATGTCTCATTGCCTCATAACAATATGGCTGACGAATGACAACCGAGGAAAAAGAACATGTACCGTTGAGATTTGCATACAGGGCACTCGCTAATTGGTGCAATTTCTTCATTTTTTGAAAAAAAAATAATAATTGTTATACTACGGTTTTGAATTTTGCTTCACCCTGTATATTTTTTTATACAACAACCAAATATACTAACTAAGTGTTGCAAACATCATAAAGGAGAAAGAAAACCTATACATTACAAGAAAAAGGTTTAAAAAATGAAGTTAGTACCTGTAGTTACATATGGAGGAATGGAACCCTTGCAGTATTGATGAGACCACGTATCACTCATCCTAAGTAGAAAACGTACGTCTTTAACCACAAATGTCTTCAATTTTCTTCAAAACTATACTAGTTGGTATAAATATGTTGTTAGGCAACATCTCAACAATATAACATATGTCATTTTTATATATATTATATTGTTGAGCACTCTTCCTAACTGCTATATATTTCAGGCTATATCTCCGAAACTTCTGAACATATTTTAATGCAATAAAGCTCAAATTGAAGAGTTTACACTCTTTCTGATAGGAATGCAAGCAGAGCCCCCTACCGTAAACGGAAAGTTATGTTGTGTATATCATATCTTGCACTGTTTTGTTCTTTTTACAGAACATAACACATTTCATTCCATGATATGTCTCATTGCCTCATAACAATATGGCTGACGAATGACAACCGAGGAAAAAGAACATGTACCGTTCAGATTTGCATACAGGGCACTTGCTAATTGGTGCAATTTCTTCATTTTTTGAAAAAAAAAATAATAATTGTTATACTACGGTTTTGAATTTTGCTTCACCCTGTATATTTTTTTTCATACAGCAACCAAATATACTAACTAAGTGTTGCAAACATCATAAAGGAGAAAGAAATCCTATACATTACAAGAAAAATTTTTAAAAAATGAAGTTAGTACCTGTTGTTATATATGGAGCAATGGAACCCTTGCAATATTGATGAGACCACGTATCACTCATCCTAAGTAGAAAACGTACGTCTTTAACCACAAATGTCTTCAATTTTCTTCAAAACTATACTAGTTGGTATAAATATGTTGTTAGGCAACATCTCAACAATATAACATATGTCATTTTTATATATATTATATTGTTGAGCACTCTTCCTAACTGCTATATATTTCAGGCTATATCTCCGAAACTTCTGAACATATTTTAATGCAATAAAGCTCAAATTGAAGAGTTTACACTCTTTCTGATAGGAATGCAAGCAGAGCCCCCTACCGTAAACGGAAAGTTATGTTGTGTATATCATATCTTGCACTATTTTATTCTTTTTACAGAACATAACACATTTCATTCCATGATATGTCTCATTGCCTCATAACAATATGGCTGACGAATGACAACCGAGGAAAAAGAACATGTACCGTTCAGATTTGCATACAGGGCACTCGCTAATTGGTGCAATTTCTTCATTTTTTGAAAAAAAATAATAATTGTTATACTACGGTTTTGAATTTTGCTTCACCCTGTATATTTTTTTTATACAACAACCAAATATACTAACTAAGTGTTGCAAACATCATAAAGGAGAAAGAAAACCTATACATTATTAGAAAAAGGTTTAAAAATGAAGTTAGTACCTGTAGTTATATATGGAGGAATGGAACCCTTGCAGTATTGATGAGACCACGTATCACTCATCCTAAGTAGAAAACGTACGTCTTTAACCACAAATTTCTTCAATTTTCTTCAAAACTATACTAGTTGGTATAAATATGTTGTTAGGCAACATCTCAACAATATAACATATGTCATTATTATATACATTATATTGTTGAGCACTCTTCCTAACTGCTATATATTTCAAGCTGTATCTCCGAAACTTCTGAACATATTTTAATGAAATAAAGCTCAAATTGAAGAACAGTACACACTTTCTGACATGAATGCAAGCAGAGCCCCCTACCGTAAATGGAAAGTTATGTTGTGTATATCATATCTTGCACTGTTTTATTCTTTTTACAGAACATAACACATTTCATTCCATGATATGTCTCATTGCCTCATAACAATATGGCTGACGAATGACAACCGAGGAAAAAGAACATGTACCGTTCAGATTTGCATACAGGGCACTCGCTAATTGGTGCAATTTCTTCATTTTTTGAAAAAAAAAAATAATTGTTATACTACGGTTTTGAATTTTGCTTCACCCTGTATATTTTTTTCATACAACAACCAAATATACTAACTAAGTGTTGCAAACATCATAAAGGAGAAAGAAAACCTATACATTACAAGAAAAAGGTTTAAAAAATGAAGTTAGTACCTGTTGTTATATATGGAGCAATGGAACCCTTGCAGTATTGATGAGACCACGTATCACTCATCCTAAGTAGAAAACGTACGTCTTTAACCACAAATTTCTTCAATTTTCTTCAAAACTATACTAGTTGGTATAAATATGTTGTTAGGCAACATCTCAACAATATAACATATGTCATTATTATATATATTATATTGTTGAGCACTCTTCCTAACTGCTATATATTTCAAGCTGTATCTCCGAAACTTCTGAACATATTTTAATGAAATAAAGCTCAAATTGAAGAACAGTACACTCTTTCTGACATGAATGCAAGCAGAGCCCCCTACCGTAAATGGAAAGTTATGTTGTGTATATCATATCTTGCACTGTTTTATTCTTTTTACAGAACATAACACATTTCATTCCATGATATGTCTCATTGCCTCATAACAATATGGCTGACGAATGACAACCGAGGAAAAAGAACATGTACCGTTCAGATTTGCATACAGGGCACTCGCTAATTGGTGCAATTTCTTCATTTTTTAAAAAAAATAATTGTTATACTACGGTTTTGAATTTTGCTTCACCCTGTATATTTTTTTCATACAACAACCAAATATACTAACTAAGTGTTGCAAACATCATAAAGGAGAAAGAAAACCTATACATTACAAGAAAAAGTTTTAAAAAATGAAGTTAGTACCTGTAGTTATTTATGGAGCAATGGAACCCTTGCAGTATTGATGAGACCACGTATCACTCATCCTAAGTAGAAAACGTACGTCTTTAACCACAAATTTCTTCAATTTTCTTCAAAACTATACTAGTTGGTATAAATATGTTGTTAGGCAACATCTGAACAATATAACATATGTCATTTTTATATATATTATATTGTTGGGCACACTTCCTAACTGCTATATATTTCAAGCTGTATCTCCGAAACTTCTGAACATATTTTAATGAAATAAAGCTCAAATTGAAGAACAGTACACTCTTTCTGACATGAATGCAAGCAGAGCCCCCTACCGTAAATGGAAAGTTATGTTGTGTATATCATATCTTGCACTGTTTTATTCTTTTTACAGAACATAACACATTTCATTCCATGATATGTCTCATTGCCTCATAACAATATGGCTGACGAATGACAACCGAGGAAAAAGAACATGTACCGTTGAGATTTGCATACAGGGCACTCGCTAATTGGTGCAATTTCTTCATTTTTTGAAAAAAAAATAATAATTGTTATACTACGGTTTTGAATTTTGCTTCACCCTGTATATTTTTTTATACAACAACCAAATATACTAACTAAGTGTTGCAAACATCATAAAGGAGAAAGAAAACCTATACATTACAAGAAAAAGGTTTAAAAAATGAAGTTAGTACCTGTAGTTACATATGGAGGAATGGAACCCTTGCAGTATTGATGAGACCACGTATCACTCATCCTAAGTAGAAAACGTACGTCTTTAACCACAAATGTCTTCAATTTTCTTCAAAACTATACTAGTTGGTATAAATATGTTGTTAGGCAACATCTCAACAATATAACATATGTCATTTTTATATATATTATATTGTTGAGCACTCTTCCTAACTGCTATATATTTCAGGCTATATCTCCGAAACTTCTGAACATATTTTAATGCAATAAAGCTCAAATTGAAGAGTTTACACTCTTTCTGATAGGAATGCAAGCAGAGCCCCCTACCGTAAACGGAAAGTTATGTTGTGTATATCATATCTTGCACTGTTTTGTTCTTTTTACAGAACATAACACATTTCATTCCATGATATGTCTCATTGCCTCATAACAATATGGCTGACGAATGACAACCGAGGAAAAAGAACATGTACCGTTCAGATTTGCATACAGGGCACTCGCTACTTGGTGCAATTTCTTCATTTTTTGAAAAAAAATAATAATTGTTATACTACGGTTTTGAATTTTGCTTCACCCTGTATATTTTTTTTATACAACAACCAAATATACTAACTAAGTGTTGCAAACATCATAAAGGAGAAAGAAAAAGTATACATTATTAGAAAAAGGTATAAAAATGAAGTTAGTACCTGTAGTTATATATGGAGGATTGGAACCCTTGCAGTATTGATGAGACCACGTATCACTCATCCTAAGTAGAAAACGTACGTCTTTAACCACAAATTTCTTCAATTTTCTTCAAAACTATACTAGTTGGTATAAATATGTTGTTAGGCAACATCTCAACAATATAACATATGTCATTATTATATATATTATATTGTTGAGCACTCTTCCTAACTGCTATATATTTCAAGCTGTATCTCCGAAACTTCTGAACATATTTTAATGAAATAAAGCTCAAATTGAAGAACAGTACACACTTTCTGACATGAATGCAAGCAGAGCCCCCTACCGTAAATGGAAAGTTATGTTGTGTATATCATATCTTGCACTGTTTTATTCTTTTTACAGAACATAACACATTTCATTCCATGATATGTCTCATTGCCTCATAACAATATGGCTGACGAATGACAACCGAGGAAAAAGAACATGTACCGTTCAGATTTGCATACAGGGCACTCGCTAATTGGTGCAATTTCTTCATTTTTTTTAAAAAAAATAATTGTTATACTACGGTTTTGAATTTTGCTTCACCCTGTATATTTTTTTCATACAACAACCAAATATACTAACTAAGTGTTGCAAACATCATAAAGGAGAAAGAAAACCTATACATTACAAGAAAAAGGTTTAAAAAATGAAGTTAGTACCTGTAGTTATTTATGGAGCAATGGAACCCTTGCAGTATTGATGAGACCACGTATCACTCATCCTAAGTAGAAAACGTACGTCTTTAACCACAAATTTCTTCAATTTTCTTCAAAACTATACTAGTTGGTATAAATATGTTGTTAGGCAACATCTGAACAATATAACATATGTCATTTTTATATATATTATATTGTTGGGCACACTTCCTAACTGCTATATATTTCAAGCTGTATCTCCGAAACTTCTGAACATATTTTAATGAAATAAAGCTCAAATTGAAGAACAGTACACTCTTTCTGACATGAATGCAAGCAGAGCCCCCTACCGTAAATGGAAAGTTATGTTGTGTATATCATATCTTGCACTGTTTTATTCTTTTTACAGAACATAACACATTTCATTCCATGATATGTCTCATTGCCTCATAACAATATGGCTGACGAATGACAACCGAGGAAAAAGAACATGTACCGTTGAGATTTGCATACAGGGCACTCGCTAATTGGTGCAATTTCTTCATTTTTTGAAAAAAAAATAATAATTGTTATACTACGGTTTTGAATTTTGCTTCACCCTGTATATTTTTTTATACAACAACCAAATATACTAACTAAGTGTTGCAAACATCATAAAGAAGAAAGAAAACCTATACATTACAAGAAAAAGGTTTAAAAAATGAAGTTAGTACCTGTAGTTACATATGGAGGAATGGAACCCTTGCAGTATTGATGAGACCACGTATCACTCATCCTAAGTAGAAAACGTACGTCTTTAACCACAAATGTCTTCAATTTTCTTCAAAACTATACTAGTTGGTATAAATATGTTGTTAGGCAACATCTCAACAATATAACATATGTCATTTTTATATATATTATATTGTTGAGCACTCTTCCTAACTGCTATATATTTCAGGCTATATCTCCGAAACTTCTGAACATATTTTAATGCAATAAAGCTCAAATTGAAGAGTTTACACTCTTTCTGATAGGAATGCAAGCAGAGCCCCCTACCGTAAACGGAAAGTTATGTTGTGTATATCATATCTTGCTCTGTTTTATTCTTTTTACAGAACATAACACATTTCATTCCATGATATGTCTCATTGCCTCATAACAATATGGCTGACGAATGACAACCGAGGAAAAAGAACATGTACCGTTCAGATTTGCATACAGGGCACTCGCTACTTGGTGCAATTTCTTCATTTTTTGAAAAAAAATAATAATTGTTATACTACGGTTTTGAATTTTGCTTCACCCTGTATATTTTTTTTATACAACAACCAAATATACTAACTAAGTGTTGCAAACATCATAAAGGAGAAAGAAAAAGTATACATTATTAGAAAAAGGTTTAAAAATGAAGTTAGTACCTGTAGTTATATATGGAGGATTGGAACCCTTGCAGTATTGATGAGACCACGTATCACTCATCCTAAGTAGAAAACGTACGTCTTTAACCACAAATTTCTTCAATTTTCTTCAAAACTATACTAGTTGGTATAAATATGTTGTTAGGCAACATCTCAACAATATAACATATGTCATTATTATATATATTATATTGTTGAGCACTCTTCCTAACTGCTATATATTTCAAGCTGTATCTCCGAAACTTCTGAACATATTTTAATGAAATAAAGCTCAAATTGAAGAACAGTACACACTTTCTGACATGAATGCAAGCAGAGCCCCCTACCGTAAATGGAAAGTTATGTTGTGTATATCATATCTTGCACTGTTTTATTCTTTTTACAGAACATAACACATTTCATTCCATGATATGTCTCATTGCCTCATAACAATATGGCTGACGAATGACAACCGAGGAAAAAGAACATGTACCGTTCAGATTTGCATACAGGGCACTCGCTAATTGGTGCAATTTCTTCATTTTTTTAAAAAAAAAATAATTGTTATACTACGGTTTTGAATTTTGCTTCACCCTGTATATTTTTTTCATACAACAACCAAATATACTAACTAAGTGTTGCAAACATCATAAAGGAGAAAGAAAACCTATACATTACAAGAAAAAGGTTTAAAAAATGAAGTTAGTACCTGTAGTTATTTATGGGGCAATGGAACCCTTGCAGTATTGATGAGACCACGTATCACTCATCCTAAGTAGAAAACGTACGTCTTTAACCACAAATTTCTTCAATTTTCTTCAAAACTATACTAGTTGGTATAAATATGTTGTTAGGCAACATCTCAACAATATAACATATGTCATTTTTATATATATTATATTGTTGAGCACTCTTCCTAACTGCTATATATTTCAAGCTGTATCTCCGAAACTTCTGAACATATTTTAATGAAATAAAGCTCAAATTGAAGAACAGTACACTCTTTCTGACATGAATGCAAGCAGAGCCCCCTACCGCAAATGGAAAGTTATGTTGTGTATATCATATCTTGCACTGTTTTATTCTTTTTACAGAACATAACACATTTCATTCCATGATATGTCTCATTGCCTCATAACAATATGGCTGACGAATGACAACCGAGGAAAAAGAACATGTACCGTTCAGATTTGCATACAGGGCACTCGCTAATTGGTGCAATTTCTTCATTTTTTGAAAAAAAAATAATTGTTATACTACGGTTTTGAATTTTGCTTCACCCTGTATATTTTTTTCATACAACAACCAAATATACTAACTAAGTGTTGCAAACATCATAAAGGAGAAAGAAAACCTATACATTACAAGAAAAAGGTTTAAAAAATGAAGTTAGTACCTGTAGTTATTTATGGAGCAATGGAACCCTTGCAGTATTGATGAGACCACGTATCACTCATCCTAAGTAGAAAACGTACGTCTTTAACCACAAATTTCTTCAATTTTCTTCAAAACTATACTAGTTGGTATAAATATGTTGTTAGGCAACATCTCAACAATATAACATATGTCATTTTTATATATATTATATTGTTGAGCACACTTCCTAACTGCTATATATTTCAAGCTGTATCTCCGAAACTTCTGAACATATTTTAATGAAATAAAGCTCAAATTGAAGAACAGTACACTCTTTCTGACATGAATGCAAGCAGAGCCCCCTACCGTAAATGGAAAGTTATGTTGTGTATATCATATCTTGCACTGTTTTATTCTTTTTACAGAACATAACACATTTCATTCCATGATATGTCTCATTGCCTCATAACAATATGGCTGACGAATGACAACCGAGGAAAAAGAACATGTACCGTTCAGATTTGCATACAGGGCACTCGCTAATTGGTGCAATTTCTTCATTTTTTTTAAAAAAAAATAATTGTTATACTACGGTTTTGAATTTTGCTTCACCCTGTATATTTTTTTCATACAACAACCAAATATACTAACTAAGTGTTGCAAACATCATAAAGGAGAAAGAAAACCTATACATTACAAGAAAAAGGTTTAAAAAATGAAGTTAGTACCTGTAGTTATTTATGGAGCAATGGAACCCTTGCAGTATTGATGAGACCACGTATCACTCATCCTAAGTAGAAAACGTACGTCTTTAACCACAAATTTCTTCAATTTTCTTCAAAACTATACTAGTTGGTATAAATATGTTGTTAGGCAACATCTCAACAATATAACATATGTCATTTTTATATATATTATATTGTTGAGCACTCTTCCTAACTGCTATATATTTCAAGCTGTTTCTCCGAAACTTCTGAACATATTTTAATGAAATAAAGCTCAAATTGAAGAACAGTACACTCTTTCTGACATGAATGCAAGCAGAGCCCCCTACCGTAAATGGAAAGTTATGTTGTGTATATCATATCTTGCACTGTTTTATTCTTTTTACAGAACATAACACATTTCATTCCATGATATGTCTCATTGCCTCATAACAATATGGCTGACGAATGACAACCGAGGAAAAAGAACATGTACCGTTGAGATTTGCATACAGGGCACTTGCTAATTGGTGCAATTTCTTCATTTTTTGAAAAAAAAAATAATAATTGTTATACTACGGTTTTGAATTTTGCTTCACCCTGTATATTTTTTTTCATACAGCAACCAAATATAATAACTAAGTGTTGCAAACATCATAAAGGAGAAAGAAATCCTATACATTACAAGAAAAATTTTTAAAAAATGAAGTTAGTACCTGTTGTTATATATGGAGCAATGGAACCCTTGCAATATTGATGAGACCACGTATCACTCATCCTAAGTAGAAAACGTACGTCTTTAACCACAAATGTCTTCAATTTTCTTCAAAACTATACTAGTTGGTATAAATATGTTGTTAGGCAACATCTCAACAATATAACATATGTCATTTTTATATATATTATATTGTTGAGCACTCTTCCTAACTGCTATATATTTCAGGCTATATCTCCGAAACTTCTGAACATATTTTAATGCAATAAAGCTCAAATTGAAGAGTTTACACTCTTTCTGATAGGAATGCAAGCAGAGCCCCCTACCGTAAACGAAAAGTTATGTTGTGTATATCATATCTTGCACTGTTTTATTCTTTTTACAGAACATAACACATTTCATTCCATGATATGTCTCATTGCCTCATAACAATATGGCTGACGAATGACAACCGAGGAAAAAGAACATGTACCGTTCAGATTTGCATACAGGGCACTCGCTAATTGGTGCAATTTCTTCATTTTTTGAAAAAAAATAATAATTGTTATACTACGGTTTTGAATTTTGCTTCACCCTGTATATTTTTTTCATACAACAACCAAATATACTAACTAAGTGTTGCAAACATCATAAAGGAGAAAGAAAACCTATACATTATTAGAAAAAGGTTTAAAAATGAAGTTAGTACCTGTAGTTATATATGGAGGAATGGAACCCTTGCAGTATTGATGAGACCACGTATCACTCATCCTAAGTAGAAAACGTACGTCTTTAACCACAAATGTCTTCAATTTTCTTCAAAACTATACTAGTTGGTATAAATATGTTGTTAGGCAACATCTCAACAATATAACATATGTCATTTTTATATATATTATATTGTTGAGCACTCTTCCTAACTGCTATATATTTCAGGCTATATCTCCGAAACTTCTGAACATATTTTAATGCAATAAAGCTCAAATTGAAGAGTTTACACTCTTTCTGATAGGAATGCAAGCAGAGCCCCCTACCGTAAACGAAAAGTTATGTTGTGTATATCATATCTTGCACTGTTTTATTCTTTTTACAGAACATAACACATTTCATTCCATGATATGTCTCATTGCCTCATAACAATATGGCTGACGAATGACAACCGAGGAAAAAGAACATGTACCGTTCAGATTTGCATACAGGGCACTCGCTAATTGGTGCAATTTCTTCATTTTTTGAAAAAAAATAATAATTGTTATACTACGGTTTTGAATTTTGCTTCACCCTGTATATTTTTTTCATACAACAACCAAATATACTAACTAAGTGTTGCAAACATCATAAAGGAGAAAGAAAACCTATACATTATTAGAAAAAGGTTTAAAAATGAAGTTAGTACCTGTAGTTATATATGGAGGAATGGAACCCTTGCAGTATTGATGAGACCACGTATCACTCATCCTAAGTAGAAAACGTACGTCTTTAACCACAAATTTCTTCAATTTTCTTCAAAACTATACTAGTTGGTATAAATATGTTGTTAGGCAACATCTCAACAATATAACATATGTCATTATTATATACATTATATTGTTGAGCACTCTTCCTAACTGCTATATATTTCAAGCTGTATCTACGAAACTTCTGAACATATTTTAATGAAATAAAGCTCAAATTGAAGAACAGTACACACTTTCTGACATGAATGCAAGCAGAGCCCCCTACCGTAAATGGAAAGTTATGTTGTGTATATCATATCTTGCACTGTTTTATTCTTTTTACAGAACATAACACATTTCATTCCATGATATGTCTCATTGCCTCATAACAATATGGCTGACGAATGACAACCGAGGAAAAAGAACATGTACCGTTCAGATTTGCATACAGGGCACTCGCTAATTGGTGCAATTTCTTCATTTAAAAAAAAAAATAATTGTTATACTACGGTTTTGAATTTTGCTTCACCCTGTATATTTTTTTCATACAACAACCAAATATACTAACTAAGTGTTGCAAACATCATAAAGGAGAAAGAAAACCTATACATTACAAGAAAAAGGTTTAAAAAATGAAGTTAGTACCTGTAGTTATTTATGGGGCAATGGAACCCTTGCAGTATTGATGAGACCACGTATCACTCATCCTAAGTAGAAAACGTACGTCTTTAACCACAAATTTCTTCAATTTTCTTCGTAACTATACTAGTTGGTATAAATATGTTGTTAGGCAACATCTCAACAATATAACATATGTCATTTTTATATATATTATATTGTTGAGCACTCTTCCTAACTGCTATATATTTCAAGCTGTATCTCCGAAACTTCTGAACATATTTTAATGAAATAAAGCTCAAATTGAAGAACAGTACACTCTTTCTGACATGAATGCAAGCAGAGCCCCCTACCGTAAATGGAAAGTTATGTTGTGTATATCATATCTTGCACTGTTTTATTCTTTTTACAGAACATAACACATTTCATTCCATGATATGTCTCATTGCCTCATAACAATATGGCTGACGAATGACAACCGAGGGAAAAGAACATGTACCGTTCAGATTTGCATACAGGGCACTCGCTAATTGGTGCAATTTCTTCATTTTTTAAAAAAAAATAATTGTTATACTACGGTTTTGAATTTTGCTTCACCCTGTATATTTTTTTCATACAACAACCAAATATACTAACTAAGTGTTGCAAACATCATAAAGGAGAAAGAAAACCTATACATTACAAGAAAAAGGTTTAAAAAATGAAGTTAGTACCTGTAGTTATTTATGGAGCAATGGAACCCTTGCAGTATTGATGAGACCACGTATCACTCATCCTAAGTAGAAAACGTACGTCTTTAACCACAAATTTCTTCAATTTTCTTCAAAACTATACTAGTTGGTATAAATATGTTGTTAGGCAACATCTCAACAATATAACATATGTCATTTTTATATATATTATATTGTTGAGCACACTTCCTAACTGCTATATATTTCAAGCTGTATCTCCGAAACTTCTGAACATATTTTAATGAAAAAAAGCTCAAATTGAAGAACAGTACACTCTTTCTGACATGAATGCAAGCAGAGCCCCCTACCGTAAATGGAAAGTTATGTTGTGTATATCATATCTTGCACTGTTTTATTCTTTTTACAGAACATAACACATTTCATTCCATGATATGTCTCATTGCCTCATAACAATATGGCTGACGAATGACAACCGAGGAAAAAGAACATGTACCGTTCAGATTTGCATACAGGGCACTCGCTAATTGGTGCAATTTCTTCATTTTTTGAAAAAAAATAATAATTGTTATACTACGGTTTTGAATTTTGCTTCACCCTGTATATTTTTTTCATACAACAACCAAATATACTAACTAAGTGTTGCAAACATCATAAAGGAGAAAGAAAACCTATACATTATTAGAAAAAGGTTTAAAAATGAAGTTAGTACCTGTAGTTATTTATGGAGCAATGGAACCCTTGCAGTATTGATGAGACCACGTATCACTCATCCTAAGTAGAAAACGTACGTCTTTAACCACAAATTTCTTCAATTTTCTTCAAAACTATACTAGTTGGTATAAATATGTTGTTAGGCAACATCTCAACAATATAACATATGTCATTTTTATATATATTATATTGTTGAGCACTCTTCCTAACTGCTATATATTTCAAGCTGTATCTCCGAAACTTCTGAACATATTTTAATGAAATAAAGCTCAAATTGAAGAACAGTACACTCTTTCTGACATGAATGCAAGCAGAGCCCCCTACCGTAAATGGAAAGTTATGTTGTGTATATCATATCTTGCACTGTTTTATTCTTTTTACAGAACATAACACATTTCATTCCATGATATGTCTGATTGCCTCATAACAATATGGCTGACGAATGACAACTGAGGAAAAAGAACATGTACCGTTGAGATTTGCATACAGGGCACTTGCTAATTGGTGCAATTTCTTCATTTTTTGAAAAAAAAATAATAATTGTTATACTACGGTTTTGAATTTTGCTTCACCCTGTATATTTTTTTTCATACAGCAACCAAATATACTAACTAAGTGTTGCAAACATCATAAAGGAGAAAGAAATCCTATACATTACAAGAAAAATTTTTAAAAAATGAAGTTAGTACCTGTTGTTATATATGGAGCAATGGAACCCTTGCAATATTGATGAGACCACGTATCACTCATCCTAAGTAGAAAACGTACGTCTTTAACCACAAATGACTTCAATTTTCTTCAAAACTATACTAGTTGGTATAAATATGTTGTTAGGCAACATCTCAACAATATAACATATGTCATTTTTATATATATTATATTGTTGAGCACTCTTCCTAACTGCTATATATTTCAGGCTATATCTCCGAAACTTCTGAACATATTTTAATGCAATAAAGCTCAAATTGAAGAGTTTACACTCTTTCTGATAGGAATGCAAGCAGAGCCCCCTACCGTAAACGAAAAGTTATGTTGTGTATATCATATCTTGCACTGTTTTATTCTTTTTACAGAACATAACACATTTCATTCCATGATATGTCTCATTGCCTCATAACAATATGGCTGACGAATGACAACCGAGGAAAAAGAACATGTACCGTTCAGATTTGCATACAGGGCACTCGCTAATTGGTGCAATTTCTTCATTTTTTGAAAAAAAATAATAATTGTTATACTACGGTTTTGAATTTTGCTTCACCCTGTATATTTTTTTCATACAACAACCAAATATACTAACTAAGTGTTGCAAACATCATAAAGGAGAAAGAAAACCTATACATTATTAGAAAAAGGTTTAAAAATGAAGTTAGTACCTGTAGTTATATATGGAGGAATGGAACCCTTGCAGTATTGATGAGACCACGTATCACTCATCCTAAGTAGAAAACGTACGTCTTTAACCACAAATTTCTTCAATTTTCTTCAAAACTATACTAGTTGGTATAAATATGTTGTTAGGCAACATCTCAACAATATAACATATGTCATTTTTATATATATTATATTGTTGGGCACACTTCCTAACTGCTATATATTTCAAGCTGTATCTCCGAAACTTCTGAACATATTTTAATGAAATAAAGCTCAAATTGAAGAACAGTACACTCTTTCTGACATGAATGCAAGCAGAGCCCCCTACCGTAAATGGAAAGTTATGTTGTGTATATCATATCTTGCACTGTTTTATTCTTTTTACAGAACATAACACATTTCATTCCATGATATGTCTCATTGCCTCATAACAATATGGCTGACGAATGACAACCGAGGAAAAAGAACATGTACCGTTGAGATTTGCATACAGGGCACTCGCTAATTGGTGCAATTTCTTCATTTTTTGAAAAAAAAATAATAATTGTTATACTACGGTTTTGAATTTTGCTTCACCCTGTATATTTTTTTATACAACAACCAAATATACTAACTAAGTGTTGCAAACATCATAAAGGAGAAAGAAAACCTATACATTACAAGAAAAAGGTTTAAAAAATGAAGTTAGTACCTGTAGTTACATATGGAGGAATGGAACCCTTGCAGTATTGATGAGACCACGTATCACTCATCCTAAGTAGAAAACGTACGTCTTTAACCACAAATGTCTTCAATTTTCTTCAAAACTATACTAGTTGGTATAAATATGTTGTTAGGCAACATCTCAACAATATAACATATGTCATTTTTATATATATTATATTGTTGAGCACTCTTCCTAACTGCTATATATTTCAGGCTATATCTCCGAAACTTCTGAACATATTTTAATGCAATAAAGCTCAAATTGAAGAGTTTACACTCTTTCTGATAGGAATGCAAGCAGAGCCCCCTACCGTAAACGGAAAGTTATGTTGTGTATATCATATCTTGCACTGTTTTATTCTTTTTACAGAACATAACACATTTCATTCCATGATATGTCTCATTGCCTCATAACAATATGGCTGACGAATGACAACCGAGGAAAAAGAACATGTACCGTTCAGATTTGCATACAGGGCACTCGCTACTTGGTGCAATTTCTTCATTTTTTGAAAAAAAATAATAATTGTTATACTACGGTTTTGAATTTTGCTTCACCCTGTATATTTTTTTTATACAACAACCAAATATACTAACTAAGTGTTGCAAACATCATAAAGGAGAAAGAAAAAGTATACATTATTAGAAAAAGGTTTAAAAATGAAGTTAGTACCTGTAGTTATATATGGAGGATTGGAACCCTTGCAGTATTGATGAGACCACGTATCACTCATCCTAAGTAGAAAACGTACGTCTTTAACCACAAATTTCTTCAATTTTCTTCAAAACTATACTAGTTGGTATAAATATGTTGTTAGGCAACATCTCAACAATATAACATATGTCATTATTATATATATTATATTGTTGAGCACTCTTCCTAACTGCTATATATTTCAAGCTGTATCTCCGAAACTTCTGAACATATTTTAATGAAATAAAGCTCAAATTGAAGAACAGTACACACTTTCTGACATGAATGCAAGCAGAGCCCCCTACCGTAAATGGAAAGTTATGTTGTGTATATCATATCTTGCACTGTTTTATTCTTTTTACAGAACATAACACATTTCATTCCATGATATGTCTCATTGCCTCATAACAATATGGCTGACGAATGACAACCGAGGAAAAAGAACATGTACCGTTCAGATTTGCATACAGGGCACTCGCTAATTGGTGCAATTTCTTCATTTTTTAAAAAAAAATAATTGTTATACTACGGTTTTGAATTTTGCTTCACCCTGTATATTTTTTTCATACAACAACCAAATATACTAACTAAGTGTTGCAAACATCATAAAGGAGAAAGAAAACCTATACATTACAAGAAAAAGGTTTAAAAAATGAAGTTAGTACCTGTAGTTATTTATGGAGCAATGGAACCCTTGCAGTATTGATGAGACCACGTATCACTCATCCTAAGTAGAAAACGTACGTCTTTAACCACAAATTTCTTCAATTTTCTTCAAAACTATACTAGTTGGTATAAATATGTTGTTAGGCAACATCTGAACAATATAACATATGTCATTTTTATATATATTATATTGTTGAGCACACTTCCTAACTGCTATATATTTCAAGCTGTATCTCCGAAACTTCTGAACATATTTTAATGAAATAAAGCTCAAATTGAAGAACAGTACACTCTTTCTGACATGAATGCAAGCAGAGCCCCCTACCGTAAATGGAAAGTTATGTTGTGTATATCATATCTTGCACTGTTTTATTCTTTTTACAGAACATAACACATTTCATTCCATGATATGTCTCATTGCCTCATAACAATATGGCTGACGAATGACAACCGAGGAAAAAGAACATGTACCGTTCAGATTTGCATACAGGGCACTCGCTAATTGGTGCAATTTCTTCATATTTTTAAAAAAAAATAATTGTTATACTACGGTTTTGAATTTTGCTTCACCCTGTATATTTTTTTCATACAACAACCAAATATACTAACTAAGTGTTGCAAACATCATAAAGGAGAAAGAAAACCTATACATTACAAGAAAAAGGTTTAAAAAATGAAGTTAGTACCTGTAGTTATTTATGGAGCAATGGAACCCTTGCAGTATTGATGAGACCACGTATCACTCATCCTAAGTAGAAAACGTACGTCTTTAACCACAAATTTCTTCAATTTTCTTCAAAACTATACTAGTTGGTATAAATATGTTGTTAGGCAACATCTGAACAATATAACATATGTCATTTTTATATATATTATATTGTTGGGCACACTTCCTAACTGCTATATATTTCAAGCTGTATCTCCGAAACTTCTGAACATATTTTAATGAAATAAAGCTCAAATTGAAGAACAGTACACTCTTTCTGACATGAATGCAAGCAGAGCCCCCTACCGTAAATGGAAAGTTATGTTGTGTATATCATATCTTGCACTGTTTTATTCTTTTTACAGAACATAACACATTTCATTCCATGATATGTCTCATTGCCTCATAACAATATGGCTGACGAATGACAACCGAGGAAAAAGAACATGTACCGTTGAGATTTGCATACAGGGCACTCGCTAATTGGTGCAATTTCTTCATTTTTTGAAAAAAAAATAATAATTGTTATACTACGGTTTTGAATTTTGCTTCACCCTGTATATTTTTTTATACAACAACCAAATATACTAACTAAGTGTTGCAAACATCATAAAGGAGAAAGAAAACCTATACATTACAAGAAAAAGGTTTAAAAAATGAAGGTAGTACCTGTAGTTACATATGGAGGAATGGAACCCTTGCAGTATTGATGAGACCACGTATCACTCATCCTAAGTAGAAAACGTACGTCTTTAACCACAAATTTCTTCAATTTTCTTCAAAACTATACTAGTTGGTATAAATATGTTGTTGGGCAACATCTCAACAATATAACATATGTCATTTTTATATATATTATATTGTTGAGCACTCTTCCTAACTGCTATATATTTCAAGCTGTATCTCCGAAACTTCTGAACATATTTTAATGAAATAAAGCTCAAATTGAAGAACAGTACACTCTTTCTGACATGAATGCAAGCAGAGCCCCCTACCGTAAATGGAAAGTTATGTTGTGTATATCATATCTTGCACTGTTTTATTCTTTTTACAGAACATAACACATTTCATTCCATGATATGTCACATTGCCTCATAACAATATGGCTGACGAATGACAACCGAGGAAAAAGAACATGTACCGTTGAGATTTGCATACAGGGCACTTGCTAATTGGTGCAATTTCTTCATTTTTTGAAAAAAAAATAATAATTGTTATACTACGGTTTTGAATTTTGCTTCACCCTGTATATTTTTTTTCATACAGCAACCAAATATACTAACTAAGTGTTGCAAACATCATAAAGGAGAAAGAAATCCTATACATTACAAGAAAAAGGTTTAAAAAATGAAGTTAGTACCTGTTGTTATATATGGAGCAATGGAACCCTTGCAATATTGACGAGACCACGTATCACTCATCCTAAGTAGAAAACGTACGTCTTTAACCACAAATGTCTTCAATTTTCTTCAAAACTATACTAGTTGGTATAAATATGTTGTTAGGCAACATCTCAACAATATAACATATGTCATTTTTATATATATTATATTGTTGAGCACTCTTCCTAACTGCTATATATTTCAGGCTATATCTCCGAAACTTCTGAACATATTTTAATGCAATAAAGCTCAAATTGAAGAGTTTACACTCTTTCTGATAGGAATGCAAGCAGAGCCCCCTACCGTAAACGGAAAGTTATGTTGTGTATATCATATCTTGCACTGTTTTATTCTTTTTACAGAACATAACACATTTCATTCCATGATATGTCTCATTGCCTCATAACAATATGGCTGACGAATGACAACCGAGGAAAAAGAACATGTACCGTTCAGATTTGCATACAGGGCACTCGCTACTTGGTGCAATTTCTTCATTTTTTGAAAAAAAATAATAATTGTTATACTACGGTTTTGAATTTTGTTTCACCCTGTATATTTTTTTATACAACAACCAAATATACTAACTAAGTGTTGCAAACATCATAAAGGAGAAAGAAAAAGTATACATTATTAGAAAAAGGTTTAAAAATGAAGTTAGTACCTTTTGTTATATATGGAGGATTGGAACCCTTGCAGTATTGATGAGACCACGTATCACTCATCCTAAGTAGAAAACGTACGTCTTTAACCACAAATTTCTTCAATTTTCTTCAAAACTATACTAGTTGGTATAAATATGTTGTTAGGCAACATCTCAACAATATAACATATGTCATTATTATATATATTATATTGTTGAGCACTCTTCCTAACTGCTATATATTTCAAGCTGTATCTCCGAAACTTCTGAACATATTTTAATGAAATAAAGCTCAAATTGAAGAACAGTACACTCTTTCTGACATGAATGCAAGCAGATCCCCCTACCGTAAATGGAAAGTTATGTTGTGTATATCATATCTTGCACTGTTTTATTCTTTTTACAGAACATAACACATTTCATTCCATGATATGTCTCATTGCCTCATAACAATATGGCTGACGAATGACAACCGAGGAAAAAGAACATGTACCGTTCAGATTTGCATACAGGGCACTCGCTAATTGGTGCAATTTCTTCATTTTTTAAAAAAAAAATAATTGTTATACTACGGTTTTGAATTTTGCTTCACCCTGTATATTTTTTTCATACAACAACCAAATATACTAACTAAGTGTTGCAAACATCATAAAGGAGAAAGAAAACCTATACATTACAAGAAAAAGGTTTAAAAAATGAAGTTAGTACCTGTAGTTATTTATGGAGCAATGGAACCCTTGCAGTATTGATGAGACCACGTATCACTCATCCTAAGTAGAAAACGTACGTCTTTAACCACAAATTTCTTCAATTTTCTTCAAAACTATACTAGTTGGTATAAATATGTTGTTAGGCAACATCTGAACAATATAACATATGTCATTTTTATATATATTATATTGTTGGGCACACTTCCTAACTGCTATATATTTCAAGCTGTATCTCCGAAACTTCTGAACATATTTTAATGAAATAAAGCTCAAATTGAAGAACAGTACACTCTTTCTGACATGAATGCAAGCAGGGCCCCCTACCGTAAATGGAAAGTTATGTTGTGTATATCATATCTTGCACTGTTTTATTCTTTTTACAGAACATAACACATTTCATTCCATGATATGTCTCATTGCCTCATAACAATATGGCTGACGAATGACAACCGAGGAAAAAGAACATGTACCGTTGAGATTTGCATACAGGGCACTGGTTATTTTGTGCAATTTCTTCATTTTTTGAAAAAAAATAATAATTGTTATACTACGGTTTTGAATTTTGCTTCACCCTGTATATTTTTTTATACAACAACCAAATATACTAACTAAGTGTTGCAAACATCATAAAGGAGAAAGAAAACCTATACATTACAAGAAAAAGGTTTAAAAAATGAAGTTAGTACCTGTAGTTACATATGGAGGAATGGAACCCTTGCAGTATTGATGAGACCACGTATCACTCATCCTAAGTAGAAAACGTACGTCTTTAACCACAAATTTCTTCAATTTTCTTCAAAACTATACTAGTTGGTATAAATATGTTGTTAGGCAACATCTCAACAATATAACATATGTCATTTTTATATATATTATATTGTTGAGCACTCTTCCTAACTGCTATATATTTCAAGCTGTATCTCCGAAACTTCTGAACATATTTTAATGAAATAAAGCTCAAATTGAAGAACAGTACACTCTTTCTGACATGAATGCAAGCAGAGCCCCCTACCGTAAATGGAAAGTTATGTTGTGTATATCATATCTTGCACTGTTTTATTCTTTTTACAGAACATAACACATTTCATTCCATGATATGTCTCATTGCCTCATAACAATATGGCTGACGAATGACAACCGAAGAAAAAGAACATGTACCGTTCAGATTTGCATACAGGGCACTCGCTAATTGGTGCAATTTCTTCATTTTTTTAAAAAAAAATAATTGTTATACTACGGTTTTGAATTTTGTTTCACCCTGTATATTTTTTTCATACAACAACCAAATATACTAACTAAGTGTTGCAAACATCATAAAGGAGAAAGAAAACCTATACATTACAAGAAAAAGGTTTAAAAAATGAAGTTAGTACCTGTAGTTATTTATGGAGCAATGGAACCCTTGCAGTACTGATGAGACCACGTATCACTCATCCTAAGTAGAAAACGTACGTCTTTAACCACAAATTTCTTCAATTTTCTTCAAAACTATACTAGTTGGTATAAATATGTTGTTAGGCAACATCTCAACAATATAACATATGTCATTTTTATATATATTATATTGTTGAGCACACTTCCTAACTGCTATATATTTCAAGCTGTATCTCCGAAACTTCTGAACATATTTTAATGAAATAAAGCTCAAATTGAAGAACAGTACACTCTTTCTGACATGAATGCAAGCAGATCCCCCTACCGTAAATGGAAAGTTATGTTGTGTATATCATATCTTGCACTGTTTTATTCTTTTTACAGAACATAACACATTTCATTCCATGATATGTCTCATTGCCTCATAACAATATGGCTGACGAATGACAACCGAGGAAAAAGAACACGTACCGTTCAGATTTGCATACAGGGCACTCGCTAATTGGTGCAATTTCTTCATTTAAAAAAAAAAAATAATTGTTATACTACGGTTTTGAATTTTGCTTCACCCTGTATATTTTTTTCATACAACAACCAAATATACTAACTAAGTGTTGCAAACATCATAAAGGAGAAAGAAAACCTATACATTACAAGAAAAAGGTTTAAAAAATGAAGTTAGTACCTGTAGTTATTTATGGAGCAATGGAACCCTTGCAGTATTGATGAGACCACGTATCACTCATCCTAAGTAGAAAACGTACGTCTTTAACCACAAATTTCTTCAATTTTCTTCAAAACTATACTAGTTGGTATAAATATGTTGTTAGGCAACAACTGAACAATATAACATATGTCATTTTTATATATATTATATTGTTGGGCACACTTCCTAACTGCTATATATTTCAAGCTGTATCTCCGAAACTTCTGAACATATTTTAATGAAATAAAGCTCAAATTGAAGAACAGTACACTCTTTCTGACATGAATGCAAGCAGAACCCCCTACCGTAAATGGAAAGTTATGTTGTGTATATCATATCTTGCACTGTTTTATTCTTTTTACAGAACATAACACATTTCATTCCATGATATGTCTCATTGCCTCATAACAATATGGCTGACGAATGACAACCGAGGAAAAAGAACATGTACCGTTGAGATTTGCATACAGGGCACTCGCTAATTGGTGCAATTTCTTCATTTTTTGAAAAAAAAATAATAATTGTTATACTACGGTTTTGAATTTTGCTTCACCCTGTATATTTTTTATACAACAACCAAATATACTAACTAAGTGTTGCAAACATCATAAAGGAGAAAGAAAACCTATACATTACAAGAAAAAGGTTTAAAAAATGAAGTTAGTACCTGTAGTTACATATGGAGGAATGGAACCCTTGCAGTATTGATGAGACCACGTATCACTCATCCTAAGTAGAAAACGTACGTCTTTAACCACAAATTTCTTCAATTTTCTTCAAAACTATACTAGTTGGTATAAATATGTTGTTAGGCAACATCTCAACAATATAACATATGTCATTTTTATATATATTATATTGTTGAGCACTCTTCCTAACTGCTATATATTTCAAGCTGTATCTCCGAAACTTCTGAACATATTTTAATGAAATAAAGCTCAAATTGAAGAACAGTACACTCTTTCTGACATGAATGCAAGCAGAGCCCCCTACCGTAAATGGAAAGTTATGTTGTGTATATCATATCTTGCACTGTTTTATTCTTTTTACAGAACATAACACATTTCATTCCATGATATGTCTCATTGCCTCATAACAATATGGCTGACGAATGACAACCGAGGAAAAAGAACATGTACCGTTGAGATTTGCATACAGGGCACTTGCTAATTGGTGCAATTTCTTCATTTTTTGAAAAAAAAATAATAATTGTTATACTACGGTTTTGAATTTTGCTTCACCCTGTATATTTTTTTTCATACAGCAACCAAATATACTAACTAAGTGTTGCAAACATCATAAAGGAGAAAGAAATCCTATACATTACAAGAAAAAGGTTTAAAAAATGAAGTTAGTACCTGTTGTTATATATGGAGCAATGGAACCCTTGCAATATTGATGAGACCACGTATCACTCATCCTAAGTAGAAAACGTACGTCTTTAACCACAAATGTCTTCAATTTTCTTCAAAACTATACTAGTTGGTATAAATATGTTGTTAGGCAACATCTCAACAATATAACATATGTCATTTTTATATATATTATATTGTTGAGCACTCTTCCTAACTGCTATATATTTCAGGCTATATCTCCGAAACTTCTGAACATATTTTAATGCAATAAAGCTCAAATTGAAGAGTTTACACTCTTTCTGATAGGAATGCAAGCAGAGCCCCCTACCGTAAACGGAAAGTTATGTTGTGTATATCATATCTTGCACTGTTTTATTCTTTTTACAGAACATAACACATTTCATTCCATGATATGTCTCATTGCCTCATAACAATATGGCTGACGAATGACAACCGAGGAAAAAGAACATGTACCGTTCAGATTTGCATACAGGGCACTCGCTACTTGGTGCAATTTCTTCATTTTTTGAAAAAAAATAATAATTGTTATACTACGGTTTTGAATTTTGTTTCACCCTGTATATTTTTTTTATACAACAACCAAATATACTAACTAAGTGTTGCAAACATCATAAAGGAGAAAGAAAAAGTATACATTATTAGAAAAAGGTTTAAAAATGAAGTTAGTACCTGTAGTTATATATGGAGGATTGGAACCCTTGCAGTATTGATGAGACCACGTATCACTCATCCTAAGTAGAAAACGTACGTCTTTAACCACAAATTTCTTCAATTTTCTTCAAAACTATACTAGTTGGTATAAATATGTTGTTAGGCAACATCTCAACAATATAACATATGTCATTATTATATATATTATATTGTTGAGCACTCTTCCTAACTGCTATATATTTCAAGCTGTATCTCCGAAACTTCTGAACATATTTTAATGAAATAAAGCTCAAATTGAAGAACAGTACACTCTTTCTGACATGAATGCAAGCAGAGCCCCCTACCGTAAATGGAAAGTTATGTTGTGTATATCATATCTTGCACTGTTTTATTCTTTTTACAGAACATAACACATTTCATTCCATGATATGTCTCATTGCCTCATAACAATATGGCTGACGAATGACAACCGAGGAAAAAGAACATGTACCGTTCAGATTTGCATACAGGGCACTCGCTAATTGGTGCAATTTCTTCATTTTAAAAAAAAAATAATTGTTATACTACGGTTTTGAATTTTGCTTCACCCTGTATATTTTTTTCATACAACAACCAAATATACTAACTAAGTGTTGCAAACATCATAAAGGAGAAAGAAAACCTATACATTACAAGAAAAAGGTTTAAAAAATGAAGTTAGTACCTGTAGTTATTTATGGAGCAATGGAACCCTTGCAGTATTGATGAGACCACGTATCACTCATCCTAAGTAGAAAACGTACGTCTTTAACCACAAATTTCTTCAATTTTCTTCAAAACTATACTAGTTGGTATAAATATGTTGTTAGGCAACATCTGAACAATATAACATATGTCATTTTTATATATATTATATTGTTGGGCACACTTCCTAACTGCTATATATTTCAAGCTGTATCTCCGAAACTTCTGAACATATTTTAATGAAATAAAGCTCAAATTGAAGAACAGTACACTCTTTCTGACATGAATGCAAGCAGAGCCCCCTACCGTAAATGGAAAGTTATGTTGTGTATATCATATCTTGCACTGTTTTATTCTTTTTACAGAACATAACACATTTCATTCCATGATATGTCTCATTGCCTCATAACAATATGGCTGACGAATGACAACCGAGGAAAAAGAACATGTACCGTTGAGATTTGCATACAGGGCACTCGCTAATTGGTGCAATTTCTTCATTTTTTGAAAAAAAATAATAATTGTTATACTACGGTTTTGAATTTTGCTTCACCCTGTATATTTTTTTATACAACAACCAAATATACTAACTAAGTGTTGCAAACATCATAAAGGAGAAAGAAAACCTATACATTACAAGAAAAAGGTTTAAAAAATGAAGTTAGTACCTGTAGTTACATATGGAGGAATGGAACCCTTGCAGTATTGATGAGACCACGTATCACTCATCCTAAGTAGAAAACGTACGTCTTTAACCACAAATTTCTTCAATTTTCTTCAAAACTATACTAGTTGGTATAAATATGTTGTTAGGCAACATCTGAACAATATAACATATGTCATTTTTATATATATTATATTGTTGAGCACTCTTCCTAACTGCTATATATTTCAAGCTGTATCTCCGAAACTTCTGAACATATTTTAATGAAATAAAGCTCAAATTGAAGAACAGTACACTCTTTCTGACATGAATGCAAGCAGAGCCCCCTACCGTAAATGGAAAGTTATGTTGTGTATATCATATCTTGCACTGTTTTATTCTTTTTACAGAACATAACACATTTCATTCCATGATATGTCTCATTGCCTCATAACAATATGGCTGACGAATGACAACCGAGGAAAAAGAACATGTACCGTTGAGATTTGCATACAGGGCACTCGCTAATTGGTGCAATTTCTTCATTTTTAAAAAAAAAAATAATTGTTATACTACGGTTTTGAATTTTGTTTCACCCTGTATATTTTTTTCATACAACAACCAAATATACTAACTAAGTGTTGCAAACATCATAAAGGAGAAAGAAAACCTATACATTACAAGAAAAAGGTTTAAAAAATGAAGTTAGTACCTGTAGTTATTTATGGAGCAATGGAACCCTTGCAGTATTGATGAGACCACGTATCACTCATCCTAAGTAGAAAACGTACGTCTTTAACCACAAATTTCTTCAATTTTCTTCAAAACTATACTAGTTGGTATAAATATGTTGTTAGGCAACATCTCAACAATATAACATATGTCATTTTTATATATATTATATTGTTGAGCACACTTCCTAACTGCTATATATTTCAAGCTGTATCTCCGAAACTTCTGAACATATTTTAATGAAATAAAGCTCAAATTGAAGAACAGTACACTCTTTCTGACATGAATGCAAGCAGATCCCCCTACCGTAAATGGAAAGTTATGTTGTGTATATCATATCTTGCACTGTTTTATTCTTTTTACAGAACATAACACATTTCATTCCATGATATGTCTCATTGCCTCATAACAATATGGCTGACGAATGACAACCGAGGAAAAAGAACATGTACCGTTCAGATTTGCATACAGGGCACTCGCTAATTGGTGCAATTTCTTCATTTTTAAAAAAAAAAATAATTGTTATACTACGGTTTTGAATTTTGCTTCACCCTGTATATTTTTTTCATACAACAACCAAATATACTAACTAAGTGTTGCAAACATCATAAAGGAGAAAGAAAACCTATACATTACAAGAAAAAGGTTTAAAAAATGAAGTTAGTACCTGTAGTTATTTATGGAGCAATGGAACCCTTGCAGTATTGATGAGACCACGTATCACTCATCCTAAGTAGAAAACGTACGTCTTTAACCACAAATTTCTTCAATTTTCTTCAAAACTATACTAGTTGGTATAAATATGTTGTTAGGCAACATCTGAACAATATAACATATGTCATTTTTATATATATTATATTGTTGGGCACACTTCCTAACTGCTATATATTTCAAGCTGTATCTCCGAAACTTCTGAACATATTTTAATGAAATAAAGCTCAAATTGAAGAACAGTACACTCTTTCTGACATGAATGCAAGCAGAGCCCCCTACCGTAAATGGAAAGTTATGTTGTGTATATCATATCTTGCACTGTTTTATTCTTTTTACAGAACATAACACATTTCATTCCATGATATGTCTCATTGCCTCATAACAATATGGCTGACGAATGACAACCGAGGAAAAAGAACATGTACCGTTGAGATTTGCATACAGGGCACTCGCTAATTGGTGCAATTTCTTCATTTTTTGAAAAAAAATAATAATTGTTATACTACGGTTTTGAATTTTGCTTCACCCTGTATATTTTTTTATACAACAACCAAATATACTAACTAAGTGTTGCAAACATCATAAAGGAGAAAGAAAACCTATACATTACAAGAAAAAGGTTTAAAAAATGAAGTTAGTACCTGTAGTTACATATGGAGGAATGGAACCCTTGCAGTATTGATGAGACCACGTATCACTCATCCTAAGTAGAAAACGTACGTCTTTAACCACAAATTTCTTCAATTTTCTTCAAAACTATACTAGTTGGTATAAATATGTTGTTAGGCAACATCTGAACAATATAACATATGTCATTTTTATATATATTATATTGTTGAGCACTCTTCCTAACTGCTATATATTTCAAGCTGTATCTCCGAAACTTCTGAACATATTTTAATGAAATAAAGCTCAAATTGAAGAACAGTACACTCTTTCTGACATGAATGCAAGCAGAGCCCCCTACCGTAAATGGAAAGTTATGTTGTGTATATCATATCTTGCACTGTTTTATTCTTTTTACAGAACATAACACATTTCATTCCATGATATGTCTCATTGCCTCATAACAATATGGCTGACGAATGACAACCGAGGAAAAAGAACATGTACCGTTGAGATTTGCATACAGGGCACTTGCTAATTGGTGCAATTTCTTCATTTTTTGAAAAAAAAATAATAATTGTTATACTACGGTTTTGAATTTTCCTTCACCCTGTATATTTTTTTTCATACAGCAACCAAATATACTAACTAAGTGTTGCAAACATCATAAAGGAGAAAGAAATCCTATACATTACAAGAAAAAGGTTTAAAAAATGAAGTTAGTACCTGTTGTTATATATGGAGCAATGGAACCCTTGCAATATTGATGAGACCACGTATCACTCATCCTAAGTAGAAAACGTACGTCTTTAACCACAAATGTCTTCAATTTTCTTCAAAACTATACTAGTTGGTATAAATATGTTGTTAGGCAACATCTCAACAATATAACATATGTCATTTTTATATATATTATATTGTTGAGCACTCTTCCTAACTGCTATATATTTCAGGCTATATCTCCGAAACTTCTGAACATATTTTAATGCAATAAAGCTCAAAGTGAAGAGTTTACACTCTTTCTGATAGGAATGCAAGCAGAGCCCCCTACCGTAAACGGAAAGTTATGTTGTGTATATCATATCTTGCACTGTTTTATTCTTTTTACAGAACATAACACATTTCATTCCATGATATGTCTCATTGCCTCATAACAATATGGCTGACGAATGACAACCGAGGAAAAAGAACATGTACCGTTCAGATTTGCATACAGGGCACTCGCTACTTGGTGCAATTTCTTCATTTTTTGAAAAAAAATAATAATTGTTATACTACGGTTTTGAATTTTGTTTCACCCTGTATATTTTTTTTATACAACAACCAAATATACTAACTAAGTGTTGCAAACATCATAAAGGAGAAAGAAAAAGTATACATTATTAGAAAAAGGTTTAAAAATGAAGTTAGTACCTGTAGTTATATATGGAGGATTGGAACCCTTGCAGTATTGATGAGACCACGTATCACTCATCCTAAGTAGAAAACGTACGTCTTTAACCACAAATTTCTTCAATTTTCTTCAAAACTATACTAGTTGGTATAAATATGTTGTTAGGCAACATCTCAACAATATAACATATGTCATTATTATATATATTATATTGTTGAGCACTCTTCCTAACTGCTATATATTTCAAGCTGTATCTCCGAAACTTCTGAACATATTTTAATGAAATAAAGCTCAAATTGAAGAACAGTACACTCTTTCTGACATGAATGCAAGCAGATCCCCCTACCGTAAATGGAAAGTTATGTTGTGTATATCATATCTTGCACTGTTTTATTCTTTTTACAGAACATAACACATTTCATTCCATGATATGTCTCATTGCCTCATAACAATATGGCTGACGAATGACAACCGAGGAAAAAGAACATGTACCGTTCAGATTTGCATACAGGGCACTCGCTAATTGGTGCAATTTCTTCATTTAAAAAAAAAAAAAATAATTGTTATACTACGGTTTTGAATTTTGCTTCACCCTGTATATTTTTTTCATACAACAACCAAATATACTAACTAAGTGTTGCAAACATCATAAAGGAGAAAGAAAACCTATACATTACAAGAAAAAGGTTTAAAAAATGAAGTTAGTACCTGTAGTTATTTATGGAGCAATGGAACCCTTGCAGTATTGATGAGACCACGTATCACTCATCCTAAGTAGAAAACGTACGTCTTTAACCACAAATTTCTTCAATTTTCTTCAAAACTATACTAGTTGGTATAAATATGTTGTTAGGCAACATCTGAACAATATAACATATGTCATTTTTATATATATTATATTGTTGGGCACACTTCCTAACTGCTATATATTTCAAGCTGTATCTCCGAAACTTCTGAACATATTTTAATGAAATAAAGCTCAAATTGAAGAACAGTACACTCTTTCTGACATGAATGCAAGCAGAGCCCCCTACCGTAAATGGAAAGTTATGTTGTGTATATCATATCTTGCACTGTTTTATTCTTTTTACAGAACATAACACATTTCATTCCATGATATGTCTCATTGCCTCATAACAATATGGCTGACGAATGACAACCGAGGAAAAAGAACATGTACCGTTGAGATTTGCATACAGGGCACTCGCTAATTGGTGCAATTTCTTCATTTTTTGAAAAAAAATAATAATTGTTATACTACGGTTTTGAATTTTGCTTCACCCTGTATATTTTTTTATACAACAACCAAATATACTAACTAAGTGTTGCAAACATCATAAAGGAGAAAGAAAACCTATACATTACAAGAAAAAGGTTTAAAAAATGAAGTTAGTACCTGTAGTTACATATGGAGGAATGGAACCCTTGCAGTATTGATGAGACCACGTATCACTCATCCTAAGTAGAAAACGTACGTCTTTAACCACAAATTTCTTCAATTTTCTTCAAAACTATACTAGTTGGTATAAATATGTTGTTAGGCAACATCTGAACAATATAACATATGTCATTTTTATATATATTATATTGTTGAGCACTCTTCCTAACTGCTATATATTTCAAGCTGTATCTCCGAAACTTCTGAACATATTTTAATGAAATAAAGCTCAAATTGAAGAACAGTACACTCTTTCTGACATGAATGCAAGCAGAGCCCCCTACCGTAAATGGAAAGTTATGTTGTGTATATCATATCTTGCACTGTTTTATTCTTTTTACAGAACATAACACATTTCATTCCATGATATGTCTCATTGCCTCATAACAATATGGCTGACGAATGACAACCGAGGAAAAAGAACATGTACCGTTGAGATTTGCATACAGGGCACTCGCTAATTGGTGCAATTTCTTCATTTTTTAAAAAAAAAATAATTGTTATACTACGGTTTTGAATTTTGTTTCACCCTGTATATTTTTTTCATACAACAACCAAATATACTAACTAAGTGTTGCAAACATCATAAAGGAGAAAGAAAACCTATACATTACAAGAAAAAGGTTTAAAAAATGAAGTTAGT
The DNA here is from genome assembly GCF_964235325.1 of Thermobia domestica. Lineage (NCBI taxonomy): Eukaryota > Metazoa > Arthropoda > Insecta > Zygentoma > Lepismatidae > Thermobia > Thermobia domestica. The sequence continues at coordinate 199,970,514 of NC_137461.1, forward strand.
ACCTGTAGTTATTTATGGAGCAATGGAACCCTTGCAGTATTGATGAGACCACGTATCACTCATCCTAAGTAGAAAACGTACGTCTTTAACCACAAATTTCTTCAATTTTCTTCAAAACTATACTAGTTGGTATAAATATGTTGTTAGGCAACATCTCAACAATATAACATATGTCATTTTTATATATATTATATTGTTGAGCACACTTCCTAACTGCTATATATTTCAAGCTGTATCTCCGAAACTTCTGAACATATTTTAATGAAATAAAGCTCAAATTGAAGAACAGTACACTCTTTCTGACATGAATGCAAGCAGATCCCCCTACCGTAAATGGAAAGTTATGTTGTGTATATCATATCTTGCACTGTTTTATTCTTTTTACAGAACATAACACATTTCATTCCATGATATGTCTCATTGCCTCATAACAATATGGCTGACGAATGACAACCGAGGAAAAAGAACATGTACCGTTCAGATTTGCATACAGGGCACTCGCTAATTGGTGCAATTTCTTCATTTTTAAAAAAAAAAATAATTGTTATACTACGGTTTTGAATTTTGCTTCACCCTGTATATTTTTTTCATACAACAACCAAATATACTAACTAAGTGTTGCAAACATCATAAAGGAGAAAGAAAACCTATACATTACAAGAAAAAGGTTTAAAAAATGAAGTTAGTACCTGTAGTTATTTATGGAGCAATGGAACCCTTGCAGTATTGATGAGACCACGTATCACTCATCCTAAGTAGAAAACGTACGTCTTTAACCACAAATTTCTTCAATTTTCTTCAAAACTATACTAGTTGGTATAAATATGTTGTTAGGCAACATCTGAACAATATAACATATGTCATTTTTATATATATTATATTGTTGGGCACACTTCCTAACTGCTATATATTTCAAGCTGTATCTCCGAAACTTCTGAACATATTTTAATGAAATAAAGCTCAAATTGAAGAACAGTACACTCTTTCTGACATGAATGCAAGCAGAGCCCCCTACCGTAAATGGAAAGTTATGTTGTGTATATCATATCTTGCACTGTTTTATTCTTTTTACAGAACATAACACATTTCATTCCATGATATGTCTCATTGCCTCATAACAATATGGCTGACGAATGACAACCGAGGAAAAAGAACATGTACCGTTGAGATTTGCATACAGGGCACTCGCTAATTGGTGCAATTTCTTCATTTTTTGAAAAAAAAATAATAATTGTTATACTACGGTTTTGAATTTTGCTTCACCCTGTATATTTTTTTATACAACAACCAAATATACTAACTAAGTGTTGCAAGCATCATAAAGGAGAAAGAAAACCTATACATTACAAGAAAAAGGTTTAAAAAATGAAGTTAGTACCTGTAGTTACATATGGAGGAATGGAACCCTTGCAGTATTGATGAGACCACGTATCACTCATCCTAAGTAGAAAACGTACGTCTTTAACCACAAATTTCTTCAATTTTCTTCAAAACTATACTAGTTGGTATAAATATGTTGTTAGGCAACATCTCAACAATATAACATATGTCATTTTTATATATATTATATTGTTGAGCACTCTTCCTAACTGCTATATATTTCAAGCTGTATCTCCGAAACTTCTGAACATATTTTAATGAAATAAAGCTCAAATTGAAGAACAGTACACTCTTTCTGACATGAATGCAAGCAGAGCCCCCTACCGTAAATGGAAAGTTATGTTGTGTATATCATATCTTGCACTGTTTTATTCTTTTTACAGAACATAACACATTTCATTCCATGATATGTCTCATTGCCTCATAACAATATGGCTGACGAATGACAACCGAGGAAAAAGAACATGTACCGTTGAGATTTGCATACAGGGCACTTGCTAATTGGTGCAATTTCTTCATTTTTTGAAAAAAAAAATAATAATTGTTATACTACGGTTTTGAATTTTGCTTCACCCTGTATATTTTTTTTCATACAGCAACCAAATATACTAACTAAGTGTTGCAAACATCATAAAGGAGAAAGAAATCCTATACATTACAAGAAAAAGGTTTAAAAAATGAAGTTAGTACCTGTTGTTATATATGGAGCAATGGAACCCTTGCAATATTGATGAGACCACGTATCACTCATCCTAAGTAGAAAACGTACGTCTTTAACCACAAATGTCTTCAATTTTCTTCAAAACTATACTAGTTGGTATAAATATGTTGTTAGGCAACATCTCAACAATATAACATATGTCATTTTTATATATATTATATTGTTGAGCACTCTTCCTAACTGCTATATATTTCAGGCTATATCTCCGAAACTTCTGAACATATTTTAATGCAATAAAGCTCAAATTGAAGAGTTTACACTGTTTCTGATAGGAATGCAAGCAGAGCCCCCTACCGTAAACGGAAAGTTATGTTGTGTATATCATATCTTGCACTGTTTTATTCTTTTTACAGAACATAACACATTTCATTCCATGATATGTCTCATTGCCTCATAACAATATGGCTGACGAATGACAACCGAGGAAAAAGAACATGTACCGTTCAGATTTGCATACAGGGCACTCGCTACTTGGTGCAATTTCTTCATTTTTTGAAAAAAAATAATAATTGTTATACTACGGTTTTGAATTTTGTTTCACCCTGTATATTTTTTTTATACAACAACCAAATATACTAACTAAGTGTTGCAAACATCATAAAGGAGAAAGAAAAAGTATACATTATTAGAAAAAGGTTTAAAAATGAAGTTAGTACCTGTAGTTATATATGGAGGATTGGAACCCTTGCAGTATTGATGAGACCACGTATCACTCATCCTAAGTAGAAAACGTACGTCTTTAACCACAAATTTCTTCAATTTTCTTCAAAACTATACTAGTTGGTATAAATATGTTGTTAGGCAACATCTCAACAATATAACATATGTCATTATTACATATATTATATTGTTGAGCACTCTTCCTAACTGCTATATATTTCAAGCTGTATCTCCGAAACTTCTGAACATATTTTAATGAAATAAAGCTCAAATTGAAGAACAGTACACTCTTTCTGACATGAATGCAAGCAGATCCCCCTACCGTAAATGGAAAGTTATGTTGTGTATATCATATCTTGCACTGTTTTATTCTTTTTACAGAACATAACACATTTCATTCCATGATATGTCTCATTGCCTCATAACAATATGGCTGACGAATGACAACCGAGGAAAAAGAACATGTACCGTTCAGATTTGCATACAGGGCACTCGCTAATTGGTGCAATTTCTTCATTTTTTTTAAAAAAAAATAATTGTTATACTACGGTTTTGAATTTTGCTTCACCCTGTATATTTTTTTCATACAACAACCAAATATACTAACTAAGTTTTGCAAACATCATAAAGGAGAAAGAAAACCTATACATTACAAGAAAAAGGTTTAAAAAATGAAGTTAGTACCTGTAGTTATTTATGGAGCAATGGAACCCTTGCAGTATTGATGAGACCACGTATCACTCATCCTAAGTAGAAAACGTACGTCTTTAACCACAAATTTCTTCAATTTTCTTCAAAACTATACTAGTTGGTATAAATATGTTGTTAGGCAACATCTGAACAATATAACATATGTCATTTTTATATATATTATATTGTTGGGCACACTTCCTAACTGCTATATATTTCAAGCTGTATCTCCGAAACTTCTGAACATATTTTAATGAAATAAAGCTCAAATTGAAGAACAGTACACTCTTTCTGACATGAATGCAAGCAGAGCCCCCTACCGTAAATGGAAAGTTATGTTGTGTATATCATATCTTGCACTGTTTTGATCTTTTTACAGAACATAACACATTTCATTCCATGATATGTCTCATTGCCTCATAACAATATGGCTGACGAATGACAACCGAGGAAAAAGAACATGTACCGTTGAGATTTGCATACAGGGCACTCGCTAATTGGTGCAATTTCTTCATTTTTTGAAAAAAAATAATAATTGTTATACTACGGTTTTGAATTTTGCTTCACCCTGTATATTTTTTTATACAACAACCAAATATACTAACTAAGTGTTGCAAACATCATAAAGGAGAAAGAAAACCTATACATTACAAGAAAAAGGTTTAAAAAATGAAGTTAGTACCTGTAGTTACATATGGAGGAATGGAACCCTTGCAGTATTGATGAGACCACGTATCACTCATCCTAAGTAGAAAACGTACGTCTTTAACCACAAATTTCTTCAATTTTCTTCAAAACTATACTAGTTGGTATAAATATGTTGTTAGGCAACATCTCAACAATATAACATATGTCATTTTTATATATATTATATTGTTGAGCACTCTTCCTAACTGCTATATATTTCAAGCTGTATCTCCGAAACTTCTGAACATATTTTAATGAAATAAAGCTCAAATTGAAGAACAGTACACTCTTTCTGACATGAATGCAAGCAGAGCCCCCTACCGTAAATGGAAAGTTATGTTGTGTATATCATATCTTGCACTGTTTTATTCTTTTTACAGAACATAACACATTTCATTCCATGATATGTCTCATTGCCTCATAACAATATGGCTGACGAATGACAACCGAGGAAAAAGAACATGTACCGTTCAGATTTGCATACAGGGCACTCGCTAATTGGTGCAATTTCTTCATTTTTTAAAAAAAAATAATTGTTATACTACGGTTTTGAATTTTGCTTCACCCTGTATATTTTTTTCATACAAAAACCAAATATACTAACTAAGTGTTGCAAACATCATAAAGGAGAAAGAAAACCTATACATTACTAGAAAAAGGTTTAAAAAATGAAGATAGTACCTGTAGTTATTTATGGAGCAATGGAACCCTTGCAGTATTGATGAGACCACGTATCACTCATCCTAAGTAGAAAACGTACGTCTTTAACCACAAATTTCTTCAATTTTCTTCAAAACTATACTAGTTGGTATAAATATGTTGTTAGGCAACATCTCAACAATATAACATATGTCATTTTTATATATATTATATTGTTGGGCACACTTCCTAACTGCTATATATTTCAAGCTGTATCTCCGAAACTTCTGAACATATTTTAATGAAATAAAGCTCAAATTGAAGAACAGTACACTCTTTCTGACATGAATGCAAGCAGAGCCCCCTACCGTAAATGGAAAGTTATGTTGTGCATATCATATCTTGCACTGTTTTATTCTTTTTACAGAACATAACACATTTCATTCCATGATATGTCTCATTGCCTCATAACAATATGGCTGACGAATGACAAGCGAGGAAAAAGAACATGTACCGTTGAGATTTGCATACAGGGCACTCGCTAATTGGTGCAATTTCTTCATTTTTTGAAAAAAAAATAATAATTGTTATACTACGGTTTTGAATTTTGCTTCACCCTGTATATTTTTTTATACAACAACCAAATATACTAACTAAGTGTTGCAAACATCATAAAGGAGAAAGAAAACCTATACATTACAAGAAAAAGGTTTAAAAAATGAAGTTAGTACCTGTAGTTACATATGGAGGAATGGAACCCTTGCAGTATTGATGAGACCACGTATCACTCATCCTAAGTAGAAAACGTACGTCTTTAACCACAAATTTCTTCAATTTTCTTCAAAACTATACTAGTTGGTATAAATATGTTGTTAGGCAACATCTCAACAATATAACATATGTCATTTTTATATATATTATATTGTTGAGCACTCTTCCTAACTGCTATATATTTCAAGCTGTATCTCCGAAACTTCTGAACATATTTTAATGAAATAAAGCTCAAATTGAAGAACAGTACACTCTTTCTGACATGAATGCAAGCAGAGCCCCCTACCGTAAATGGAAAGTTATGTTGTGTATATCATATCTTGCACTGTTTTATTCTTTTTACAGAACATAACACATTTCATTCCATGATATGTCTCATTGCCTCATAACAATATGGCTGACGAATGACAACCGAGGAAAAAGAACATGTACCGTTGAGATTTGCATACAGGGCACTTGCTAATTGGTGCAATTTCTTCATTTTTTGAAAAAAAAATAATAATTGTTATACTACGGTTTTGAATTTTGCTTCACCCTGTATATTTTTTTTTCATACAACAACCAAATATACTAACTAAGTGTTGCAAACATCATAAAGGAGAAAGAAATCCTATACATTACAAGAAAAAGGTTTAAAAAATGATGTTAGTACCTGTTGTTATATATGGAGCAATGGAACCCTTGCAGTATTGATGAGACCACGTATCACTCATCCTAAGTAGAAAACGTACGTCTTTAACCACAAATTTCTTCAATTTTCTTCAAAACTATACTAGTTGGTATAAATATGTTGTTAGGCAACATCTCAACAATATAACATATGTCATTTTTATATATATTATATTGTTGAGCACTCTTCCTAACTGCTATATATTTCAGGCTATATCTCCGAAACTTCTGAACATATTTTAATGCAATAAAGCTCAAATTGAAGAGTTTACACTCTTTCCGATAGGAATGCAAGCAGAGCCCCCTACCGTAAATGGAAAGTTATGTTGTGTATATCATATCTTGCACTGTTTTATTCTTTTTACAGAACATAACACATTTCATTCCATGATATGTCTCATTGCCTCATAACAATATGGCTGACGAATGACAACCGAGGAAAAAGAACATGTACCGTTGAGATTTGCATACAGGGCACTCGCTAATTGGTGCAATTTCTTCATTTTTTGAAAAAAAATAATAATTGTTATACTACGGTTTTGAATTTTGCTTCACCCTGTATATTTTTTTATACAACAACCAAATATACTAACTAAGTGTTGCAAACATCATAAAGGAGAAAGAAAACCTATACATTACAAGAAAAAGGTTTAAAAAATGAAGTTAGTACCTGTAGTTACATATGGAGGAATGGAACCCTTGCAGTATTGATGAGACCACGTATCACTCATCCTAAGTAGAAAACGTACGTCTTTAACCACAAATTTCTTCAATTTTCTTCAAAACTATACTAGTTGGTATAAATATGTTGTTAGGCAACATCTCAACAATATAACATATGTCATTTTTATATATATTATATTGTTGAGCACTCTTCCTAACTGCTATATATTTCAAGCTGTATCTCCGAAACTTCTGAACATATTTTAATGAAATAAAGCTCAAATTGAAGAACAGTACACTCTTTCTGACATGAATGCAAGCAGAGCCCCTACCGTAAATGGAAAGTTATGTTGTGTATATCATATCTTGCACTGTTTTATTCTTTTTACAGAACATAACACATTTCATTCCATGATATGTCTCATTGCCTCATAACAATATGGCTGACGAATGACAACCGAGGAAAAAGAACATGTACCGTTCAGATTTGCATACAGGGCACTCGCTAATTGGTGCAATTTCTTCATTTTTTAAAAAAAAAATAATTGTTATACTACGGTTTTGAATTTTGCTTCACCCTGTATATTTTTTTCATACAAAAACCAAATATACTAACTAAGTGTTGCAAACATCATAAAGGAGAAAGAAAACCTATACATTACAAGAAAAAGGTTTAAAAAATGAAGTTAGTACCTGTAGTTATTTATGGAGCAATGGAACCCTTGCAGTATTGATGAGACCACGTATCACTCATCCTAAGTAGAAAACGTACGTCTTTAACCACAAATTTCTTCAATTTTCTTCAAAACTATACTAGTTGGTATAAATATGTTGTTAGGCAACATCTCAACAATATAACATATGTCATTTTTATATATATTATATTGTTGGGCACACTTCCTAACTGCTATATATTTCAAGCTGTATCTCCGAAACTTCTGAACATATTTTAATGAAATAAAGCTCAAATTGAAGAACAGTACACTCTTTCTGACATGAATGCAAGCAGAGCCCCCTACCGTAAATGGAAAGTTATGTTGTGCATATCATATCTTGCACTGTTTTATTCTTTTTACAGAACATAACACATTTCATTCCATGATATGTCTCATTGCCTCATAACAATATGGCTGACGAATGACAACCGAGGAAAAAGAACATGTACCGTTGAGATTTGCATACAGGGCACTCGCTAATTGGTGCAATTTCTTCATTTTTTGAAAAAAAAATAATAATTGTTATACTACGGTTTTGAATTTTGCTTCACCCTGTATATTTTTTTATACAACAACCAAATATACTAACTAAGTGTTGCAAACATCATAAAGGAGAAAGAAAACCTATACATTACAAGAAAAAGGTTTAAAAAATGAAGTTAGTACCTGTAGTTACATATGGAGGAATGGAACCCTTGCAGTATTGATGAGACCACGTATCACTCATCCTAAGTAGAAAACGTACGTCTTTAACCACAAATTTCTTCAATTTTCTTCAAAACTATACTAGTTGGTATAAATATGTTGTTAGGCAACATCTCAACAATATAACATATGTCATTTTTATATATATTATATTGTTGAGCACTCTTCCTAACTGCTATATATTTCAAGCTGTATCTCCGAAACTTCTGAACATATTTTAATGAAATAAAGCTCAAATTGAAGAACAGTACACTCTTTCTGACATGAATGCAAGCAGAGCCCCCTACCGTAAATGGAAAGTTATGTTGTGTATATCATATCTTGCACTGTTTTATTCTTTTTACAGAACATAACACATTTCATTCCATGATATGTCTCATTGCCTCATAACAATATGGCTGACGAATGACAACCGAGGAAAAAGAACATGTACCGTTGAGATTTGCATACAGGGCACTTGCTAATTGGTGCAATTTCTTCATTTTTTGAAAAAAAAATAATAATTGTTATACTACGGTTTTGAATTTTGCTTCACCCTGTATATTTTTTTTTCATACAGCAACCAAATATACTAACTAAGTGTTGCAAACATCATAAAGGAGAAAGAAATCCTATACATTACAAGAAAAAGGTTTAAAAAATGATGTTAGTACCTGTTGTTATATATGGAGCAATGGAACCCTTGCAGTATTGATGAGACCACGTATCACTCATCCTAAGTAGAAAACGTACGTCTTTAACCACAAATTTCTTCAATTTTCTTCAAAACTATACTAGTTGGTATAAATATGTTGTTAGGCAACATCTCAACAATATAACATATGTCATTTTTATATATATTATATTGTTGAGCACTCTTCCTAACTGCTATATATTTCAGGCTATATCTCCGAAACTTCTGAACATATTTTAATGCAATAAAGCTCAAATTGAAGAGTTTACACTCTTTCCGATAGGAATGCAAGCAGAGCCCCCTACCGTAAATGGAAAGTTATGTTGTGTATATCATATCTTGCACTGTTTTATTCTTTTTACAGAACATAACACATTTCATTCCATGATATGTCTCATTGCCTCATAACAATATGGCTGACGAATGACAACCGAGGAAAAAGAACATGTACCGTTGAGATTTGCATACAGGGCACTCGCTAATTGGTGCAATTTCTTCATTTTTTGAAAAAAAATAATAATTGTTATACTACGGTTTTGAATTTTGCTTCACCCTGTATATTTTTTTATACAACAACCAAATATACTAACTAAGTGTTGCAAACATCATAAAGGAGAAAGAAAACCTATACATTACAAGAAAAAGGTTTAAAAAATGAAGTTAGTACCTGTAGTTACATATGGAGGAATGGAACCCTTGCAGTATTGATGAGACCACGTATCACTCATCCTAAGTAGAAAACGTACGTCTTTAACCACAAATTTCTTCAATTTTCTTCAAAACTATACTAGTTGGTATAAATATGTTGTTAGGCAACATCTCAACAATATAACATATGTCATTTTTATATATATTATATTGTTGAGCACTCTTCCTAACTGCTATATATTTCAAGCTGTATCTCCGAAACTTCTGAACATATTTTAATGAAATAAAGCTCAAATTGAAGAACAGTACACTCTTTCTGACATGAATGCAAGCAGAGCCCCTACCGTAAATGGAAAGTTATGTTGTGTATATCATATCTTGCACTGTTTTATTCTTTTTACAGAACATAACACATTTCATTCCATGATATGTCTCATTGCCTCATAACAATATGGCTGACGAATGACAACCGAGGAAAAAGAACATGTACCGTTCAGATTTGCATACAGGGCACTCGCTAATTGGTGCAATTTCTTCATTTTTTTAAAAAAAAATAATTGTTATACTACGGTTTTGAATTTTGCTTCACCCTGTATATTTTTTTCATACAACAACCAAATATACTAACTAAGTGTTGCAAACATCATAAAGGAGAAAGAAAACCTATACATTACAAGAAAAAGGTTTAAAAAATGAAGTTAGTACCTGTAGTTATTTATGGAGCAATGGAACCCTTGCAGTATTGATGAGACCACGTATCACTCATCCTAAGTAGAAAACGTACGTCTTTAACCACAAATTTCTTCAATTTTCTTCAAAACTATACTAGTTGGTATAAATATGTTGTTAGTCAACATCTCAACAATATAACATATGTCATTTTTATATATATTATATTGTTGAGCACACTTCCTAACTGCTATATATTTCAAGCTGTATCTCCGAAACTTCTGAACATATTTTAATGAAATAAAGCTCAAATTGAAGAACAGTACACTCTTTCTGACATGAATGCAAGCAGATCCCCCTACCGTAAATGGAAAGTTATGTTGTGCATATCATATCTTGCACTGTTTTATTCTTTTTACAGAACATAACACATTTCATTCCATGATATGTCTCATTGCCTCATAACAATATGGCTGACGAATGACAACCGAGGAAAAAGAACATGTACCGTTGAGATTTGCATACAGGGCACTCGCTAATTGGTGCAATTTCTTCATTTTTTGAAAAAAAAATAATAATTGTTATACTACGGTTTTGAATTTTGCTTCACCCTGTATATTTTTTTATACAACAACCAAATATACTAACTAAGTGTTGCAAACATCATAAAGGAGAAAGAAAACCTATACATTACAAGAAAAAGGTTTAAAAAATGAAGTTAGTACCTGTAGTTACATATGGAGGAATGGAACCCTTGCAGTATTGATGAGACCACGTATCACTCATCCTAAGTAGAAAACGTACGTCTTTAACCACAAATTTCTTCAATTTTCTTCAAAACTATACTAGTTGGTATAAATATGTTGTTAGGCAACATCTCAACAATATAACATATGTCATTTTTATATATATTATATTGTTGAGCACTCTTCCTAACTGCTATATATTTCAAGCTGTATCTCCGAAACTTCTGAACATATTTTAATGAAATAAAGCTCAAATTGAAGAACAGTACACTCTTTCTGACATGAATGCAAGCAGAGCCCCCTACCGTAAATGGAAAGTTATGTTGTGTATATCATATCTTGCACTGTTTTATTCTTTTTACAGAACATAACACATTTCATTCCATGATATGTCTCATTGCCTCATAACAATATGGCTGACGAATGACAACCGAGGAAAAAGAACATGTACCGTTGAGATTTGCATACAGGGCACTTGCTAATTGGTGCAATTTCTTCATTTTTTGAAAAAAAAATAATAATTGTTATACTACGGTTTTGAATTTTGCTTCACCCTGTATATTTTTTTTTCATACAGCAACCAAATATACTAACTAAGTGTTGCAAACATCATAAAGGAGAAAGAAATCCTATACATTACAAGAAAAAGGTTTAAAAAATGATGTTAGTACCTGTTGTTATATATGGAGCAATGGAACCCTTGCAGTATTGATGAGACCACGTATCACTCATCCTAAGTAGAAAACGTACGTCTTTAACCACAAATTTCTTCAATTTTCTTCAAAACTATACTAGTTGGTATAAATATGTTGTTAGGCAACATCTCAACAATATAACATATGTCATTTTTATATATATTATATTGTTGAGCACTCTTCCTAACTGCTATATATTTCAGGCTATATCTCCGAAACTTCTGAACATATTTTAATGCAATAAAGCTCAAATTGAAGAGTTTACACTCTTTCCGATAGGAATGCAAGCAGAGCCCCCTACCGTAAATGGAAAGTTATGTTGTGTATATCATATCTTGCACTGTTTTATTCTTTTTACAGAACATAACACATTTCATTCCATGATATGTCTCATTGCCTCATAACAATATGGCTGACGAATGACAACCGAGGAAAAAGAACATGTACCGTTGAGATTTGCATACAGGGCACTCGCTAATTGGTGCAATTTCTTCATTTTTTGAAAAAAAATAATAATTGTTATACTACGGTTTTGAATTTTGCTTCACCCTGTATATTTTTTTATACAACAACCAAATATACTAACTAAGTGTTGCAAACATCATAAAGGAGAAAGAAAACCTATACATTACAAGAAAAAGGTTTAAAAAATGAAGTTAGTACCTGTAGTTACATATGGAGGAATGGAACCCTTGCAGTATTGATGAGACCACGTATCACTCATCCTAAGTAGAAAACGTACGTCTTTAACCACAAATTTCTTCAATTTTCTTCAAAACTATACTAGTTGGTATAAATATGTTGTTAGGCAACATCTCAACAATATAACATATGTCATTTTTATATATATTATATTGTTGAGCACTCTTCCTAACTGCTATATATTTCAAGCTGTATCTCCGAAACTTCTGAACATATTTTAATGAAATAAAGCTCAAATTGAAGAACAGTACACTCTTTCTGACATGAATGCAAGCAGAGCCCCTACCGTAAATGGAAAGTTATGTTGTGTATATCATATCTTGCACTGTTTTATTCTTTTTACAGAACATAACACATTTCATTCCATGATATGTCTCATTGCCTCATAACAATATGGCTGACGAATGACAACCGAGGAAAAAGAACATGTACCGTTCAGATTTGCATACAGGGCACTCGCTAATTGGTGCAATTTCTTCATTTTTTTAAAAAAAAATAATTGTTATACTACGGTTTTGAATTTTGCTTCACCCTGTATATTTTTTTCATACAACAACCAAATATACTAACTAAGTGTTGCAAACATCATAAAGGAGAAAGAAAACCTATACATTACAAGAAAAAGGTTTAAAAAATGAAGTTAGTACCTGTAGTTATTTATGGAGCAATGGAACCCTTGCAGTATTGATGAGACCACGTATCACTCATCCTAAGTAGAAAACGTACGTCTTTAACCACAAATTTCTTCAATTTTCTTCAAAACTATACTAGTTGGTATAAATATGTTGTTAGTCAACATCTCAACAATATAACATATGTCATTTTTATATATATTATATTGTTGAGCACACTTCCTAACTGCTATATATTTCAAGCTGTATCTCCGAAACTTCTGAACATATTTTAATGAAATAAAGCTCAAATTGAAGAACAGTACACTCTTTCTGACATGAATGCAAGCAGATCCCCCTACCGTAAATGGAAAGTTATGTTGTGTATATCATATCTTGCACTGTTTTATTCTTTTTACAGAACATAACACATTTCATTCCATGATATATCTCATTGCCTCATAACAATATGGCTGACGAATGACAACCGAGGAAAAAGAACATGTACCGTTCAGATTTGCATACAGGGCACTCGCTAATTGGTGCAATTTCTTCATTTTTTAAAAAAAAAATAATTGTTATACTACGGTTTTGAATTTTGCTTCACCCTGTATATTTTTTTCATACAAAAACCAAATATACTAACTAAGTGTTGCAAACATCATAAAGGAGAAAGAAAACCTATACATTACAAGAAAAAGGTTTAAAAAATGAAGTTAGTACCTGTAGTTATTTATGGAGCAATGGAACCCTTGCAGTATTGATGAGACCACGTATCACTCATCCTAAGTAGAAAACGTACGTCTTTAACCACAAATTTCTTCAATTTTCTTCAAAACTATACTAGTTGGTATAAATATGTTGTTAGGCAACATCTGAACAATATAACATATGTCATTTTTATATATATTATATTGTTGGGCACACTTCCTAACTGCTATATATTTCAAGCTGTATCTCCGAAACTTCTGAACATATTTTAATGAAATAAAGCTCAAATTGAAGAACAGTACACTCTTTCTGACATGAATGCAAGCAGAGCCCCCTACCGTAAATGGAAAGTTATGTTGTGCATATCATATCTTGCACTGTTTTATTCTTTTTACAGAACATAACACATTTCATTCCATGATATGTCTCATTGCCTCATAACAATATGGCTGACGAATGACAACCGAGGAAAAAGAACATGTACCGTTGAGATTTGCATACAGGGCACTCGCTAATTGGTGCAATTTCTTCATTTCTTGAAAAAAAAATAATAATTGTTATACTACGGTTTTGAATTTTGCTTCACCCTGTATATTTTTTTATACAACAACCAAATATACTAACTAAGTGTTGCAAACATCATAAAGGAGAAAGAAAACCTATACATTACAAGAAAAAGGTTTAAAAAATGAAGTTAGTACCTGTAGTTACATATGGAGGAATGGAACCCTTGCAGTATTGATGAGACCACGTATCACTCATCCTAAGTAGAAAACGTACGTCTTTAACCACAAATTTCTTCAATTTTCTTCAAAACTATACTAGTTGGTATAAATATGTTGTTAGGCAACATCTCAACAATATAACATATGTCATTTTTATATATATTATATTGTTGAGCACTCTTCCTAACTGCTATATATTTCAAGCTGTATCTCCGAAACTTCTGAACATATTTTAATGAAATAAAGCTCAAATTGAAGAACAGTACACTCTTTCTGACATGAATGCAAGCAGAGCCCCCTACCGTAAATGGAAAGTTATGTTGTGTATATCATATCTTGCACTGTTTTATTCTTTTTACAGAACATAACACATTTCATTCCATGATATGTCTCATTGCCTCATAACAATATGGCTGACGAATGACAACCGAGGAAAAAGAACATGTACCGTTGAGATTTGCATACAGGGCACTTGCTAATTGGTGCAATTACTTCATTTTTTGAAAAAAAAATAATAATTGTTATACTACGGTTTTGAATTTTGCTTCACCCTGTATATTTTTTTCATACAGCAACCAAATATACTAACTAAGTGTTGCAAACATCATAAAGGAGAAAGAAATCCTATACATTACAAGAAAAAGGTTTAAAAAATGATGTTAGTACCTGTTGTTATATATGGAGCAATGGAACCCTTGCAGTATTGATGAGACCACGTATCACTCATCCTAAGTAGAAAACGTACGTCTTTAACCACAAATTTCTTCAATTTTCTTCAAAACTATACTAGTTGGTATAAATATGTTGTTAGGCAACATCTCAACAATATAACATATGTCATTTTTATATATATTATATTGTTGAGCACTCTTCCTAACTGCTATATATTTCAGGCTATATCTCCGAAACTTCTGAACATATTTTAATGCAATAAAGCTCAAATTGAAGAGTTTACACTCTTTCTGATAGGAATGCAAGCAGAGCCCCCTACCGTAAACGGAAAGTTATGTTGTGTATATCATATCTTGCACTGTTTTATTCTTTTTACAGAACATAACACATTTCATTCCATGATATGTCTCATTGCCTCATAACAATATGGCTGACGAATGACAACCGAGGAAAAAGAACATGTACCGTTCAGATTTGCATACAGGGCACTCGCTAATTGGTGCAATTTCTTCATTTTTTGAAAAAAAAATAATAATTGTTATACTACGGTTTTGAATTTTGCTTCACCCTGTATATTTTTTTATACAACAACCAAATATACAAACTAAGTGTTGCAAACCTCATAAAGGAGAAAGAAAACCTATACATTACAAGAAAAAGGTTTAAAAAATGAAGTTAGTACCTGTAGTTACATATGGAGGAATGGAACCCTTGCAGTATTGATGAGACCACGTATCACTCATCCTAAGTAGAAAACGTACGTCTTTAACCACAAATTTCTTCAATTTTCTTCAAAACTATACTAGTTGGTATAAATATGTTGTTAGGCAACATCTCAACAATATAACATATGTCATTTTTATATATATTATATTGTTGAGCACTCTTCCTAACTGCTATATATTTCAAGCTGTATCTCCGAAACTTCTGAACATATTTTAATGAAATAAAGCTCAAATTGAAGAACAGTACACTCTTTCTGACATGAATGCAAGCAGAGCCCCCTACCGTAAATGGAAAGTTATGTTGTGTATATCATATCTTGCACTGTTTTATTCTTTTTACAGAACATAACACATTTCATTCCATGATATGTCTCATTGCCTCATAACAATATGGCTGACGAATGACAACCGAGGAAAAAGAACATGTACCGTTGAGATTTGCATACAGGGCACTTGCTAATTGGTGCAATTTCTTCATTTTTTGAAAAAAAAATAATAATTGTTATACTACGGTTTTGAATTTTGCTTCACCCTGTATATTTTTTTTTTCATACAGCAACCAAATATACTAACTAAGTGTTGCAAACATCATAAAGGAAAAAGAAATCCTATACATTACAAGAAAAAGGTTTAAAAAATGATGTTAGTACCTGTTGTTATATATGGAGCAATGGAACCCTTGCAGTATTGATGAGACCACGTATCACTCATCCTAAGTAGAAAACGTACGTCTTTAACCACAAATTTCTTCAATTTTCTTCAAAACTATACTAGTTGGTATAAATATGTTGTTAGTCAACATCTCAACAATATAACATATGTCATTTTTATATATATTATATTGTTGAGCACTCTTCCTAACTGCTATATATTTCAGGCTATATCTCCGAAACTTCTGAACATATTTTAATGCAATAAAGCTCAAATTGAAGAGTTTACACTCTTTCTGATAGGAATGCAAGCAGAGCCCCCTACCGTAAACGGAAAGTTATGTTGTGTATATCATATCTTGCACTGTTTTATTCTTTTTACAGAACATAACACATTTCATTCCATGATATGTCTCATTGCCTCATAACAATATGGCTGACGAATGACAACCGAGGAAAAAGAACATGTACCGTTCAGATTTGCATACAGGGCACTCGCTAATTGGTGCAATTTCTTCATTTTTTGTAAAAAAAATAATAATTGTTATACTACGGTTTTTAATTTTGCTTCACCCTGTATATTTTTTTATACAACAACCAAATATACTAACTAAGTGTTGCAAACCTCATAAAGGAGAAAGAAAACCTATACATTACAAGAAAAAGGTTTAAAAAATGAAGTTAGTACCTGTAGTTACATATGGAGGAATGGAACCCTTGCAGTATTGATGAGACCACGTATCACTCATCCTAAGTAGAAAACGTACGTCTTTAACCACAAATTTCTTCAATTTTCTTCAAAACTATACTAGTTGGTATAAATATGTTGTTAGGCAACATCTCAACAATATAACATATGTCATTTTTATATATATTATATTGTTGAGCACTCTTCCTAACTGCTATATATTTCAGGCTATATCTCCGAAACTTCTGAACATATTTTAATGCAATAAAGCTCAAATTGAAGAGTTTACACTCTTTCTGATAGGAATGCAAGCAGAGCCCCCTACCGTAAACGGAAAGTTATGTTGTGTATATCATATCTTGCACTGTTTTATTCTTTTTACAGAACATAACACATTTCATTCCATGATATGTCTCATTGCCTCATAACAATATGGCTGACGAATGACAACCGAGGAAAAAGAACATGTACCGTTGAGATTTGCATACAGGGCACTCGCTAATTGGTGCAATTTCTTCATTTTTTGAAAAAAAATAATAATTGTTATACTACGGTTTTGAATTTTGCTTCACCCTGTATATTTTTTTATACAACAACCAAATATACTAACTAAGTGTTGCAAACATCATAAAGGAGAAAGAAAACCTATACATTACAAGAAAAAGGTTTAAAAAATGAAGTTAGTACCTGTAGTTACATATGGAGGAATGGAACCCTTGCAGTATTGATGAGACCACGTATCACTCATCCTAAGTAGAAAACGTACGTCTTTAACCACAAATTTCTTCAATTTTCTTCAAAACTATACTAGTTGGTATAAATATGTTGTTAGGCAACATCTCAACAATATAACATATGTCATTTTTATATATATTATATTGTTGAGCACTCTTCCTAACTGCTATATATTTCAAGCTGTATCTCCGAAACTTCTGAACATATTTTAATGAAATAAAGCTCAAATTGAAGAACAGTACACTCTTTCTGACATGAATGCAAGCAGAGCCCCCTACCGTAAATGGAAAGTTATGTTGTGTATATCATATCTTGCACTGTTTTATTCTTTTTACAGAACATAACACATTTCATTCCATGATATGTCTCATTGCCTCATAACAATATGGCTGACGAATGACAACCGAGGAAAAAGAACATGTACCGTTCAGATTTGCATACAGGGCACTCGCTAATTGGTGCAATTTCTTCATTTTTTTAAAAAAAAATAATTGTTATACTACGGTTTTGAATTTTGCTTCACCCTGTATATTTTTTTCATACAACAACCAAATATACTAACTAAGTGTTGCAAACATCATAAAGGAGAAAGAAAACCTATACATTACAAGAAAAAGGTTTAAAAAATGAAGTTAGTACCTGTAGTTATTTATGGAGCAATGGAACCCTTGCAGTATTGATGAGACCACGTATCACTCATCCTAAGTAGAAAACGTACGTCTTTAACCACAAATTTCTTCAATTTTCTTCAAAACTATACTAGTTGGTATAAATATGTTGTTAGGCAACATCTCAACAATATAACATATGTCATTTTTATATATATTATATTGTTGAGCACACTTCCTAACTGCTATATATTTCAAGCTGTATCTCCGAAACTTCTGAACATATTTTAATGAAATAAAGCTCAAATTGAAGAACAGTACACTCTTTCTGACATGAATGCAAGCAGATCCCCCTACCGTAAATGGAAAGTTATGTTGTGTATATCATATCTTGCACTGTTTTATTCTTTTTACAGAACATAACACATTTCATTCCATGATATATCTCATTGCCTCATAACAATATGGCTGACGAATGACAACCGAGGAAAAAGAACATGTACCGTTCAGATTTGCATACAGGGCACTCGCTAATTGGTGCAATTTCTTCATTTTTTAAAAAAAAAATAATTGTTATACTACGGTTTTGAATTTTGCTTCACCCTGTATATTTTTTTCATACAAAAACCAAATATACTAACTAAGTGTTGCAAACATCATAAAGGAGAAAGAAATCCTATACATTACAAGAAAAAGGTTTAAAAATTGAAGTTAGTACCTGTAGTTATTTATGGAGCAATGGAACCCTTGCAGTATTGATGAGACCACGTATCACTCATCCTAAGTAGAAAACGTACGTCTTTAACCACAAATTTCTTCAATTTTCTTCAAAACTATACTAGTTGGTATAAATATGTTGTTAGGCAACATCTGAACAATATAACATATGTCATTTTTATATATATTATATTGTTGGGCACACTTCCTAACTGCTATATATTTCAAGCTGTATCTCCGAAACTTCTGAACATATTTTAATGAAATAAAGCTCAAATTGAAGAACAGTACACTCTTTCTGACATGAATGCAAGCAGAGCCCCCTACCGTAAATGGAAAGTTATGTTGTGCATATCATATCTTGCACTGTTTTATTCTTTTTACAGAACATAACACATTTCATTCCATGATATGTCTCATTGCCTCATAACAATATGGCTGACGAATGACAACCGAGGAAAAAGAACATGTACCGTTGAGATTTGCATACAGGGCACTCGCTAATTGGTGCAATTTCTTCATTTTTTGAAAAAAAATTAATAATTGTTATACTACGGTTTTGAATTTTGCTTCACCCTGTATATTTTTTTATACAACAACCAAATATACTAACTAAGTGTTGCAAACATCATAAAGGAGAAAGAAAACCTATACATTACAAGAAAAAGGTTTAAAAAATGAAGTTAGTACCTGTAGTTACATATGGAGGAATGGAACCCTTGCAGTATTGATGAGACCACGTATCACTCATCCTAAGTAGAAAACGTACGTCTTTAACCACAAATTTCTTCAATTTTCTTCAAAACTATACTAGTTGGTATAAATATGTTGTTAGGCAACATCTCAACAATATAACATATGTCATTTTTATATATATTATATTGTTGAGCACTCTTCCTAACTGCTATATATTTCAAGCTGTATCTCCGAAACTTCTGAACATATTTTAATGAAATAAAGCTCAAATTGAAGAACAGTACACTCTTTCTGACATGAATGCAAGCAGAGCCCCCTACCGTAAATGGAAAGTTATGTTGTGTATATCATATCTTGCACTGTTTTATTCTTTTTACAGAACATAACACATTTCATTCCATGATATGTCTCATTGCCTCATAACAATATGGCTGACGAATGACAACCGAGGAAAAAGAACA
This sequence comes from Thermobia domestica, assembly GCF_964235325.1. NCBI lineage: Eukaryota > Metazoa > Arthropoda > Insecta > Zygentoma > Lepismatidae > Thermobia > Thermobia domestica. The sequence continues at coordinate 199,990,947 of NC_137461.1, forward strand.
TGTACCGTTGAGATTTGCATACAGGGCACTTCCTAATTGGTGCAATTTCTTCATTTTTTGAAAAAAAAATAATAATTGTTATACTACGGTTTTGAATTTTGCTTCACCCTGTATATTTTTTTTTCATACAGCAACCAAATATACTAACTAAGTGTTGCAAACATCATAAAGGAGAAAGAAATCCTATACATTACAAGAAAAAGGTTTAAAAAATGATGTTAGTACCTGTTGTTATATATGGAGCAATGGAACCCTTGCAGTATTGATGAGACCACGTATCACTCATCCTAAGTAGAAAACGTACGTCTTTAACCACAAATTTCTTCAATTTTCTTCAAAACTATACTAGTTGGTATAAATATGTTGTTAGGCAACATCTCAACAATATAACATATGTCATTTTTATATATATTATATTGTTGAGCACTCTTCCTAACTGCTATATATTTCAGGCTATATCTCCGAAACTTCTGAACATATTTTAATGCAATAAAGCTCAAATTGAAGAGTTTACACTCTTTCTGATAGGAATGCAAGCAGAGCCCCCTACCGTAAACGGAAAGTTATGTTGTGTATATCATATCTTGCACTGTTTTATTCTTTTTACAGAACATAACACATTTCATTCCATGATATGTCTCATTGCCTCATAACAATATGGCTGACGAATGACAACCGAGGAAAAAGAACATGTACCGTTCAGATTTGCATACAGGGCACTCGCTAATTGGTGCAATTTCTTCATTTTTTGAAAAAAAAATAATAATTGTTATACTACGGTTTTGAATTTTGCTTCACCCTGTATATTTTTTTATACAACAACCAAATATACTAACTAAGTGTTGCAAACCTCATAAAGGAGAAAGAAAACCTATACATTACAAGAAAAAGGTTTAAAAAATGAAGTTAGTACCTGTAGTTACATATGGAGGAATGGAACCCTTGCAGTATTGATGAGACCACGTATCACTCATCCTAAGTAGAAAACGTACGTCTTTAACCACAAATTTCTTCAATTTTCTTCAAAACTATACTAGTTGGTATAAATATGTTGTTAGGCAACATCTCAACAATATAACATATGTCATTTTTATATATATTATATTGTTGAGCACTCTTCCTAACTGCTATATATTTCAAGCTGTATCTCCGAAACTTCTGAACATATTTTAATGAAATAAAGCTCAAATTGAAGAACAGTACACTCTTTCTGACATGAATGCAAGCATAGCCCCCTACCGTAAATGGAAAGTTATGTTGTGTATATCATATCTTGCACTGTTTTATTCTTTTTACAGAACATAACACATTTCATTCCATGATATGTCTCATTGCCTCATAACAATATGGCTGACGAATGACAACCGAGGAAAAAGAACATGTACCGTTGAGATTTGCATACAGGGCACTTGCTAATTGGTGCAATTTCTTCATTTTTTGAAAAAAAAATAATAATTGTTATACTACGGTTTTGAATTTTGCTTCACCCTGTATATTTTTTTTTTCATACAGCAACCAAATATACTAACTAAGTGTTGCAAACATCATAAAGGAGAAAGAAATCCTATACATTACAAGAAAAAGGTTTAAAAAATGATGTTAGTACCTGTTGTTATATATGGAGCAATGGAACCCTTGCAGTATTGATGAGACCACGTATCACTCATCCTAAGTAGAAAACGTACGTCTTTAACCACAAATTTCTTCAATTTTCTTCAAAACTATACTAGTTGGTATAAATATGTTGTTAGTCAACATCTCAACAATATAACATATGTCATTTTTATATATATTATATTGTTGAGCACTCTTCCTAACTGCTATATATTTCAGGCTATATCTCCGAAACTTCTGAACATATTTTAATGCAATAAAGCTCAAATTGAAGAGTTTACACTCTTTCTGATAGGAATGCAAGCAGAGCCCCCTACCGTAAATGGAAAGTTATGTTGTGTATATCATATCTTGCACTGTTTTATTCTTTTTACAGAACATAACACATTTCATTCCATGATATGTCTCATTGCCTCATAACAATATGGCTGACGAATGACAACCGAGGAAAAAGAACATGTACCGTTCAGATTTGCATACAGGGCACTCGCTAATTGGTGCAATTTCTTCATTTTTTGTAAAAAAAATAATAATTGTTATACTACGGTTTTGAATTTTGCTTCACCCTGTATATTTTTTTATACAACAACCAAATATACTAACTAAGTGTTGCAAACCTCATAAAGGAGAAAGAAAACCTATACATTACAAGAAAAAGGTTTAAAAAATGAAGTTAGTACCTGTAGTTACATATGGAGGAATGGAACCCTTGCAGTATTGATGAGACCACGTATCACTCATCCTAAGTAGAAAACGTACGTCTTTAACCACAAATTTCTTCAATTTTCTTCAAAACTATACTAGTTGGTATAAATATGTTGTTAGGCAACATCTCAACAATATAACATATGTCATTTTTATATATATTATATTGTTGAGCACTCTTCCTAACTGCTATATATTTCAGGCTATATCTCCGAAACTTCTGAACATATTTTAATGCAATAAAGCTCAAATTGAAGAGTTTACACTCTTTCTGATAGGAATGCAAGCAGAGCCCCCTACCGTAAACGGAAAGTTATGTTGTGTATATCATATCTTGCACTGTTTTATTCTTTTTACAGAACATAACACATTTCATTCCATGATATGTCTCATTGCCTCATAACAATATGGCTGACGAATGACAACCGAGGAAAAAGAACATGTACCGTTCAGATTTGCATACAGGGCACTCGCTAATTGGTGCAATTTCTTCATTTTTTGAAAAAAAAATAATAATTGTTATACTACGGTTTTGAATTTTGCTTCACCCTGTATATTTTTTTATACAACAACCAAATATACTAACTAAGTGTTGCAAACCTCATAAAGGAGAAAGAAAACCTATACATTACAAGAAAAAGGTTTAAAAAATGAAGTTAGTACCTGTAGTTACATATGGAGGAATGGAACCCTTGCAGTATTGATGAGACCACGTATCACTCATCCTAAGTAGAAAACGTACGTCTTTAACCACAAATTTCTTCAATTTTCTTCAAAACTATACTAGTTGGTATAAATATGTTGTTAGGCAACATCTCAACAATATAACATATGTCATTATTATATATATTATATTGTTGAGCACTCTTCCTAACTGCTATATATTTCAAGCTGTATCTCCGAAACTTCTGAACATATTTTAATGAAATAAAGCTCAAATTGAAGAACAGTACACTCTTTCTGACATGAATGCAAGCAGAGCCCCCTACCGTAAATGGAAAGTTATGTTGTGTATATCATATCTTGCACTGTTTTATTCTTTTTACAGAACATAACACATTTCATTCCATGATATGTCTCATTGCCTCATAACAATATGGCTGACGAATGACAACCGAGGAAAAAGAACATGTACCGTTGAGATTTGCATACAGGGCACTCGCTAATTGGTGCAATTTCTTCATTTTTTGAAAAAAAAATAATAATTGTTATACTACGGTTTTGAATTTTGCTTCACCCTGTATATTTTTTTCATACAAAAACCAAATATACTAACTAAGTGTTGCAAACATCATAAAGGAGAAAGAAAACCTATACATTACAAGAAAAAGGTTTAAAAAATGAAGTTAGTACCTGTAGTTATTTATGGAGCAATGGAACCCTTGCAGTATTGATGAGACCACGTATCACTCATCCTAAGTAGAAAACGTACGTCTTTAACCACAAATTTCTTCAATTTTCTTCAAAACTATACTAGTTGGTATAAATATGTTGTTAGGCAACATCTGAACAATATAACATATGTCATTTTTATATATATTATATTGTTGGGCACACTTCCTAACTGCTATATATTTCAAGCTGTATCTCCGAAACTTCTGAACATATTTTAATGAAATAAAGCTCAAATTGAAGAACAGTACACTCTTTCTGACACGAATGCAAGCAGAGCCCCCTACCGTAAATGGAAAGTTATGTTGTGCATATCATATCTTGCACTGTTTTATTCTTTTTACAGAACATAACACATTTCATTCCATGATATGTCTCATTGCCTCATAACAATATGGCTGACGAATGACAACCGAGGAAAAAGAACATGTACCGTTGAGATTTGCATACAGGGCACTCGCTAATTGGTGCAATTTCTTCATTTTTTGAAAAAAAAATAATAATTGTTATACTACGGTTTTGAATTTTGCTTCACCCTGTATATTTTTTTATACAACAACCAAATATACTAACTAAGTGTTGCAAACATCATAAAGGAGAAAGAAAACCTATACATTACAAGAAAAAGGTTTAAAAAATGAAGTTAGTACCTGTAGTTACATATGGAGGAATGGAACCCTTGCAGTATTGATGAGACCACGTATCACTCATCCTAAGTAGAAAACGTACGTCTTTAACCACAAATTTCTTCAATTTTCTTCAAAACTATACTAGTTGGTATAAATATGTTGTTAGGCAACATCTCAACAATATAACATATGTCATTTTTATATATATTATATTGTTGAGCACTCTTCCTAACTGCTATATATTTCAAGCTGTATCTCCGAAACTTCTGAACATATTTTAATGAAATAAAGCTCAAATTGAAGAACAGTACACTCTTTCTGACATGAATGCAAGCAGAGCCCCCTACCGTAAATGGAAAGTTATGTTGTGTATATCATATCTTGCACTGTTTTATTCTTTTTACAGAACATAACACATTTCATTCCATGATATGTCTCATTGCCTCATAACAATATGGCTGACGAATGACAACCGAGGAAAAAGAACATGTACCGTTGAGATTTGCATACAGGGCACTTGCTAATTGGTGCAATTTCTTCATTTTTTGAAAAAAAAATAATAATTGTTATACTACGGTTTTGAATTTTGCTTCACCCTGTATATTTTTTTTTCATACAGCAACCAAATATACTAACTAAGTGTTGCAAACATCATAAAGGAGAAAGAAATCCTATACATTACAAGAAAAAGGTTTAAAAAATGATGTTAGTACCTGTTGTTATATATGGAGCAATGGAACCCTTGCAGTATTGATGAGACCACGTATCACTCATCCTAAGTAGAAAACGTACGTCTTTAACCACAAATTTCTTCAATTTTCTTCAAAACTATACTAGTTGGTATAAATATGTTGTTAGGCAACATCTCAACAATATAACATATGTCATTTTTATATATATTATATTGTTGAGCACTCTTCCTAACTGCTATATATTTCAGGCTATATCTCCGAAACTTCTGAACATATTTTAATGCAATAAAGCTCAAATTGAAGAGTTTACACTCTTTCTGATAGGAATGCAAGCAGAGCCCCCTACCGTAAACGGAAAGTTATGTTGTGTATATCATATCTTGCACTGTTTTATTCTTTTTACAGAACATAACACATTTCATTCCATGATATGTCTCATTGCCTCATAACAATATGGCTGACGAATGACAACCGAGGAAAAAGAACATGTACCGTTCAGATTTGCATACAGGGCACTCGCTAATTGGTGCAATTTCTTCATTTTTTGAAAAAAAAATAATAATTGTTATACTACGGTTTTGAATTTTGCTTCACCCTGTATATTTTTTTATACAACAACCAAATATACTAACTAAGTGTTGCAAACCTCATAAAGGAGAAAGAAAACCTATACATTACAAGAAAAAGGTTTAAAAAATGAAGTTAGTACCTGTAGTTACATATGGAGGAATGGAACCCTTGCAGTATTGATGAGACCACGTATCACTCATCCTAAGTAGAAAACGTACGTCTTTAACCACAAATTTCTTCAATTTTCTTCAAAACTATACTAGTTGGTATAAATATGTTGTTAGGCAACATCTCAACAATATAACATATGTCATTTTTATATATATTATATTGTTGAGCACTCTTCCTAACTGCTATATATTTCAAGCTGTATCTCCGAAACTTCTGAACATATTTTAATGAAATAAAGCTCAAATTGAAGAACAGTACACTCTTTCTGACATGAATGCAAGCAGAGCCCCCTACCGTAAATGGAAAGTTATGTTGTGTATATCATATCTTGCACTGTTTTATTCTTTTTACAGAACATAACACATTTCATTCCATGATATGTCTCATTGCCTCATAACAATATGGCTGACGAATGACAACCGAGGAAAAAGAACATGTACCGTTGAGATTTGCATACAGGGCACTTGCTAATTGGTGCAATTTCTTCATTTTTTGAAAAAAAAATAATAATTGTTATACTACGGTTTTGAATTTTGCTTCACCCTGTATATTTTTTTTTCATACAGCAACCAAATATACTAACTAAGTGTTGCAAACATCATAAAGGAGAAAGAAATCCTATACATTACAAGAAAAAGGTTTAAAAAATGATGTTAGTACCTGTTGTTATATATGGAGCAATGGAACCCTTGCAGTATTGATGAGACCACGTATCACTCATCCTAAGTAGAAAACGTACGTCTTTAACCACAAATTTCTTCAATTTTCTTCAAAACTATACTAGTTGGTATAAATATGTTGTTAGTCAACATCTCAACAATATAACATATGTCATTTTTATATATATTATATTGTTGAGCACTCTTCCTAACTGCTATATATTTCAGGCTATATCTCCGAAACTTCTGAACATATTTTAATGCAATAAAGCTCAAATTGAAGAGTTTACACTCTTTCTGATAGGAATGCAAGCAGAGCCCCCTACCGTAAACGGAAAGTTATGTTGTGTATATCATATCTTGCACTGTTTTATTCTTTTTACTGAACATAACACATTTCATTCCATGATATGTCTCATTGCCTCATAACAATATGGCTGACGAATGACAACCGAGGAAAAAGAACATGTACCGTTCAGATTTGCATACAGGGCACTCGCTAATTGGTGCAATTTCTTCATTTTTTGTAAAAAAAATAATAATTGTTATACTACGGTTTTGAATTTTGCTTCACCCTGTATATTTTTTTATACAACAACCAAATATACTAACTAAGTGTTGCAAACCTCATAAAGGAGAAAGAAAACCTATACATTACAAGAAAAAGGTTTAAAAAATGAAGTTAGTACCTGTAGTTACATATGGAGGAATGGAACCCTTGCAGTATTGATGAGACCACGTATCACTCATCCTAAGTAGAAAACGTACGTCTTTAACCACAAATTTCTTCAATTTTCTTCAAAACTATACTAGTTGGTATAAATATGTTGTTAGGCAACATCTCAACAATATAACATATGTCATTTTTATATATATTATATTGTTGAGCACTCTTCCTAACTGCTATATATTTCAGGCTATATCTCCGAAACTTCTGAACATATTTTAATGCAATAAAGCTCAAATTGAAGAGTTTACACTCTTTCTGATAGGAATGCAAGCAGAGCCCCCTACCGTAAACGGAAAGTTATGTTGTGTATATCATATCTTGCACTGTTTTATTCTTTTTACAGAACATAACACATTTCATTCCATGATATGTCTCATTGCCTCATAACAATATGGCTGACGAATGACAACCGAGGAAAAAGAACATGTACCGTTCAGATTTGCATACAGGGCACTCGCTAATTGGTGCAATTTCTTCATTTTCTGAAAAAAAAATAATAATTGTTATACTACGGTTTTGAATTTTGCTTCACCCTGTATATTTTTTTATACAACAACCAAATATACTAACTAAGTGTTGCAAACCTCATAAAGGAGAAAGAAAACCTATACATTACAAGAAAAAGGTTTAAAAAATGAAGTTAGTACCTGTAGTTACATATGGAGGAATGGAACCCTTGCAGTATTGATGAGACCACGTATCACTCATCCTAAGTAGAAAACGTACGTCTTTAACCACAAATTTCTTCAATTTTCTTCAAAACTATACTAGTTGGTATAAATATGTTGTTAGGCAACATCTCAACAATATAACATATGTCATTATTATATATATTATATTGTTGAGCACTCTTCCTAACTGCTATATATTTCAAGCTGTATCTCCGAAACTTCTGAACATATTTTAATGAAATAAAGCTCAAATTGAAGAACAGTACACTCTTTCTGACATGAATGCAAGCAGAGCCCCCTACCGTAAATGGAAAGTTATGTTGTGTATATCATATCTTGCACTGTTTTATTCTTTTTACAGAACATAACACATTTCATTCCATGATATGTCTCATTGCCTCATAACAATATGGCTGACGAATGACAACCGAGGAAAAAGAACATGTACCGTTGAGATTTGCATACAGGGCACTCGCTAATTGGTGCAATTTCTTCATTTTTTGAAAAAAAAATAATAATTGTTATACTACGGTTTTGAATTTTGCTTCACCCTGTATATTTTTTTATACAACAACCAAATATACTAACTAAGTGTTGCAAACATCATAAAGGAGAAAGAAAACCTATACATTACAAGAAAAAGGTTTAAAAAATGAAGTTAGTACCTGTAGTTACATATGGAGGAATGGAACCCTTGCAGTATTGATGAGACCACGTATCACTCATCCTAAGTAGAAAACGTACGTCTTTAACCACAAATTTCTTCAATTTTCTTCAAAACTATACTAGTTGGTATAAATATGTTGTTAGGCAACATCTCAACAATATAACATATGTCATTTTTATATATATTATATTGTTGAGCACTCTTCCTAACTGCTATATATTTCAAGCTGTATCTCCGAAACTTCTGAACATATTTTAATGAAATAAAGCTCAAATTGAAGAACAGTACACTCTTTCTGACATGAATGCAAGCAGAGCCCCCTACCGTAAATGGAAAGTTATGTTGTGTATATCATATCTTGCACTGTTTTATTCTTTTTACAGAACATAACACATTTCATTCCATGATATGTCTCATTGCCTCATAACAATATGGCTGACGAATGACAACCGAGGAAAAAGAACATGTACCGTTCAGATTTGCATACAGGGCACTCGCTAATTGGTGCAATTTCTTCATTTTTTTAAAAAAAAATAATTGTTATACTACGGTTTTGAATTTTGCTTCACCCTGTATATTTTTTTCATACAACAACCAAATATACTAACTAAGTGTTGCAAACATCATAAAGGAGAAAGAAAACCTATACATTACAAGAAAAAGGTTTAAAAAATGAAGTTAGTACCTGTAGTTATTTATGGAGCAATGGAACCCTTGCAGTATTGATGAGACCACGTATCACTCATCTTTAGTAGAAAACGTACGTCTTTAACCACAAATTTCTTCAATTTTCTTCAAAACTATACTAGTTGGTATAAATATGTTGTTAGGCAACATCTCAACAATATAACATATGTCATTTTTATATATATTATATTGTTGAGCACTCTTCCTAACTGCTATATATTTCAGGCTATATCTCCGAAACTTCTGAACATATTTTAATGCAATAAAGCTCAAATTGAAGAGTTTACACTCTTTCTGATAGGAATGCAAGCAGAGCCCCCTACCGTAAACGGAAAGTTATGTTGTGTATATCATATCTTGCACTGTTTTATTCTTTTTACAGAACATAACACATTTCATTCCATGATATGTCTCATTGCCTCATAACAATATGGCTGACGAATGACAACCGAGGAAAAAGAACATGTACCGTTGAGATTTGCATACAGGGCACTCGCTAATTGGTGCAATTTCTTCATTTTTTGAAAAAAAAATAATAATTGTTATACTACGGTTTTGAATTTTGCTTCACCCTGTATATTTTTTTATACAACAACCAAATATACTAACTAAGTGTTGCAAACCTCATAAAGGAGAAAGAAAACCTATACATTACAAGAAAAAGGTTTAAAAAATGAAGTTAGTACCTGTAGTTACATATGGAGGAATGGAACCCTTGCAGTATTGATGAGACCACGTATCACTCATCCTAAGTAGAAAACGTACGTCTTTAACCACAAATTTCTTCAATTTTCTTCAAAACTATACTAGTTGGTATAAATATGTTGTTAGGCAAAATCTCAACAATATAACATATGTCATTATTATATATATTATATTGTTGAGCACTCTTCCTAACTGCTATATATTTCAAGCTGTATCTCCGAAACTTCTGAACATATTTTAATGAAATAAAGCTCAAATTGAAGAACAGTACACTCTTTCTGACATGAATGCAAGCAGAGCCCCCTACCGTAAATGGAAAGTTATGTTGTGTATATCATATCTTGCACTGTTTTATTCTTTTTACAGAACATAACACATTTCATTCCATGATATGTCTCATTGCCTCATAACAATATGGCTGACGAATGACAACCGAGGAAAAAGAACATGTACCGTTCAGATTTGCATACAGGGCACTCGCTAATTGGTGCAATTTCTTCATTTTTTGAAAAAAAAATAATAATTGTTATACTACGGTTTTGAATTTTGCTTCACCCTGTATATTTTTTTATACAACAACCAAATATACTAACTAAGTGTTGCAAACATCATAAAGGAGAAAGAAAACCTATACATTACAAGAAAAAGGTTTAAAAAATGAAGTTAGTACCTGTAGTTACATATGGAGGAATGGAACCCTTGCAGTATTGATGAGACCACGTATCACTCATCCTAAGTAGAAAACGTACGTCTTTAACCACAAATTTCTTCAATTTTCTTCAAAACTATACTAGTTGGTATAAATATGTTGTTAGGCAACATCTCAACAATATAACATATGTCATTTTTATATATATTATATTGTTGAGCACTCTTCCTAACTGCTATATATTTCAAGCTGTATCTCCGAAACTTCTGAACATATTTTAATGAAATAAAGCTCAAATTGAAGAACAGTACACTCTTTCTGACATGAATGCAAGCAGAGCCCCCTACCGTAAATGGAAAGTTATGTTGTGTATATCATATCTTGCACTGTTTTATTCTTTTTACAGAACATAACACATTTCATTCCATGATATGTCTCATTGCCTCATAACAATATGGCTGACGAATGACAACCGAGGAAAAAGAACATGTACCGTTCAGATTTGCATACAGGGCACTCGCTAATTGGTGCAATTTCTTCATTTTTTTAAAAAAAAATAATTGTTATACTACGGTTTTGAATTTTGCTTCACCCTGTATATTTTTTTCATACAACAACCAAATATACTAACTAAGTGTTGCAAACATCATAAAGGAGAAAGAAAACCTATACATTACAAGAAAAAGGTTTAAAAAATGAAGTTAGTACCTGTAGTTATTTATGGAGCAATGGAACCCTTGCAGTATTGATGAGACCACGTATCACTCATCCTAAGTAGAAAACGTACGTCTTTAACCACAAATTTCTTCAATTTTCTTCAAAACTATACTAGTTGGTATAAATATGTTGTTAGGCAACATCTCAACAATATAACATATGTCATTTTTATATATATTATATTGTTGAGCACACTTCCTAACTGCAATATATTTCAAGCTGTATCTCCGAAACTTCTGAACATATTTTAATGAAATAAAGCTCAAATTGAAGACCAGTACACTCTTTCTGACATGAATGCAAGCAGATCCCCCTACCGTAAATGGAAAGTTATGTTGTGTATATCATATCTTGCACTGTTTTATTCTTTTTACAGAACATAACACATTTCATTCCATGATATGTCTCATTGCCTCATAACAATATGGCTGACGAATGACAACCGAGGAAAAAGAACATGTACCGTTCAGATTTGCATACAGGGCACTCGCTAATTGGTGCAATTTCTTCATTTTTTAAAAAAAAATAATTGTTATACTACGGTTTTGAATTTTGCTTCACCCTGTATATTTTTTTCATACAACAACCAAATATACTAACTAAGTGTTGCAAACATCATAAAGGAGAAAGAAAACCTATACATTACAAGAAAAAGGTTTAAAAAATGAAGTTAGTACCTGTAGTTATTTATGGAGCAATGGAACCCTTGCAGTATTGATGAGACCACGTATCACTCATCCTAAGTAGAAAACGTACGTCTTTAACCACAAATTTCTTCAATTTTCTTCAAAACTATACTAGTTGGTATAAATATGTTGTTAGGCAACATCTGAACAATATAACATATGTCATTTTTATATATATTATATTGTTGGGCACACTTCCTAACTGCTATATATTTCAAGCTGTATCTCCGAAACTTCTGAACATATTTTAATGAAATAAAGCTCAAATTGAAGAACAGTACACTCTTTCTGACATGAATGCAAGCAGAGCCCCCTACCGTAAATGGAAAGTTATGTTGTGTATATCATATCTTGCACTGTTTTATTCTTTTTACAGAACATAACACATTTCATTCCATGATATGTCTCATTGCCTCATAACAATATGGCTGACGAATGACAACCGAGGAAAAAGAACATGTACCGTTGAGATTTGCATACAGGGCACTCGCTAATTGGTGCAATTTCTTCATTTTTTGAAAAAAAAATAATAATTGTTATACTACGGTTTTGAATTTTGCTTCACCCTGTATATTTTTTTATACAACAACCAAATATACTAACTAAGTGTTGCAAACATCATAAAGGAGAAAGAAAACCTATACATTACAAGAAAAAAGTTTAAAAAATGAAGTTAGTACCTGTAGTTACATATGGAGGAATGGAACCCTTGCAGTATTGATGAGACCACGTATCACTCATCCTAAGTAGAAAACGTACGTCTTTAACCACAAATTTCTTCAATTTTCTTCAAAACTATACTAGTTGGTATAAATATGTTGTTAGGCAACATCTCAACAATATAACATATGTCATTTTTATATATATTATATTGTTGAGCACTCTTCCTAACTGCTATATATTTCAAGCTGTATCTCCGAAACTTCTGAACATATTTTAATGAAATAAAGCTCAAATTGAAGAACAGTACACTCTTTCTGACATGAATGCAAGCAGAGCCCCCTACCGTAAATGGAAAGTTATGTTGTGTATATCATATCTTGCACTGTTTTATTCTTTTTACAGAACATAACACATTTCATTCCATGATATGTCTCATTGCCTCATAACAATATGGCTGACGAATGACAACCGAGGAAAAAGAACATGTACCGTTGAGATTTGCATACAGGGCACTTGCTAATTGGTGCAATTTCTTCATTTTTTGAAAAAAAAATAATAATTGTTATACTACGGTTTTGAATTTTGCTTCACCCTGTATATTTTTTTTTCATACAGCAACCAAATATACTAACTAAGTGTTGCAAACATCATAAAGGAGAAAGAAATCCTATACATTACAAGAAAAAGGTTTAAAAAATGATGTTAGTACATGTTGTTATATATGGAGCAATGGAACCCTTGCAGTATTGATGAGACCACGTATCACTCATCCTAAGTAGAAAACGTACGTCTTTAACCACAAATTTCTTCAATTTTCTTCAAAACTATACTAGTTGGTATAAATATGTTGTTAGGCAACATCTCAACAATATAACATATGTCATTTTTATATATATTATATTGTTGAGCACTCTTCCTAACTGCTATATATTTCAGGCTATATCTCCGAAACTTCTGAACATATTTTAATGCAATAAAGCTCAAATTGAAGAGTTTACACTCTTTCTGATAGGAATGCAAGCAGAGCCCCCTACCGTAAACGGAAAGTTATTTTGTGTATATCATATCTTGCACTGTTTTATTCTTTTTACAGAACATAACACATTTCATTCCATGATATGTCTCATTGCCTCATAACAATATGGCTGACGAATGACAACCGAGGAAAAAGAACATGTACCGTTCAGATTTGCATACAGGGCACTCGCTAATTGGTGCAATTTCTTCATTTTTTGAAAAAAAAATAATAATTGTTATACTACGGTATTGAATTTTGCTTCACCCTGTATATTTTTTTATACAACAACCAAATATACTAACTAAGTGTTGCAAACCTCATAAAGGAGAAAGAAAACCTATACATTACAAGAAAAAGGTTTAAAAAATGAAGTTAGTACCTGTAGTTACATATGGAGGAATGGAACCCTTGCAGTATTGATGAGACCACGTATCACTCATCCTAAGTAGAAAACGTACGTCTTTAACCACAAATTTCTTCAATTTTCTTCAAAACTATACTAGTTGGTATAAATATGTTGTTAGGCAACATCTCAACAATATAACATATGTCATTTTTATATATATTATATTGTTGAGCACTCTTCCTAACTGCTATATATTTCAAGCTGTATCTCCGAAACTTCTGAACATATTTTAATGAAATAAAGCTACCAAATATACTAACTAAGTGTTGCAAACATCATAAAGGAGAAAGAAAACCTATACATTACAAGAAAAAGGTTTAAAAAATGAAGTTAGTACCTGTAGTTATTTATGGAGCAATGGAACCCTTGCAGTATTGATGAGACCACGTATCACTCATCCTAAGTAGAAAACGTACGTCTTTAACCACAAATTTCTTCAATTTTCTTCAAAACTATACTAGTTGGTATAAATATGTTGTTAGGCAACATCTCAACAATATAACATATGTCATTTTTATATATATTATATTCTTGAGCACTCTTCCTAACTGCTATATATTTCAAGCTGTATCTCCGAAACTTCTGAACATATTTTAATGAAATAAAGCTCAAATTGAAGAACAGTACACACTTTCTGACATGAATGCAAGCAGAGCCCCCTACCGTAAATGGAAAGTTATGTTGTGTATATCATATCTTGCACTGTTTTATTCTTTTTACAGAACATAACACATTTCATTCCATGATATGTCTCATTGCCTCATAACAATATGGCTGACGAATGACAACCGAGGAAAAAGAACATGTACCGTTCAGATTTGCATACAGGGCACTTGCTAATTGGTGCAATTTCTTCATTTTTTGAAAAAAAAAATAATAATTGTTATACTACGGTTTTGAATTTTGCTTCACCCTGTATATTTTTTTTCATACAGCAACCAAATATACTAACTAAGTGTTGGAAACATCATAAAGGAGAAAGAAATCCTATACATTACAAGAAAAAGGTTTAAAAAATGAAGTTAGTACCTTTTGTTATATATGGAGCAATGGAACCCTTGCAGTATTGATGAGACCACGTATCACTCATCCTAAGTAGAAAACGTACGTCTTTAACCACAAATTTCTTCAATTTTCTTCAAAACTATACTAGTTGGTATAAATATGTTGTTAGGCAACATCTCAACAATATAACATATGTCATTTTTATATATATTATATTGTTGAGCACTCTTCCTAACTGCTATATATTTCAAGCTGTATCTCCGAAACTTCTGAACATATTTTAATGAAATAAAGCTCAAATTGAAGAACAGTACACTCTTTCTGACATGAATGCAAGCAGAGCCCCCTACCGTAAATGGAAAGTTATGTTGTGTATATCATATCTTGCACTGTTTTATTCTTTTTACAGAACATAACACATTTCATTCCATGATATGTCTCATTGCCTCATAACAATATGGCTGACGAATGACAACCGAGGAAAAAGAACATGTACCGTTCAGATTTGCATACAGGGCACTTGCTAATTGGTGCAATTTCTTCATTTTTTGAAAAAAAAGTAATAATTGTTATACTACGGTTTTGAATTTTGCTTCACCCTGTATATTTTTTTTCATACAGCAACCAAATATACTAACTAAGTGTTGCAAACATCATAAAGGAGAAAGAAATCCTATACATTACAAGAAAAAGGTTTAAAAAATGAAGTTAGTACCTGTTGTTATATATGGAGCAATGGAACCCTTGCAGTATTGATGAGACCACGTATCACTCATCCTAAGTAGAAAACGTACGTCTTTAACCACAAATTTCTTCAATTTTCTTCAAAACTATACTAGTTGGTATAAATATGTTGTTAGGCAACATCTCAACAATATAACATATGTCATTTTTATATATATTATATTGTTGAGCACTCTTCCTAACTGCTATATATTTCAAGCTGTATCTCCGAAACTTCTGAACATATTTTAATGAAATAAAGCTCAAATTGAAGAACAGTACACTCTTTCTGACATGAATGCAAGCAGAGCCCCCTACCGTAAATGGAAAGTTATGTTGTGTATATCATATCTTGCACTGTTTTATTCTTTTTACAGAACATAACACATTTCATTCCATGATATGTCTCATTGCCTCATAACAATATGGCTGACGAATGACAACCGAGGAAAAAGAACATGTACCGTTGAGATTTGCATACAGGGCACTCGATAATTGGTGCAATTTCTTCATTTTTTTAAAAAAAAATAATTGTTATACTACGGTTTTGAATTTTGCTTCACCCTGTATATTTTTTTCATACAACAACCAAATATACTAACTAAGTGTTGCAAACATCATAAAGGAGAAAGAAAACCTATACATTACAAGAAAAAGGTTTAAAAAATGAAGTTAGTACCTGTAGTTATTTATGGAGCAATGGAACCCTTGCAGTATTGATGAGACCACGTATCACTCATCCTAAGTAGAAAACGTACGTCTTTAACCACAAATTTCTTCAATTTTCTTCAAAACTATACTAGTTGGTATAAATATGTTGTTAGGCAACATCTCAACAATATAACATATGTCATTTTTATATATATTATATTCTTGAGCACTCTTCCTAACTGCTATATATTTCAAGCTGTATCTCCGAAACTTCTGAACATATTTTAATGAAATAAAGCTCAAATTGAAGAACAGTACACACTTTCTGACATGAATGCAAGCAGAGCCCCCTACCGTAAATGGAAAGTTATGTTGTGTATATCATATCTTGCACTGTTTTATTCTTTTTACAGAACATAACACATTTCATTCCATGATATGTCTCATTGCCTCATAACAATATGGCTGACGAATGACAACCGAGGAAAAAGAACATGTACCGTTCAGATTTGCATACAGGGCACTTGCTAATTGGTGCAATTTCTTCATTTTTTGAAAAAAAAAATAATAATTGTTATACTACGGTTTTGAATTTTGCTTCACCCTGTATATTTTTTTTCATACAGCAACCAAATATACTAACTAAGTGTTGGAAACATCATAAAGGAGAAAGAAATCCTATACATTACAAGAAAAAGGTTTAAAAAATGAAGTTAGTACCTTTTGTTATATATGGAGCAATGGAACCCTTGCAGTATTGATGAGACCACGTATCACTCATCCTAAGTAGAAAACGTACGTCTTTAACCACAAATTTCTTCAATTTTCTTCAAAACTATACTAGTTGGTATAAATATGTTGTTAGGCAACATCTCAACAATATAACATATGTCATTTTTATATATATTATATTGTTGAGCACACTTCCTAACTGCTATATATTTCAAGCTGTATCTCCGAAACTTCTGAACATATTTTAATGAAATAAAGCTCAAATTGAAGAACAGTGCACACTTTCTGACATGAATGCAAGCAGAGCCCCCTACCGTAAATGGAAAGTTATGTTGTGTATATCATATCTTGCACTGTTTTATTCTTTTTACAGAACATAACACATTTCATTCCATGATATGTCTCATTGCCTCATAACAATATGGCTGACGAATGACAACCGAGGAAAAAGAACATGTACCGTTCAGATTTGCATACAGGGCACTTGCTAATTGGTGCAATTTCTTCATTTTTTGAAAAAAAAATAATAATTGTTATACTACGGTTTTGAATTTTGCTTCACCCTGTATATTTTTTTTCATACAGCAACCAAATATACTAACTAAGTGTTGCAAACATCATAAAGGAGAAAGAAAACCTATACATTACAAGAAAAAGGTTTAAAAAATGAAGTTAGTACCTGTAGTTATTTATGGAGCAATGGAACCCTTGCAGTATTGATGAGACCACGTATCACTCATCCTAAGTAGAAAACGTACGTCTTTAACCACAAATTTCTTCAATTTTCTTCAAAACTATACTAGTTGGTATAAATATGTTGTTAGGCAACATCTCAACAATATAACATATGTCATTTTTATATATATTATATTGTTGAGCACACTTCCTAACTGCTATATATTTCAAGCTGTATCTCCGAAACTTCTGAACATATTTTAATGAAATAAAGCTCAAATTGAAGAACAGTACACACTTTCTGACATGAATGCAAGCAGAGCCCCCTACCGTAAATGGAAAGTTATGTTGTGTATATCATATCTTGCACTGTTTTATTCTTTTTACAGAACATAACACATTTCATTCCATGATATGTCTCATTGCCTCATAACAATATGGCTGACGAATGACAACCGAGGAAAAAGAACATGTACCGTTCAGATTTGCATACAGGGCACTCGCTAATTGGTGCAATTTCTTCATTTTTTGAAAAAAAAATAATAATTGTTATACTACGGTTTTGAATTTTGCTTCACCCTGTATATTTTTTTCATACAACAACCAAATATACTAACTAAGTGTTGCAAACATCATAAAGGAGAAAGAAAACCTATACATTACAAGAAAAAGGTTTAAAAAATGAAGTTAGTACCTGTAGTTATTTATGGAGCAATGGAACCCTTGCAGTATTGATGAGACCACGTATCACTCATCCTAAGTAGAAAACGTACGTCTTTAACCACAAATTTCTTCAATTTTCTTCAAAACTATACTAGTTGGTATAAATATGTTGTTAGGCAACATCTCAACAATATAACATATGTCATTTTTATATATATTATATTCTTGAGCACTCTTCCTAACTGTTATATATTTCAAGCTGTATCTCCGAAACTTCTGAACATATTTTAATGAAATAAAGCTCAAATTGAAGAACAGTACACACTTTCTGACATGAATGCAAGGAGAGCCCCCTACCGTAAATGGAAAGTTATGTTGTGTATATCATATCTTGCACTGTTTTATTCTTTTTACAGAACATAACACATTTCATTCCATGATATGTCTCATTGCCTCATAACAATATGGCTGACGAATGACAACCGAGGAAAAAGAACATGTACCGTTCAGATTTGCATACAGGGCACTCGCTAATTGGTGCAATTTCTTCATTTTTTGAAAAAAAAATAATAATTGTTATACTACGGTTTTGAATTTTGCTTCACCCTGTATATTTTTTTTCATACAGCAACCAAATATACTAA
Source organism: Thermobia domestica (assembly GCF_964235325.1). Classification (NCBI taxonomy): domain Eukaryota; kingdom Metazoa; phylum Arthropoda; class Insecta; order Zygentoma; family Lepismatidae; genus Thermobia; species Thermobia domestica. The sequence goes on from NC_137461.1 coordinate 200,010,071, forward strand.
CTAAGTGTTGCAGACATCATAAAGGAGAAAGAAATCCTATACATTACAAGAAAAAGGTTTAAAAAATGAAGTTAGTACCTGTTGTTATATATGGAGCAATGGAACCCTTGCAGTATTGATGAGACCACGTATCACTCATCCTAAGTAGAAAACGTACGTCTTTAACCACAAATTTCTTCAATTTTCTTCAAAACTATACTAGTTGGTATAAATATGTTGTTAGGCAACATCTCAACAATATAACATATGTCATTTTTATATATATTATATTGTTGAGCACTCTTCCTAACTGCTATATATTTCAAGCTGTATCTCCGAAACTTCTGAACATATTTTAATGAAATAAAGCTCAAATTGAAGAACAGTACACTCTTTCTGACATGAATGCAAGCAGAGCCCCCTACCGTAAATGGAAAGTTATGTTGTGTATATCATATCTTGCACTGTTTTATTCTTTTTACAGAACATAACACATTTCATTCCATGATATGTCTCGTTGCCTCATAACAATATGGCTGACGAATGACAACCGAGGAAAAAGAACATGTACCGTTCAGATTTGCATACAGGGCACTCGCTAATTGGTGCAATTTCTTCATTTTTTTAAAAAAAATAATTGTTATACTACGGTTTTGAATTTTGCTTCACCCTGTATATTTTTTTCATACAACAACCAAATATACTAACTAAGTGTTGCAAACATCATAAAGGAGAAATAAAACCTATACATTACAAGAAAAAGGTTTAAAAAATGAAGTTAGTACCTGTAGTTATTTATGGAGCAATGGAACCCTTGCAGTATTGATGAGACCACGTATCACTCATCCTAAGTAGAAAACGTACGTCTTTAACCACAAATTTCTTCAATTTTCTTCAAAACTATACTAGTTGGTATAAATATGTTGTTAGGCAACATCTCAACAATATAACATATGTCATTTTTATATATATTATATTCTTGAGCACTCTTCCTAACTGTTATATATTTCAAGCTGTATCTCCGAAACTTCTGAACATATTTTAATGAAATAAAGCTCAAATTGAAGAACAGTACACACTTTCTGACATGAATGCAAGCAGAGCCCCCTACCGTAAATGGAAAGTTATGTTGTGTATATCATATCTTGCACTGTTTTATTCTTTTTACAGAACATAACACATTTCATTCCATGATATGTCTCATTGCCTCATAACAATATGGCTGACGAATGACAACCGAGGAAAAAGAACATGTACCGTTCAGATTTGCATACAGGGCACTTGCTAATTGGTGCAATTTCTTCATTTTTTGAAAAAAAAATAATAATTGTTATACTACGGTTTTGAATTTTGCTTCACCCTGTATATTTTTTTTCATACAGCAACCAAATATACTAACTAAGTGTTGGAAACATCATAAAGGAGAAAGAAATCCTATACATTACAAGAAAAAGGTTTAAAAAATGAAGTTAGTACCTTTTGTTATATATGGAGCAATGGAACCCTTGCAGTATTGATGAGACCACGTATCACTCATCCTAAGTAGAAAACGTACGTCTTTAACCACAAATTTCTTCAATTTTCTTCAAAACTATACTAGTTGGTATAAATATGTTGTTAGGCAACATCTCAACAATATAACATATGTCATTTTTATATATATTATATTGTTGAGCACTCTTCCTAACTGCTATATATTTCAAGCTGTATCTCCGAAACTTCTGAACATATTTTAATGAAATAAAGCTCAAATTGAAGAACAGTACACTCTTTCTGACATGAATGCAAGCAGAGCCCCCTACCGTAAATGGAAAGTTATGTTGTGTATATCATATCTTGCACTGTTTTATTCTTTTTACAGAACATAACACATTTCATTCCATGATATGTCTCATTGCCTCATAACAATATGGCTGACGAATGACAACCGAGGAAAAAGAACATGTACCGTTCAGATTTGCATACAGGGCACTTGCTAATTGGTGCAATTTCTTCATTTTTTGAAAAAAAAAATAATAATTGTTATACTACGGTTTTGAATTTTGCTTCACCCTGTATATTTTTTTTCATACAGCAACCAAATATACTAACTAAGTGTTGGAAACATCATAAAGGAGAAAGAAATCCTATACATTACAAGAAAAAGGTTTAAAAAATGAAGTTAGTACCTGTTGTTATATATGGAGCAATGGAACCCTTGCAGTATTGATGAGACCACGTATCACTCATCCTAAGTAGAAAACGTACGTCTTTAACCACAAATTTCTTCAATTTTCTTCAAAACTATACTAGTTGGTATAAATATGTTGTTAGGCAACATCTCAACAATATAACATATGTCATTTTTATATATATTATATTCTTGAGCACTCTTCCTAACTGTTATATATTTCAAGCTGTATCTCCGAAACTTCTGAACATATTTTAATGAAATAAAGCTCAAATTGAAGAACAGTACACACTTTCTGACATGAATGCAAGCAGAGCCCCCTACCGTAAATGGAAAGTTATGTTGTGTATATCATATCTTGCACTGTTTTATTCTTTTTACAGAACATAACACATTTCATTCCATGATATGTCTCATTGCCTCATAACAATATGGCTGACGAATGACAACCGAGGAAAAAGAACATGTACCGTTGAGATTTGCATACAGGGCACTCGCTAATTGGTGCAATTTCTTCATTTTTTTAAAAAAAAATAATTGTTATACTACGGTTTTGAATTTTGCTTCACCCTGTATATTTTTTTCATACAACAACCAAATATACTAACTAAGTGTTGCAAACATCATAAAGGAGAAAGAAAACCTATACATTACAAGAAAAAGGTTTAAAAAATGAAGTTAGTACCTGTAGTTATTTATGGAGCAATGGAACCCTTGCAGTATTGATGAGACCACGTATCACTCATCCTAAGTAGAAAACGTACGTCTTTAACCACAAATTTCTTCAATTTTCTTCAAAACTATACTAGTTGGTATAAATATGTTGTTAGGCAACATCTCAACAATATAACATATGTCATTTTTATATATATTATATTCTTGAGCACTCTTCCTAACTGCTATATATTTCAAGCTGTATCTCCGAAACTTCTGAACATATTTTAATGAAATAAAGCTCAAATTGAAGAACAGTACACACTTTCTGACATGAATGCAAGCAGAGCCCCCTACCGTAAATGGAAAGTTATGTTGTGTATATCATATCTTGCACTGTTTTATTCTTTTTACAGAACATAACACATTTCATTCCATGATATGTCTCATTGCCTCATAACAATATGGCTGACGAATGACAACCGAGGAAAAAGAACATGTACCGTTCAGATTTGCATACAGGGCACTTGCTAATTGGTGCAATTTCTTCATTTTTTGAAAAAAAAAATAATAATTGTTATACTACGGTTTTGAATTTTGCTTCACCCTGTATATTTTTTTTCATACAGCAACCAAATATACTAACTAAGTGTTGGAAACATCATAAAGGAGAAAAAAATCCTATACATTACAAGAAAAAGGTTTAAAAAATGAAGTTAGTACCTTTTGTTATATATGGAGCAATGGAACCCTTGCAGTATTGATGAGACCACGTATCACTCATCCTAAGTAGAAAACGTACGTCTTTAACCACAAATTTCTTCAATTTTCTTCAAAACTATACTAGTTGGTATAAATATGTTGTTAGGCAACATCTCAACAATATAACATATGTCATTTTTATATATATTATATTGTTGAGCACACTTCCTAACTGCTATATATTTCAAGCTGTATCTCCGAAACTTCTGAACATATTTTAATGAAATAAAGCTCAAATTGAAGAACAGTACACACTTTCTGACATGAATGCAAGCAGAGCCCCCTACCGTAAATGGAAAGTTATGTTGTGTATATCATATCTTGCACTGTTTTATTCTTTTTACAGAACATAACACATTTCATTCCATGATATGTCTCATTGCCTCATAACAATATGGCTGACGAATGACAACCGAGGAAAAAGAACATGTACCGTTCAGATTTGCATACAGGGCACTTGCTAATTGGTGCAATTTCTTCATTTTTTGAAAAAAAAATAATAATTGTTATACTACGGTTTTGAATTTTGCTTCACCCTGTATATTTTTTTTCATACAGCAACCAAATATACTAACTAAGTGTTGCAAACATCATAAAGGAGAAAGAAAACCTATACATTACAAGAAAAAGGTTTAAAAAATGAAGTTAGTACCTGTAGTTATTTATGGAGCAATGGAACCCTTGCAGTATTGATGAGACCACGTATCACTCATCCTAAGTAGAAAACGTACGTCTTTAACCACAAATTTCTTCAATTTTCTTCAAAACTATACTAGTTGGTATAAATATGTTGTTAGGCAACATCTCAACAATATAACATATGTCATTTTTATATATATTATATTGTTGAGCACACTTCCTAACTGCTATATATTTCAAGCTGTATCTCCGAAACTTCTGAACATATTTTAATGAAATAAAGCTCAAATTGAAGAACAGTACACACTTTCTGACATGAATGCAAGCAGAGCCCCCTACCGTAAATGGAAAGTTATGTTGTGTATATCATATCTTGCACTGTTTTATTCTTTTTACAGAACATAACACATTTCATTCCATGATATGTCTCATTGCCTCATAACAATATGGCTGACGAATGACAACCGAGGAAAAAGAACATGTACCGTTCAGATTTGCATACAGGGCACTCGCTAATTGGTGCAATTTCTTCATTTTTTGAAAAAAAAATAATAATTGTTATACTACGGTTTTGAATTTTGCTTCACCCTGTATATTTTTTTCATACAACAACCAAATATACTAACTAAGTGTTGCAAACATCATAAAGGAGAAAGAAAACCTATACATTACAAGAAAAAGGTTTAAAAAATGAAGTTAGTACCTGTAGTTATTTATGGAGCAATGGAACCCTTGCAGTATTGATGAGACCACGTATCACTCATCCTAAGTAGAAAACGTACGTCTTTAACCACAAATTTCTTCAATTTTCTTCAAAACTATACTAGTTGGTATAAATATGTTGTTAGGCAACATCTCAACAATATAACATATGTCATTTTTATATATATTATATTCTTGAGCACTCTTCCTAACTGTTATATATTTCAAGCTGTATCTCCGAAACTTCTGAACATATTTTAATGAAATAAAGCTCAAATTGAAGAACAGTACACACTTTCTGACATGAATGCAAGGAGAGCCCCCTACCGTAAATGGAAAGTTATGTTGTGTATATCATATCTTGCACTGTTTTATTCTTTTTACAGAACATAACACATTTCATTCCATGATATGTCTCATTGCCTCATAACAATATGGCTGACGAATGACAACCGAGGAAAAAGAACATGTACCGTTCAGATTTGCATACAGGGCACTCGCTAATTGGTGCAATTTCTTCATTTTTTGAAAAAAAAAATAATAATTGTTATACTACGGTTTTGAATTTTGCTTCACCCTGTATATTTTTTTTCATACAGCAACCAAATATACTAACTAAGTGTTGCAGACATCATAAAGGAGAAAGAAATCCTATACATTACAAGAAAAAGGTTTAAAAAATGAAGTTAGTACCTGTTGTTATATATGGAGCAATGGAACCCTTGCAGTATTGATGAGACCACGTATCACTCATCCTAAGTAGAAAACGTACGTCTTTAACCACAAATTTCTTCAATTTTCTTCAAAACTATACTAGTTGGTATAAATATGTTGTTAGGCAACATCTCAACAATATAACATATGTCATTTTTATATATATTATATTGTTGAGCACTCTTCCTAACTGCTATATATTTCAAGCTGTATCTCCGAAACTTCTGAACATATTTTAATGAAATAAAGCTCAAATTGAAGAACAGTACACTCTTTCTGACATGAATGCAAGCAGAGCCCCCTACCGTAAATGGAAAGTTATGTTGTGTATATCATATCTTGCACTGTTTTATTCTTTTTACAGAACATAACACATTTCATTCCATGATATGTCTCGTTGCCTCATAACAATATGGCTGACGAATGACAACCGAGGAAAAAGAACATGTACCGTTCAGATTTGCATACAGGGCACTCGCTAATTGGTGCAATTTCTTCATTTTTTTAAAAAAAATAATTGTTATACTACGGTTTTGAATTTTGCTTCACCCTGTATATTTTTTTCATACAACAACCAAATATACTAACTAAGTGTTGCAAACATCATAAAGGAGAAATAAAACCTATACATTACAAGAAAAAGGTTTAAAAAATGAAGTTAGTACCTGTAGTTATTTATGGAGCAATGGAACCCTTGCAGTATTGATGAGACCACGTATCACTCATCCTAAGTAGAAAACGTACGTCTTTAACCACAAATTTCTTCAATTTTCTTCAAAACTATACTAGTTGGTATAAATATGTTGTTAGGCAACATCTCAACAATATAACATATGTCATTTTTATATATATTATATTCTTGAGCACTCTTCCTAACTGTTATATATTTCAAGCTGTATCTCCGAAACTTCTGAACATATTTTAATGAAATAAAGCTCAAATTGAAGAACAGTACACACTTTCTGACATGAATGCAAGCAGAGCCCCCTACCGTAAATGGAAAGTTATGTTGTGTATATCATATCTTGCACTGTTTTATTCTTTTTACAGAACATAACACATTTCATTCCATGATATGTCTCATTGCCTCATAACAATATGGCTGACGAATGACAACCGAGGAAAAAGAACATGTACCGTTCAGATTTGCATACAGGGCACTTGCTAATTGGTGCAATTTCTTCATTTTTTGAAAAAAAAAATAATAATTGTTATACTACGGTTTTGAATTTTGCTTCACCCTGTATATTTTTTTTCATACAGCAACCAAATATACTAACTAAGTGTTGGAAACATCATAAAGGAGAAAGAAATCCTATACATTACAAGAAAAAGGTTTAAAAAATGAAGTTAGTACCTTTTGTTATATATGGAGCAATGGAACCCTTGCAGTATTGATGAGACCACGTATCACTCATCCTAAGTAGAAAACGTACGTCTTTAACCACAAATTTCTTCAATTTTCTTCAAAACTATACTAGTTGGTATAAATATGTTGTTAGGCAACATCTCAACAATATAACATATGTCATTTTTATATATATTATATTGTTGAGCACTCTTCCTAACTGCTATATATTTCAAGCTGTATCTCCGAAACTTCTGAACATATTTTAATGAAATAAAGCTCAAATTGAAGAACAGTACACTCTTTCTGACATGAATGCAAGCAGAGCCCCCTACCGTAAATGGAAAGTTATGTTGTGTATATCATATCTTGCACTGTTTTATTCTTTTTACAGAACATAACACATTTCATTCCATGATATGTCTCATTGCCTCATAACAATATGGCTGACGAATGACAACCGAGGAAAAAGAACATGTACCGTTCAGATTTGCATACAGGGCACTTGCTAATTGGTGCAATTTCTTCATTTTTTGAAAAAAAAAATAATAATTGTTATACTACGGTTTTGAATTTTGCTTCACCCTGTATATTTTTTTTCATACAGCAACCAAATATACTAACTAAGTGTTGGAAACATCATAAAGGAGAAAGAAATCCTATACATTACAAGAAAAAGGTTTAAAAAATGAAGTTAGTACCTTTTGTTATATATGGAGCAATGGAACCCTTGCAGTATTGATGAGACCACGTATCACTCATCCTAAGTAGAAAACGTACGTCTTTAACCACAAATTTCTTCAATTTTCTTCAAAACTATACTAGTTGGTATAAATATGTTGTTAGGCAACATCTCAACAATATAACATATGTCATTTTTATATATATTATATTGTTGAGCACTCTTCCTAACTGCTATATATTTCAAGCTGTATCTCCGAAACTTCTGAACATATTTTAATGAAATAAAGCTCAAATTGAAGAACAGTACACTCTTTCTGACATGAATGCAAGCAGAGCCCCCTACCGTAAATGGAAAGTTATGTTGTGTATATCATATCTTGCACTGTTTTATTCTTTTTACAGAACATAACACATTTCATTCCATGATATGTCTCATTGCCTCATAACAATATGGCTGACGAATGACAACCGAGGAAAAAGAACATGTACCGTTCAGATTTGCATACAGGGCACTTGCTAATTGGTGCAATTTCTTCATTTTTTGAAAAAAAAATAATAATTGTTATACTACGGTTTTGAATTTTGCTTCACCCTGTATATTTTTTTTCATACAGCAACCAAATATACTAACTAAGTGTTGCAAACATCATAAAGGAGAAAGAAATCCTATACATTACAAGAAAAAGGTTTAAAAAATGAAGTTAGTACCTGTTGTTATATATGGAGCAATGGAACCCTTGCAGTATTGATGAGACCACGTATCACTCATCCTAAGTAGAAAACGTACGTCTTTAACCACAAATTTCTTCAATTTTCTTCAAAACTATACTAGTTGGTATAAATATGTTGTTAGGCAACATCTCAACAATATAACATATGTCATTTTTATATATATTATATTGTTGAGCACTCTTCCTAACTGCTATATATTTCAAGCTGTATCTCCGAAACTTCTGAACATATTTTAATGAAATAAAGCTCAAATTGAAGAACAGTACACTCTTTCTGACATGAATGCAAGCAGAGCCCCCTACCGTAAATGGAAAGTTATGTTGTGTATATCATATCTTGCACTGTTTTATTCTTTTTACAGAACATAACACATTTCATTCCATGATATGTCTCATTGCCTCATAACAATATGGCTGACGAATGACAACCGAGGAAAAAGAACATGTACCGTTCAGATTTGCATACAGGGCACTCGCTAATTGGTGCAATTTCTTCATTTTTTTAAAAAAAATAATTGTTATACTACGGTTTTGAATTTTGCTTCACCCTGTATATTTTTTTCATACAACAACCAAATATACTAACTAAGTGTTGCAAACATCATAAAGGAGAAAGAAAACCTATACATTACAAGAAAAAGGTTTAAAAAATGAAGTTAGTACCTGTAGTTATTTATGGAGCAATGGAACCCTTGCAGTATTGATGAGACCACGTATCACTCATCCTAAGTAGAAAACGTACGTCTTTAACCACAAATTTCTTCAATTTTCTTCAAAACTATACTAGTTGGTATAAATATGTTGTTAGGCAACATCTCAACAATATAACATATGTCATTTTTATATATATTATATTCTTGAGCACTCTTCCTAACTGTTATATATTTCAAGCTGTATCTCCGAAACTTCTGAACATATTTTAATGAAATAAAGCTCAAATTGAAGAACAGTACACACTTTCTGACATGAATGCAAGCAGAGCCCCCTACCGTAAATGGAAAGTTATGTTGTGTATATCATATCTTGCACTGTTTTATTCTTTTTACAGAACATAACACATTTCATTCCATGATATGTCTCATTGCCTCATAACAATATGGCTGACGAATGACAACCGAGGAAAAAGAACATGTACCGTTCAGATTTGCATACAGGGCACTTGCTAATTGGTGCAATTTCTTCATTTTTTGAAAAAAAAATAATAATTGTTATACTACGGTTTTGAATTTTGCTTCACCCTGTATATTTTTTTTTCATACAGCAACCAAATATACTAACTAAGTGTTGGAAACATCATAAAGGAGAAAGAAATCCTATACATTACAAGAAAAAGGTTTAAAAAATGAAGTTAGTACCTTTTGTTATATATGGAGCAATGGAACCCTTGCAGTATTGATGAGACCACGTATCACTCATCCTAAGTAGAAAACGTACGTCTTTAACCACAAATTTCTTCAATTTTCTTCAAAACTATACTAGTTGGTATAAATATGTTGTTAGGCAACATCTCAACAATATAACATATGTCATTTTTATATATATTATATTGTTGAGCACTCTTCCTAACTGCTATATATTTCAAGCTGTATCTCCGAAACTTCTGAACATATTTTAATGAAATAAAGCTCAAATTGAAGAACAGTACACTCTTTCTGACATGAATGCAAGCAGAGCCCCCTACCGTAAATGGAAAGTTATGTTGTGTATATCATATCTTGCACTGTTTTATTCTTTTTACAGAACATAACACATTTCATTCCATGATATGTCTCATTGCCTCATAACAATATGGCTGACGAATGACAACCGAGGAAAAAGAACATGTACCGTTCAGATTTGCATACAGGGCACTTGCTAATTGGTGCAATTTCTTCATTTTTTGAAAAAAAAGTAATAATTGTTATACTACGGTTTTGAATTTTGCTTCACCCTGTATATTTTTTTTCATACAGCAACCAAATATACTAACTAAGTGTTGCAAACATCATAAAGGAGAAAGAAATCCTATACATTACAAGAAAAAGGTTTAAAAAATGAAGTTAGTACCTGTTGTTATATATGGAGCAATGGAACCCTTGCAGTATTGATGAGACCACGTATCACTCATCCTAAGTAGAAAACGTACGTCTTTAACCACAAATTTCTTCAATTTTCTTCAAAACTATACTAGTTGGTATAAATATGTTGTTAGGCAACATCTCAACAATATAACATATGTCATTTTTATATATATTATATTGTTGAGCACTCTTCCTAACTGCTATATATTTCAAGCTGTATCTCCGAAACTTCTGAACATATTTTAATGAAATAAAGCTCAAATTGAAGAACAGTACACTCTTTCTGACATGAATGCAAGCAGAGCCCCCTACCGTAAATGGAAAGTTATGTTGTGTATATCATATCTTGCACTGTTTTATTCTTTTTACAGAACATAACACATTTCATTCCATGATATGTCTCATTGCCTCATAACAATATGGCTGACGAATGACAACCGAGGAAAAAGAACATGTACCGTTCAGATTTGCATACAGGGCACTCGCTAATTGGTGCAATTTCTTCATTTTTTTAAAAAAAATAATTGTTATACTACGGTTTTGAATTTTGCTTCACCCTGTATATTTTTTTCATACAACAACCAAATATACTAACTAAGTGTTGCAAACATCATAAAGGAGAAAGAAAACCTATACATTACAAGAAAAAGGTTTAAAAAATGAAGTTAGTACCTGTAGTTATTTATGGAGCAATGGAACCCTTGCAGTATTGATGAGACCACGTATCACTCATCCTAAGTAGAAAACGTACGTCTTTAACCACAAATTTCTTCAATTTTCTTCAAAACTATACTAGTTGGTATAAATATGTTGTTAGGCAACATCTCAACAATATAACATATGTCATTTTTATATATATTATATTCTTGAGCACTCTTCCTAACTGTTATATATTTCAAGCTGTATCTCCGAAACTTCTGAACATATTTTAATGAAATAAAGCTCAAATTGAAGAACAGTACACACTTTCTGACATGAATGCAAGCAGAGCCCCCTACCGTAAATGGAAAGTTATGTTGTGTATATCATATCTTGCACTGTTTTATTCTTTTTACAGAACATAACACATTTCATTCCATGATATGTCTCATTGCCTCATAACAATATGGCTGACGAATGACAACCGAGGAAAAAGAACATGTACCGTTCAGATTTGCATACAGGGCACTTGCTAATTGGTGCAATTTCTTCATTTTTTGAAAAAAAAATAATAATTGTTATACTACGGTTTTGAATTTTGCTTCACCCTGTATATTTTTTTCATACAGCAACCAAATATACTAACTAAGTGTTGGAAACATCATAAAGGAGAAAGAAATCCTATACATTACAAGAAAAAGGTTTAAAAAATGAAGTTAGTACCTTTTGTTATATATGGAGCAATGGAACCCTTGCAGTATTGATGAGACCACGTATCACTCATCCTAAGTAGAAAACGTACGTCTTTAACCACAAATTTCTTCAATTTTCGTCAAAACTATACTAGTTGGTATAAATATGTTGTTAGGCAACATCTCAACAATATAACATATGTCATTTTTATATATATTATATTGTTGAGCACTCTTCCTAACTGCTATATATTTCAAGCTGTATCTCCGAAACTTCTGAACATATTTTAATGAAATAAAGCTCAAATTGAAGAACAGTACACTCTTTCTGACATGAATGCAAGCAGAGCCCCCTACCGTAAATGGAAAGTTATGTTGTGTATATCATATCTTGCACTGTTTTATTCTTTTTACAGAACATAACACATTTCATTCCATGATATGTCTCATTGCCTCATAACAATATGGCTGACGAATGACAACCGAGGAAAAAGAACATGTACCGTTCAGATTTGCATACAGGGCACTTGCTAATTGGTGCAATTTCTTCATTTTTTGAAAAAAAAGTAATAATTGTTATACTACGGTTTTGAATTTTGCTTCACCCTGTATATTTTTTTTCATACAGCAACCAAATATACTAACTAAGTGTTGCAAACATCATAAAGGAGAAAGAAATCCTATACATTACAAGAAAAAGGTTTAAAAAATGAAGTTAGTACCTGTTGTTATATATGGAGCAATGGAACCCTTGCAGTATTGATGAGACCACGTATCACTCATCCTAAGTAGAAAACGTACGTCTTTAACCACAAATTTCTTCAATTTTCTTCAAAACTATACTAGTTGGTATAAATATGTTGTTAGGCAACATCTCAACAATATAACATATGTCATTTTTATATATATTATATTGTTGAGCACTCTTCCTAACTGCTATATATTTCAAGCTGTATCTCCGAAACTTCTGAACATATTTTAATGAAATAAAGCTCAAATTGAAGAACAGTACACTCTTTCTGACATGAATGCAAGCAGAGCCCCCTACCGTAAATGGAAAGTTATGTTGTGTATATCATATCTTGCACTGTTTTATTCTTTTTACAGAACATAACACATTTCATTCCATGATATGTCTCATTGCCTCATAACAATATGGCTGACGAATGACAACCGAGGAAAAAGAACATGTACCGTTCAGATTTGCATACAGGGCACTCGCTAATTGGTGCAATTTCTTCATTTTTTTAAAAAAAATAATTGTTATACTACGGTTTTGAATTTTGCTTCACCCTGTATATTTTTTTCATACAACAACCAAATATACTAACTAAGTGTTGCAAACATCATAAAGGAGAAAGAAAACCTATACATTACAAGAAAAAGGTTTAAAAAATGAAGTTAGTACCTGTAGTTATTTATGGAGCAATGGAACCCTTGCAGTATTGATGAGACCACGTATCACTCATCCTAAGTAGAAAACGTACGTCTTTAACCACAAATTTCTTCAATTTTCTTCAAAACTATACTAGTTGGTATAAATATGTTGTTAGGCAACATCTCAACAATATAACATATGTCATTTTTATATATATTATATTGTTGAGCACACTTCCTAACTGCTATATATTTCAAGCTGTATCTCCGAAACTTCTGAACATATTTTAATGAAATAAAGCTCAAATTGAAGAACAGTACACACTTTCTGACATGAATGCAAGCAGAGCCCCCTACCGTAAATGGAAAGTTATGTTGTGTATATCATATCTTGCACTGTTTTATTCTTTTTACAGAACATAACACATTTCATTCCATGATATGTCTCATTGCCTCCTAACAATATGGCTGACGAATGACAACCGAGGAAAAAGAACATGTACCGTTCAGATTTGCATACAGGGCACTTGCTAATTGGTGCAATTTCTTCATTTTTTGAAAAAAAATAATAATTGTTATACTACGGTTTTGAATTTTGCTTCACCCTGTATATTTTTTTTCATACAGCAACCAAATATACTAACTAAGTGTTGGAAACATCATAAAGGAGAAAGAAATCCTATACATTACAAGAAAAAGGTTTAAAAAATGAAGTTAGTACCTTTTGTTATATATGGAGTATGGAACCCTTGCAGTATTTATGAGACCACGTATCACTCATCCTAAGTAGAAAACGTACGTCTTTAACCACAAATTTCTTCAATTTTCTTCAAAACTATACTAGTTGGTATAAATATGTTGTTAGGCAACATCTCAACAATATAACATATGTCATTTTTATATATATTATATTGTTGAGCACTCTTCCTAACTGCTATATATTTCAAGCTGTATCTCCGAAACTTCTGAACATATTTTAATGAAATAAAGCTCAAATTGAAGAACAGTACACTCTTTCTGACATGAATGCAAGCAGAGCCCCCTACCGTAAATGGAAAGTTATGTTGTGTATATCATATCTTGCACTGTTTTATTCTTTTTACAGAACATAACACATTTCATTCCATGATATGTCTCATTGCTTCATAACAATATGGCTGACGAATGACAACCGAGGAAAAAGAACATGTACCGTTCAGATTTGCATACAGGGCACTTGCTAATTGGTGCAATTTCTTCATTTTTTGAAAAAAAAGTAATAATTGTTATACTACGGTTTTGAATTTTGCTTCACCCTGTATATTTTTTTTCATACAGCAACCAAATATACTAACTAAGTGTTGCAAACATCATAAAGGAGAAAGAAATCCTATACATTACAAGAAAAAGGTTTAAAAAATGAAGTTAGTACCTGTTGTTATATATGGAGCAATGGAACCCTTGCAGTATTGATGAGACCACGTATCACTCATCCTAAGTAGAAAACGTACGTCTTTAACCACAAATTTCTTCAATTTTCTTCAAAACTATACTAGTTGGTATAAATATGTTGTTAGGCAACATCTCAACAATATAACATATGTCATTTTTATATATATTATATTGTTGAGCACTCTTCCTAACTGCTATATATTTCAAGCTGTATCTCCGAAACTTCTGAACATATTTTAATGAAATAAAGCTCAAATTGAAGAACAGTACACTCTTTCTGACATGAATGCAAGCAGAGCCCCCTACCGTAAATGGAAAGTTATGTTGTGTATATCATATCTTGCACTGTTTTATTCTTTTTACAGAACATAACACATTTCATTCCATGATATGTCTCATTGCCTCATAACAATATGGCTGACGAATGACAACCGAGGAAAAAGAACATGTACCGTTCAGATTTGCATACAGGGCACTCGCTAATTGGTGCAATTTCTTCATTTTTTTAAAAAAAATAATTGTTATACTACGGTTTTGAATTTTGCTTCACCCTGTATATTTTTTTCATACAACAACCAAATATACTAACTAAGTGTTGCAAACATCATAAAGGAGAAAGAAAACCTATACATTACAAGAAAAAGGTTTAAAAAATGAAGTTAGTACCTGTAGTTATTTATGGAGCAATGGAACCCTTGCAGTATTGATGAGACCACGTATCACTCATCCTAAGTAGAAAACGTACGTCTTTAACCACAAATTTCTTCAATTTTCTTCAAAACTATACTAGTTGGTATAAATATGTTGTTAGGCAACATCTCAACAATATAACATATGTCATTTTTATATATATTATATTGTTGAGCACACTTCCTAACTGCTATATATTTCAAGCTGTATCTCCGAAACTTCTGAACATATTTTAATGAAATAAAGCTCAAATTGAAGAACAGTACACACTTTCTGACATGAATGCAAGCAGAGCCCCCTACCGTAAATGGAAAGTTATGTTGTGTATATCATATCTTGCACTGTTTTATTCTTTTTACAGAACATAACACATTTCATTCCATGATATGTCTCATTGCCTCCTAACAATATGGCTGACGAATGACAACCGAGGAAAAAGAACATGTACCGTTCAGATTTGCATACAGGGCACTTGCTAATTGGTGCAATTTCTTCATTTTTTGAAAAAAAATAATAATTGTTATACTACGGTTTTGAATTTTGCTTCACCCTGTATATTTTTTTTCATACAGCAACCAAATATACTAACTAAGTGTTGGAAACATCATAAAGGAGAAAGAAATCCTATACATTACAAGAAAAAGGTTTAAAAAATGAAGTTAGTACCTTTTGTTATATATGGAGTATGGAACCCTTGCAGTATTGATGAGACCACGTATCACTCATCCTAAGTAGAAAACGTACGTCTTTAACCACAAATTTCTTCAATTTTCTTCAAAACTATACTAGTTGGTATAAATATGTTGTTAGGCAACATCTCAACAATATAACATATGTCATTTTTATATATATTATATTGTTGAGCACTCTTCCTAACTGCTATATATTTCAAGCTGTATCTCCGAAACTTCTGAACATATTTTAATGAAATAAAGCTCAAATTGAAGAACAGTACACTCTTTCTGACATGAATGCAAGCAGAGCCCCCTACCGTAAATGGAAAGTTATGTTGTGTATATCATATCTTGCACTGTTTTATTCTTTTTACAGAACATAACACATTTCATTCCATGATATGTCTCATTGCTTCATAACAATATGGCTGACGAATGACAACCGAGGAAAAAGAACATGTACCGTTCAGATTTGCATACAGGGCACTTGCTAATTGGTGCAATTTCTTCATTTTTTGAAAAAAAAGTAATAATTGTTATACTACGGTTTTGAATTTTGCTTCACCCTGTATATTTTTTTTCATACAGCAACCAAATATACTAACTAAGTGTTGCAAACATCATAAAGGAGAAAGAAATCCTATACATTACAAGAAAAAGGTTTAAAAAATGAAGTTAGTACCTGTTGTTATATATGGAGCAATGGAACCCTTGCAGTATTGATGAGACCACGTATCACTCATCCTAAGTAGAAAACGTACGTCTTTAACCACAAATTTCTTCAATTTTCTTCAAAACTATACGAGTTGGTATAAATATGTTGTTAGGCAACATCTCAACAATATAACATATGTCATTTTTATATATATTATATTGTTGAGCACTCTTCCTAACTGCTATATATTTCAAGCTGTATCTCCGAAACTTCTGAACATATTTTAATGAAATAAAGCTCAAATTGAAGAACAGTACACTCTTTCTGACATGAATGCAAGCAGAGCCCCCTACCGTAAATGGAAAGTTATGTTGTGTATATCATATCTTGCACTGTTTTATTCTTTTTACAGAACATAACACATTTCATTCCATGATATGTCTCATTGCCTCATAACAATATGGCTGACGAATGACAACCGAGGAAAAAGAACATGTACCGTTCAGATTTGCATACAGGGCACTTGCTAATTGGTGCAATTTCTTCATTTTTTGAAAAAAAAATAATAATTGTTATACTACGGTTTTGAATTTTGCTTCACCCTGTATATTTTTTTTTCATACAGCAACCAAATATACTAACTAAGTGTTGCAAACATCATAAAGGAGAAAGAAATCCTATACATTACAAGAAAAAGGTTTAAAAAATGAAGTTAGTACCTGTTGTTATATATGGAGCAATGGAACCCTTGCAGTATTGATGAGACCACGTATCACTCATCCTAAGTAGAAAACGTACGTCTTTAACGACAAATTTCTTCAATTTTCTTCAAAACTATACTAGTTGGTATAAATATGTTGTTAGGCAACATCTCAACAATATAACATATGTCATTTTTATATATATTATATTGTTGAGCACTCTTCCTAACTGCTATATATTTCAAGCTGTATCTCCGAAACTTCTGAACATATTTTAATGAAATGTAGCTCAAATTGAAGAACAGTACACTCTTTCTGACATGAATGCAAGCAGAGCCCCCTACCGTAAATGGAAAGTTATGTTGTGTATATCATATCTTGCACTGTTTTATTCTTTTTACAGAACATAACACATTTCATTCCATGATATGTCTCATTGCCTAATAACAATATGGCTGACGAATGACAACCGAGGAAAAAGAACATGTACCGTTGAGATTTGCATACAGGGCACTCGCTAATTGGTGCAATTTCTTCATTTTTTTAAAAAAAATAATTGTTATACTACGGTTTTGAATTTTGCTTCACCCTGTATATTTTTTTCATACAACAACCAAATATACTAACTAAGTGTAGCAAACATCATAAAGGAGAAAGAAAACCTATACATTACAAGAAAAAGGTTTAAAAAATGAAGTTAGTACCTGTAGTTATTTATGGAGCAATGGAACCCTTGCAGTATTGATGAGACCACGTATCACTCATCCTAAGTAGAAAACGTACGTCTTTAACCACAAATTTCTTCAATTTTCTTCAAAACTATACTAGTTGGTATAAATATGTTGTTAGGCAACATCTCAACAATATAACATATGTCATTTTTATATATATTATATTCTTGAGCACTCTTCCTAACTGCTATATATTTCAAGCTGTATCTCCGAAACTTCTGAACATATTTTAATGAAATAAAGCTCAAATTGAAGAACAGTACACACTTTCTGACATGAATGCAAGCAGAGCCCCCTACCGTAAATGGAAAGTTATGTTGTGTATATCATATCTTGCACTGTTTTATTCTTTTTACAGAACATAACACATTTCATTCCATGATATGTCTCATTGCCTCATAACAATATGGCTGACGAATGACAACCGAGGAAAAAGAACATGTACCGTTCAGATTTGCATACAGGGCACTTGCTAATTGGTGCAATTTCTTCATTTTTTGAAAAAAAAAATAATAATTGTTATACTACGGTTTTGAATTTTGCTTCACCCTGTATATTTTTTTTCATACAGCAACCAAATATACTAACTAAGTGTTGGAAACATCATAAAGGAGAAAGAAATCCTATACATTACAAGAAAAAGGTTTAAAAAATGAAGTTAGTACCTTTTGTTATATATGGAGCAATGGAACCCTTGCAGTATTGATGAGACCACGTATCACTCATCCTAAGTAGAAAACGTACGTCTTTAACCACAAATTTCTTCAATTTTCTTCAAAACTATACTAGTTGGTATAAATATGTTGTTAGGCAACATCTCAACAATATAACATATGTCATTTTTATATATATTATATTGTTGAGCACACTTCCTAACTGCTATATATTTCAAGCTGTATCTCCGAAACTTCTGAACATATTTTAATGAAATAAAGCTCAAATTGAAGAACAGTACACACTTTCTGACATGAATGCAAGCAGAGCCCCCTACCGTAAATGGAAAGTTATGTTGTGTATATCATATCTTGCACTGTTTTATTCTTTTTACAGAACATAACACATTTCATTCCATGATATGTCTCATTGCCTCATAACAATATGGCTGACGAATGACAACCGAGGAAAAAGAACATGTACCGTTCAGATTTGCATACAGGGCACTTGCTAATTGGTGCAATTTCTTCATTTTTTGAAAAAAAAAATAATAATTGTTATACTACGGTTTTGAATTTTGCTTCACCCTGTATATTTTTTTTCATACAGCAACCAAATATACTAACTAAGTGTTGCAAACATCATAAAGGAGAAAGAAAACCTATACATTACAAGAAAAAGGTTTAAAAAATGAAGTTAGTACCTGTAGTTATTTATGGAGCAATGGAACCCTTGCAGTATTGATGAGACCACGTATCACTCATCCTAAGTAGAAAACGTACGTCTTTAACCACAAATTTCTTCAATTTTCTTCAAAACTATACTAGTTGGTATAAATATGTTGTTAGGCAACATCTCAACAATATAACATATGTCATTTTTATATATATTATATTGTTGAGCACTCTTCCTAACTGCTATATATTTCAAGCTGTATCTCCGAAACTTCTGAACATATTTTAATGAAATAAAGCTCAAATTAAAGAACAGTACACTCTTTCTGACATGAATGCAAGCAGAGCCCCCTACCGTAAATGGAAAGTTATGTTGTGTATATCATATCTTGCACTGTTTTATTCTTTTTACAGAACATAACACATTTCATTCCATGATATGACTCATTGAATCATGACAATATGGCTGACGAATGACAACCGAGGAAAAAGAACATGTACCGTTCAGATTTGCAAACAGGGCACTCGCTAATTGGTGCAATTTCTTCATTTTTTTTAAAAAAAAATAATTGTTATACTACGGTTTTGAATTTTGCTTCACCCTGTATATTTTTTTCATACAACAACCAAATATACTTACTAAGTGTTGCAAACATCATAAAGGAGAAAGAAAACCTATACATTACAAGAAAAAGGTTTAAAAAATGAAGTTAGTACCTGTAGTTATTTATGGAGCAATGGAACCCTTGCAGTATTGATGAGACCACGTATCACTCATCCTAAGTAGAAAACGTACGTCTTTAACCACAAATTTCTTCAATTTTCTTCAAAACTATACTAGTTGGTATAAATATGTTGTTAGGCAACATCTCAACAATATAACATATGTCATTTTTATATATATTATATTGTTGAGCACTCTTCCTAACTGCTATATATTTCAAGCTGTATCTCCGAAACTTCTGAACATATTTTAATGAAATAAAGCTCAAATTAAAGAACAGTACACTCTTTCTGACATGAATGCAAGCAGAGCCCCCTACCGTAAATGGAAAGTTATGTTGTGTATATCATATCTTGCACTGTTTTATTCTTTTTACAGAACATAACACATTTCATTCCATGATATGACTCATTGCCTCATAACAATATGGCTGACGAATGACAACCGAGGAAAAAGAACATGTACCGTTCAGATTTGCAAACAGGGCACTCGCTAATTGGTGCAATTTCTTCATTTTTTTTAAAAAAAAATAATTGTTATACTACGGTTTTGAATTTTGCTTCACCCTGTATATTTTTTTCATACAACAACCAAATATACTAACTAAGTGTTGCAAACATCATAAAGGAGAAAGAAAACCTATACATTACAAGAAAAAGGTTTAAAAAATGAAGTTAGTACCTGTAGTTATTTATGGAGCAATGGAACCCTTGCAGTATTGATGAGACCACGTATCACTCATCCTAAGTAGAAAACGTACGTCTTTAACCACAAATTTCTTCAATTTTCTTCAAAACTATACTAGTTGGTATAAATATGTTGTTAGGCAACATCTCAACAATATAACATATGTCATTTTTATGTATATTATATTGTTGAGCACTCTTCCTAACTGCTATATATTTCAAGCTGTATCTCCGAAACTTCTGAACATATTTTAATGAAATAAAGCTCAAATTAAAGAACAGTACACTCTTTCTGACATGAATGCAAGCAGAGCCCCCTACCGTAAATGGAAAGTTATGTTGTGTATATCATATCTTGCACTGTTTTATTCTTTTTACAGAACATAACACATTTCATTCCATGATATGTCTCATTGCCTCATAACAATATGGCTGACGAATGACAACCGAGGAAAAAGAACATGTACCGTTCAGATTTGCATACAGGGCACTCGCTAATTGGTGCAATTTCTTCATTTTTTTTAAAAAAAAATAATTGTTATACTACGGTTTTGAATTTTGCTTCACCCTGTATATTTTTTTCATACAACAACCAAATATACTAACTAAGTGTTGCAAACATCATAAAGGAGAAAGAAAACCTATACATTACAAGAAAAAGGTTTAAAAAATGAAGTTAGTACCTGTAGTTATTTATGGAGCAATGGAACCCTTGCAGTATTGATGAGACCACGTATCACTCATCCTAAGTAGAAAACGTACGTCTTTAACCACAAATTTCTTCAATTTTCTTCAAAACTATACTAGTTGGTATAAATATGTTGTTAGGCAACATCTCAACAATATAACATATGTCATTTTTATATATATTATATTGTTGAGCACTCTTCCTAACTGCTATATATTTCAGGCTATATCTCCGAAACTTCTGAACATATTTTAATGCAATAAAGCTCAAATTGAAGAGTTTACACTCTTTCTGATAGGAATGCAAGCAGAGCCCCCTACCGTAAACGGAAAGTTATGTTGTGTATATCATATCTTGCACTGTTTTATTCTTTTTACAGAACATAACACATTTCATTCCATGATATGTCTCATTGCCTCATAACAATATGGCTGACGAATGACAACCGAGGAAAAAGAACATGTACCGTTCAGATTTGCATACAGGGCACTCGCTAATTGGTGCAATTTCTTCATTTTTTAAAAAAAATAATAATTGTTATACTACGGTTTTGAATTTTGCTTCACCCTGTATATTGTTTTTTCATACAGCAACCAAATATACTAACTAAGTGTTGCAAACATCATAAAGGAGAAAGAAATCCTATACATTACAAGAAAAAGGTTTAAAAAATGAAGTTAGTACCTGTTGTTATATATGGAGCAATGGAACCCTTGCAGTATTGATGAGACCACGTATCACTCATCGTAAGTAGAAAACGTACGTCTTTAACCACAAATTTCTTCAATTTTCTTCAAAACTATACTAGTTGGTATAAATATGTTGTTAGGCAACATCTCAACAATATAACGTATGTCATTTTTATATATATTATATTGTTGAGCACTCTTCCTAACTGCTATATATTTCAGGCTATATCTCCGAAACTTCTGAACATATTTTAATGCAATAAAGCTCAAATTGAAGAGTTTACACTCTTTCTGATAGGAATGCAAGCAGAGCCCCCTACCGTAAACGGAAAGTTATGTTGTGTATATCATATCTTGCACTGTTTTATTCTTTTTACAGAACATAACACATTTCATTCCATGATATGTCTCATTGCCTCATAACAATATGGCTGACGAATGACAACCGAGGAAAAAGAACATGTACCGTTGAGATTTGCATACAGGGCACTTGCTAATTGGTGCAATTTCTTCATTTTTTGAAAAAAAAATAATAATTGTTATACTACGGTTTTGAATTTTGCTTCACCCTGTATATTGTTTTTTCATACAGCAACCAAATATACTAACTAAGTGTTGCAAACATCATAAAGGAGAAAGAAATCCTATACATTACAAGAAAAAGGTTTAAAAAATGAAGTTAGTACCTGTTGTTATATATGGAGCAATGGAACCCTTGCAGTATTGATGAGACCACGTATCACTCATCCTAAGTAGAAAACGTACGTCTTTAACCACAAATTTCTTCAATTTTCTTCAAAACTATACTAGTTGGTATAAATATGTTGTTAGGCAACATCTCAACAATATAACATATGTCATTTTTATATATATTATATTGTTGAGCACTCTTCCTAACTGCTATATATTTCAAGCTGTATCTCCGAAACTTCTGAACATATTTTAATGAAATAAAGCTCAAATTAAAGAACAGTACACTCTTTCTGACATGAATGCAAGCAGAGCCCCCTACCGTAAATGGAAAGTTATGTTGTGTATATCATATCTTGCACTGTTTTATTCTTTTTACAGAACATAACACATTTCATTCCATGATATGTCTCATTGCCTCATAACAATATGGCTGACGAATGACAACCGAGGAAAAAGAACATGTACCGTTCAGATTTGCATACAGGGCACTCGCTAATTGGTGCAATTTCTTCATTTTTTGAAAAAAAAAATAATAATTGTTATACTACGGTTTTGAATTTTGCTTCACCCTGTATATTTTTTTTCATACAGCAACCAAATATACTAACTAAGTGTTGCAAACATCATAAAGGAGAAAGAAATCCTATACATTACAAGAAAAAGGTTTAAAAAATGAAGTTAGTACCTGTTGTTATATATGGAGCAATGGAACCCTTGCAGTATTGATGAGACCACGTATCACTCATCCTAAGTAGAAAACGTACGTCTTTAACCACAAATTTCTTCAATTTTCTTCAAAACTATACTAGTTGGTATAAATATGTTGTTAGGCAACATCTCAACAATATAACATATGTCATTTTTATATATATTATATTGTTGAGCACTCTTCCTAACTGCTATATATTTCAAGCTGTATCTCCGAAACTTCTGAACATATTTTAATGAAATAAAGCTCAAATTGAAGAACAGTACACTCTTTCTGACATGAATGCAAGCAGAGCCCCCTACCGTAAATGGAAAGTTATGTTGTGTATATCATATCTTGCACTGTTTTATTCTTTTTACAGAACATAACACATTTCATTCCATGATATGTCTCATTGCCTCATAACAATATGGCTGACGAATGACAACCGAGGAAAAAGAACATGTACCGTTCAGATTTGCATACAGGGCACTCGCTAATTGGTGCAATTTCTTCATTTTTTTAAAAAAAATAATTGTTATACTACGGTTTTGAATTTTGCTTCACCCTGTATATTTTTTTCATACAACAACCAAATATACTAACTAAGTGTTGCAAACATCATAAAGGAGAAAGAAAACCTATACATTACAAGAAAAAGGTTTAAAAAATGAAGTTAGTACCTGTAGTTATTTATGGAGCAATGGAACCCTTGCAGTATTGATGAGACCACGTATCACTCATCCTAAGTAGAAAACGTACGTCTTTAACCACAAATTTCTTCAATTTTCTTCAAAACTATACTAGTTGGTATAAATATGTTGTTAGGCAACAACTCAACAATATAACATATGTCATTTTTATATATATTATATTCTTGAGCACTCTTCCTAACTGTTATATATTTCAAGCTGTATCTCCGAAACTTCTGAACATATTTTAATGAAATAAAGCTCAAATTGAAGAACAGTACACACTTTCTGACATGAATGCAAGGAGAGCCCCCTACCGTAAATGGAAAGTTATGTTGTGTATATCATATCTTGCACTGTTTTATTCTTTTTACAGAACATAACACATTTCATTCCATGATATGTCTCATTGCCTCATAACAATATGGCTGACGAATGACAACCGAGGAAAAAGAACATGTACCGTTCAGATTTGCATACAGGGCACTCGCTAATTGGTGCAATTTCTTCATTTTTTGAAAAAAAAATAATAATTGTTATACTACGGTTTTGAATTTTGCTTCACCCTGTATATTTTTTTTCATACAGCAACCAAATATACTAACTAAGTGTTGCAGACATCATAAAGGAGAAAGAAATCCTATACATTACAAGAAAAAGGTTTAAAAAATGAAGTTAGTACCTGTTGTTATATATGGAGCAATGGAACCCTTGCAGTATTGATGAGACCACGTATCACTCATCCTAAGTAGAAAACGTACGTCTTTAACCACAAATTTCTTCAATTTTCTTCAAAACTATACTAGTTGGTATAAATATGTTGTTAGGCAACATCTCAACAATATAACATATGTCATTTTTATATATATTATATTGTTGAGCACTCTTCCTAACTGCTATATATTTCAAGCTGTATCTCCGAAACTTCTGAACATATTTTAATGAAATAAAGCTCAAATTGAAGAACAGTACACTCTTTCTGACATGAATGCAAGCAGAGCCCCCTACCGTAAATGGAAAGTTATGTTGTGTATATCATATCTTGCACTGTTTTATTCTTTTTACAGAACATAACACATTTCATTCCATGATATGTCTCATTGCCTCATAACAATATGGCTGACGAATGACAACCGAGGAAAAAGAACATGTACCGTTCAGATTTGCATACAGGGCACTTGCTAATTGGTGCAATTTCTTCATTTTTTGAAAAAAAAGTAATAATTGTTATACTACGGTTTTGAATTTTGCTTCACCCTGTATATTTTTTTTCATACAGCAACCAAATATACTAACTAAGTGTTGCAAACATCATAAAGGAGAAAGAAATCCTATACATTACAAGAAAAAGGTTTAAAAAATGAAGTTAGTACCTGTTGTTATATATGGAGCAATGGAACCCTTGCAGTATTGATGAGACCACGTATCACTCATCCTAAGTAGAAAACGTACGTCTTTAACCACAAATTTCTTCAATTTTCTTCAAAACTATACTAGTTGGTATAAATATGTTGTTAGGCAACATCTCAACAATATAACATATGTCATTTTTATATATATTATATTGTTGAGCACTCTTCCTAACTGCTATATATTTCAAGCTGTATCTCCGAAACTTCTGAACATATTTTAATGAAATATAGCTCAAATTGAAGAACAGTACACTCTTTCTGACATGAATGCAAGCAGAGCCCCCTACCGTAAATGGAAAGTTATGTTGTGTATATCATATCTTGCACTGTTTTATTCTTTTTACAGAACATAACACATTTCATTCCATGATATGTCTCATTGCCTAATAACAATATGGCTGACGAATGACAACCGAGGAAAAAGAACATGTACCGTTGAGATTTGCATACAGGGCACTCGCTAATTGGTGCAATTTCTTCATTTTTTTAAAAAAAATAATTGTTATACTACGGTTTTGAATTTTGCTTCACCCTGTATATTTTTTTCATACAACAACCAAATATACTAACTAAGTGTTGCAAACATCATAAAGGAGAAAGAAAACCTATACATTACAAGAAAAAGGTTTAAAAAATGAAGTTAGTACCTGTAGTTATTTATGGAGCAATGGAACCCTTGCAGTATTGATGAGACCACGTATCACTCATCCTAAGTAGAAAACGTACGTCTTTAACCACAAATTTCTTCAATTTTCTTCAAAACTATACTAGTTGGTATAAATATGTTGTTAGGCAACATCTCAACAATATAACATATGTCATTTTTATATATATTATATTCTTGAGCACTCTTCCTAACTGCTATATATTTCAAGCTGTATCTCCGAAACTTCTGAACATATTTTAATGAAATAAAGCTCAAATTGAAGAACAGTACACACTTTCTGACATGAATGCAAGCAGAGCCCCCTACCGTAAATGGAAAGTTATGTTGTGTATATCATATCTTGCACTGTTTTATTCTTTTTACAGAACATAACACATTTCATTCCATGATATGTCTCATTGCCTCATAACAATATGGCTGACGAATGACAACCGAGGAAAAAGAACATGTACCGTTCAGATTTGCATACAGGGCACTTGCTAATTGGTGCAATTTCTTCATTTTTTGAAAAAAAAATAATAATTGTTATACTACGGTTTTGAATTTTGCTTCACCCTGTATATTTTTTTTCATACAGCAACCAAATATACTAACTAAGTGTTGCAAACATCATAAAGGAGAAAGAAAACCTATACATTACAAGAAAAAGGTTTAAAAAATGAAGTTAGTACCTGTAGTTATTTATGGAGCAATGGAACCCTTGCAGTATTGATGAGACCACGTATCACTCATCCTAAGTAGAAAACGTACGTCTTTAACCACAAATTTCTTCAATTTTCTTCAAAACTATACTAGTTGGTATAAATATGTTGTTAGGCAACATCTCAACAATATAACATATGTCATTTTTATATATATTATATTGTTGAGCACTCTTCCTAACTGCTATATATTTCAAGCTGTATCTCCGAAACTTCTGAACATATTTTAATGAAATAAAGCTCAAATTAAAGAACAGTACACTCTTTCTGACATGAATGCAAGCAGAGCCCCCTACCGTAAATGGAAAGTTATGTTGTGTATATCATATCTTGCACTGTTTTATTCTTTTTACAGAACATAACACATTTCATTCCATGATATGACTCATTGAATCATAACAATATGGCTGACGAATGACAACCGAGGAAAAAGAACATGTACCGTTCAGATTTGCAAACAGGGCACTCGCTAATTGGTGCAATTTCTTCATTTTTTTAAAAAAAAATAATTGTTATACTACGGTTTTGAATTTTGCTTCACCCTGTATATTTTTTTCATACAACAACCAAATATACTTACTAAGTGTTGCAAACATCATAAAGGAGAAAGAAAACCTATACATTACAAGAAAAAGGTTTAAAAAATGAAGTTAGTACCTGTAGTTATTTATGGAGCAATGGAACCCTTGCAGTATTGATGAGACCACGTATCACTCATCCTAAGTAGAAAACGTACGTCTTTAACCACAAATTTCTTCAATTTTCTTCAAAACTATACTAGTTGGTATAAATATGTTGTTAGGCAACATCTCAACAATATAACATATGTCATTTTTATATATATTATATTGTTGAGCACTCTTCCTAACTGCTATATATTTCAAGCTGTATCTCCGAAACTTCTGAACATATTTTAATGAAATAAAGCTCAAATTAAAGAACAGTACACTCTTTCTGACATGAATGCAAGCAGAGCCCCCTACCGTAAATGGAAAGTTATGTTGTGTATATCATATCTTGCACTGTTTTATTCTTTTTACAGAACATAACACATTTCATTCCATGATATGACTCATTGCCTCATAACAATATGGCTGACGAATGACAACCGAGGAAAAAGAACATGTACCGTTCAGATTTGCAAACAGGGCACTCGCTAATTGGTGCAATTTCTTCATTTTTTTTAAAAAAAAATAATTGTTATACTACGGTTTTGAATTTTGCTTCACCCTGTATATTTTTTTCATACAACAACCAAATATACTAACTAAGTGTTGCAAACATCATAAAGGAGAAAGAAAACCTATACATTACAAGAAAAAGGTTTAAAAAATGAAGTTAGTACCTGTAGTTATTTATGGAGCAATGGAACCCTTGCAGTATTGATGAGACCACGTATCACTCATCCTAAGTAGAAAACGTACGTCTTTAACCACAAATTTCTTCAATTTTCTTCAAAACTATACTAGTTGGTATAAATATGTTGTTAGGCAACATCTCAACAATATAACATATGTCATTTTTATGTATATTATATTGTTGAGCACTCTTCCTAACTGCTATATATTTCAAGCTGTATCTCCGAAACTTCTGAACATATTTTAATGAAATAAAGCTCAAATTAAAGAACAGTACACTCTTTCTGACATGAATGCAAGCAGAGCCCCCTACCGTAAATGGAAAGTTATGTTGTGTATATCATATCTTGCACTGTTTTATTCTTTTTACAGAACATAACACATTTCATTCCATGATATGTCTCATTGCCTCATAACAATATGGCTGACGAATGACAACCGAGGAAAAAGAACATGTACCGTTCAGATTTGCATACAGGGCACTCGCTAATTGGTGCAATTTCTTCATTTTTTTTAAAAAAAAATAATTGTTATACTACGGTTTTGAATTTTGCTTCACCCTGTATATTTTTTTCATACAACAACCAAATATACTAACTAAGTGTTGCAAACATCATAAAGGAGAAAGAAAACCTATACATTACAAGAAAAAGGTTTAAAAAATGAAGTTAGTACCTGTAGTTATTTATGGAGCAATGGAACCCTTGCAGTATTGATGAGACCACGTATCACTCATCCTAAGTAGAAAACGTACGTCTTTAACCACAAATTTCTTCAATTTTCTTCAAAACTATACTAGTTGGTATAAATATGTTGTTAGGCAACATCTCAACAATATAACATATGTCATTTTTATATATATTATATTGTTGAGCACTCTTCCTAACTGCTATATATTTCAGGCTATATCTCCGAAACTTCTGAACATATTTTAATGCAATAAAGCTCAAATTGAAGAGTTTACACTCTTTCTGATAGGAATGCAAGCAGAGCCCCCTACCGTAAACGGAAAGTTATGTTGTGTATATCATATCTTGCACTGTTTTATTCTTTTTACAGAACATAACACATTTCATTCCATGATATGTCTCATTGCCTCATAACAATATGGCTGACGAATGACAACCGAGGAAAAAGAACATGTACCGTTCAGATTTGCATACAGGGCACTCGCTAATTGGTGCAATTTCTTCATTTTTTAAAAAAAATAATAATTGTTATACTACGGTTTTGAATTTTGCTTCACCCTGTATATTGTTTTTTCATACAGCAACCAAATATACTAACTAAGTGTTGCAAACATCATAAAGGAGAAAGAAATCCTATACATTACAAGAAAAAGGTTTAAAAAATGAAGTTAGTACCTGTTGTTATATATGGAGCAATGGAACCCTTGCAGTATTGATGAGACCACGTATCACTCATCCTAAGTAGAAAACGTACGTCTTTAACCACAAATTTCTTCAATTTTCTTCAAAACTATACTAGTTGGTATAAATATGTTGTTAGGCAACATCTCAACAATATAACATATGTCATTTTTATATATATTATATTGTTGAGCACTCTCCCTAACTGCTATATATTTCAGGATTTATCTCCGAAACTTCTGAACATATTTTAATGCAATAAAGCTCAAATTGAAGAGTTTACACTCTTTCTGATAGGAATGCAAGCAGAGCCCCCTACCGTAAACGGAAAGTTATGTTGTGTATATCATATCTTGCACTGTTTTATTCTTTTTACAGAACATAACACATTTCATTCCATGATATGTCTCATTGCCTCATAACAATATGGCTGACGAATGACAACCGAGGAAAAAGAACATGTACCGTTGAGATTTGCATACAGGGCACTTGCTAATTGGTGCAATTTCTTCATTTTTTGAAAAAAAAATAATAATTGTTATACTACGGTTTTGAATTTTGCTTCACCCTGTATATTGTTTTTTCATACAGCAACCAAATATACTAACTAAGTGTTGCAAACATCATAAAGGAGAAAGAAATCCTATACATTACAAGAAAAAGGTTTAAAAAATGAAGTTAGTACCTGTTGTTATATATGGAGCAATGGAACCCTTGCAGTATTGATGAGACCACGTATCACTCATCCTAAGTAGAAAACGTACGTCTTTAACCACAAATTTCTTCAATTTTCTTCAAAACTATACTAGTTGGTATAAATATGTTGTTAGGCAACATCTCAACAATATAACATATGTCATTTTTATATATATTATATTGTTGAGCACTCTTCCTAACTGCTATATATTTCAAGCTGTATCTCCGAAACTTCTGAACATATTTTAATGAAATAAAGCTCAAATTAAAGAACAGTACACTCTTTCTGACATGAATGCAAGCAGAGCCCCCTACCGTAAATGGAAAGTTATGTTGTGTATATCATATCTTGCACTGTTTTATTCTTTTTACAGAACATAACACATTTCATTCCATGATATGTCTCATTGCCTCATAACAATATGGCTGACGAATGACAACCGAGGAAAAAGAACATGTACCGTTCAGATTTGCATACAGGGCACTCGCTAATTGGTGCAATTTCTTCATTTTTTGAAAAAAAAAATAATAATTATTATACTACGGTTTTGAATTTTGCTTCACCCTGTATATTTTTTTTCATACAGCAACCAAATATACTAACTAAGTGTTGCAAACATCATAAAGGAGAAAGAAAACCTATACATTACAAGAAAAAGGTTTAAAAAATGAAGTTAGTACCTGTAGTTATTTATGGAGCAATGGAACCCTTGCAGTATTGATGAGACCACGTATCACTCATCCTAAGTAGAAAACGTACGTCTTTAACCACAAATTTCTTCAATTTTCTTCAAAACTATACTAGTTGGTATAAATATGTTGTTAGGCAACAACTCAACAATATAACATATGTCATTTTTATATATATTATATTCTTGAGCACTCTTCCTAACTGTTATATATTTCAAGCTGTATCTCCGAAACTTCTGAACATATTTTAATGAAATAAAGCTCAAATTGAAGAACAGTACACACTTTCTGACATGAATGCAAGGAGAGCCCCCTACCGTAAATGGAAAGTTATGTTGTGTATATCATATCTTGCACTGTTTTATTCTTTTTACAGAACATAACACATTTCATTCCATGATATGTCTCATTGCCTCATAACAATATGGCTGACGAATGACAACCGAGGAAAAAGAACATGTACCGTTCAGATTTGCATACAGGGCACTCGCTAATTGGTGCAATTTCTTCATTTTTTGAAAAAAAAATAATAATTGTTATACTACGGTTTTGAATTTTGCTTCACCCTGTATATTTTTTTTCATACAGCAACCAAATATACTAACTAAGTGTTGCAGACATCATAAAGGAGAAAGAAATCCTATACATTACAAGAAAAAGGTTTAAAAAATGAAGTTAGTACCTGTTGTTATATATGGAGCAATGGAACCCTTGCAGTATTGATGAGACCACGTATCACTCATCCTAAGTAGAAAACGTACGTCTTTAACCACAAATTTCTTCAATTTTCTTCAAAACTATACTAGTTGGTATAAATATGTTGTTAGGCAACATCTCAACAATATAACATATGTCATTTTTATATATATTATATTGTTGAGCACTCTTCCTAACTGCTATATATTTCAAGCTGTATCTCCGAAACTTCTGAACATATTTTAATGAAATAAAGCTCAAATTGAAGAACAGTACACTCTTTCTGACATGAATGCAAGCAGAGCCCCCTACCGTAAATGGAAAGTTATGTTGTGTATATCATATCTTGCACTGTTTTATTCTTTTTACAGAACATAACACATTTCATTCCATGATATGTCTCATTGCCTCATAACAATATGGCTGACGAATGACAACCGAGGAAAAAGAACATGTACCGTTCAGATTTGCATACAGGGCACTTGCTAATTGGTGCAATTTCTTCATTTTTTGAAAAAAAAGTAATAATTGTTATACTACGGTTTTGAATTTTGCTTCACCCTGTATATTTTTTTTCATACAGCAACCAAATATACTAACTAAGTGTTGGAAACATCATAAAGGAGAAAGAAATCCTATACATTACAAGAAAAAGGTTTAAAAAATGAAGTTAGTACCTGTTGTTATATATGGAGCAATGGAACCCTTGCAGTATTGATGAGACCACGTATCACTCATCCTAAGTAGAAAACGTACGTCTTTAACCACAAATTTCTTCAATTTTCTTCAAAACTATACTAGTTGGTATAAATATGTTGTTAGGCAACATCTCAACAATATAACATATGTCATTTTTATATATATTATATTCTTGAGCACTCTTCCTAACTGTTATATATTTCAAGCTGTATCTCCGAAACTTCTGAACATATTTTAATGAAATAAAGCTCAAATTGAAGAACAGTACACACTTTCTGACATGAATGCAAGCAGAGCCCCCTACCGTAAATGGAAAGTTATGTTGTGTATATCATATCTTGCACTGTTTTATTCTTTTTACAGAACATAACACATTTCATTCCATGATATGTCTCATTGCCTCATAACAATATGGTTGACGAATGACAACCGAGGAAAAAGAACATGTACCGTTCAGATTTGCATACAGGGCACTTGCTAATTGGTGCAATTTCTTCATTTTTTGAAAAAAAAAATAATAATTGTTATACTACGGTTTTGAATTTTGCTTCACCCTGTATATTTTTTTTCATACAGCAACCAAATATACTAACTAAGTGTTGGAAACATCATAAAGGAGAAAGAAATCCTATACATTACAAGAAAAAGGTTTAAAAAATGAAGTTAGTACCTTTTGTTATATATGGAGCAATGGAACCCTTGCAGTATTGATGAGACCACGTATCACTCATCCTAAGTAGAAAACGTACGTCTTTAACCACAAATTTCTTCAATTTTCTTCAAAACTATACTAGTTGGTATAAATATGTTGTTAGGCAACATCTCAACAATATAACATATGTCATTTTTATATATATTATATTGTTGAGCACTCTTCCTAACTGCTATATATTTCAAGCTGTATCTCCGAAACTTCTGAACATATTTTAATGAAATAAAGCTCAAATTGAAGAACAGTACACTATTTCTGACATGAATGCAAGCAGAGCCCCCTACCGTAAATGGAAAGTTATGTTGTGTATATCATATCTTGCACTGTTTTATTCTTTTTACAGAACATAACACATTTCATTCCATGATATGTCTCATTGCCTCATAACAATATGGCTGACGAATGACAACCGAGGAAAAAGAACATGTACCGTTCAGATTTGCATACAGGGCACTCGCTAATTGGTGCAATTTCTTCATTTTTTTAAAAAAAATAATTGTTATACTACGGTTTTGAATTTTGCTTCACCCTGTATATTTTTTTCATACAACAACCAAATATACTAACTAAGTGTTGCAAACATCATAAAGGAGAAAGAAAACCTATACATTACAAGAAAAAGGTTTAAAAAATGAAGTTAGTACCTGTAGTTATTTATGGAGCAATGGAACCCTTGCAGTATTGATGAGACCACGTATCACTCATCCTAAGTAGAAAACGTACGTCTTTAACCACAAATTTCTTCAATTTTCTTCAAAACTATACTAGTTGGTATAAATATGTTGTTAGGCAACATCTCAACAATATAACATATGTCATTTTTATATATATTATATTCTTGAGCACTCTTCCTAACTGTTATATATTTCAAGCTGTATCTCCGAAACTTCTGAACATATTTTAATGAAATAAAGCTCAAATTGAAGAACAGTACACACTTTCTGACATGAATGCAAGCAGAGCCCCCTACCGTAAATGGAAAGTTATGTTGTGTATATCATATCTTGCACTGTTTTATTCTTTTTACAGAACATAACACATTTCATTCCATGATATGTCTCATTGCCTCATAACAATATGGCTGACGAATGACAACCGAGGAAAAAGAACATGTACCGTTCAGATTTGCATACAGGGCACTTGCTAATTGGTGCAATTTCTTCATTTTTTGAAAAAAAAAATAATAATTGTTATACTACGGTTTTGAATTTTGCTTCACCCTGTATATTTTTTTTCATACAGCAACCAAATATACTAACTAAGTGTTGGAAACATCATAAAGGAGAAAGAAATCCTATACATTACAAGAAAAAGGTTTAAAAAATGAAGTTAGTACCTTTTGTTATATATGGAGCAATGGAACCCTTGCAGTATTGATGAGACCACGTATCACTCATCCTAAGTAGAAAACGTACGTCTTTAACCACAAATTTCTTCAATTTTCTTCAAAACTATACTAGTTGGTATAAATATGTTGTTAGGCAACATCTCAACAATATAACATATGTCATTTTTATATATATTATATTGTTGAGCACTCTTCCTAACTGCTATATATTTCAAGCTGTATCTCCGAAACTTCTGAACATATTTTAATGAAATAAAGCTCAAATTGAAGAACAGTACACTCTTTCTGACATGAATGCAAGCAGAGCCCCCTACCGTAAATGGAAAGTTATGTTGTGTATATCATATCTTGCACTGTTTTATTCTTTTTACAGAACATAACACATTTCATTCCATGATATGTCTCATTGCCTCATAACAATATGGCTGACGAATGACAACCGAGGAAAAAGAACATGTACCGTTCAGATTTGCATACAGGGCACTTGCTAATTGGTGCAATTTCTTCATTTTTTGAAAAAAAAAGTAATAATTGTTATACTACGGTTTTGAATTTTGCTTCACCCTGTATATTTTTTTTCATACAGCAACCAAATATACTAACTAAGTGTTGCAAACATCACAAAGGAGAAAGAAATCCTATACATTACAAGAAAAAGGTTTAAAAAATGAAGTTAGTACCTGTTGTTATATATGGAGCAATGGAACCCTTGCAGTATTGATGAGACCACGTATCACTCATCCTAAGTAGAAAACGTACGTCTTTAACCACAAATTTCTTCAATTTTCTTCAAAACTATACTAGTTGGTATAAATATGTTGTTAGGCAACATCTCAACAATATAACATATGTCATTTTTATATATATTATATTCTTGAGCACTCTTCCTAACTGTTATATATTTCAAGCTGTATCTCCGAAACTTCTGAACATATTTTAATGAAATAAAGCTCAAATTGAAGAACAGTACACACTTTCTGACATGAATGCAAGCAGAGCCCCCTACCGTAAATGGAAAGTTATGTTGTGTATATCATATCTTGCACTGTTTTATTCTTTTTACAGAACATAACACATTTCATTCCATGATATGTCTCATTGCCTCATAACAATATGGCTGACGAATGACAACCGAGGAAAAAGAACATGTACCGTTCAGATTTGCATACAGGGCACTTGCTAATTGGTGCAATTTCTTCATTTTTTGAAAAAAAAAATAATAATTGTTATACTACGGTTTTGAATTTTGCTTCACCCTGTATATTTTTTTTCATACAGCAACCAAATATACTAACTAAGTGTTGGAAACATCATAAAGGAGAAAGAAATCCTATACATTACAAGAAAAAGGTTTAAAAAATGAAGTTAGTACCTTTTGTTATATATGGAGCAATGGAACCCTTGCAGT
This sequence comes from Thermobia domestica, assembly GCF_964235325.1. Classification (NCBI taxonomy): domain Eukaryota; kingdom Metazoa; phylum Arthropoda; class Insecta; order Zygentoma; family Lepismatidae; genus Thermobia; species Thermobia domestica. The sequence goes on from NC_137461.1 coordinate 200,046,049, forward strand.
ATTGATGAGACCACGTATCACTCATCCTAAGTAGAAAACGTACGTCTTTAACCACAAATTTCTTCAATTTTCTTCAAAACTATACTAGTTGGTATAAATATGTTGTTAGGCAACATCTCAACAATATAACATATGTCATTTTTATATATATTATATTGTTGAGCACTCTTCCTAACTGCTATATATTTCAAGCTGTATCTCCGAAACTTCTGAACATATTTTAATGAAATAAAGCTCAAATTGAAGAACAGTACACTCTTTCTGACATGAATGCAAGCAGAGCCCCCTACCGTAAATGGAAAGTTATGTTGTGTATATCATATCTTGCACTGTTTTATTCTTTTTACAGAACATAACACATTTCATTCCATGATATGTCTCATTGCCTCATAACAATATGGCTGACGAATGACAACCGAGGAAAAAGAACATGTACCGTTCAGATTTGCATACAGGGCACTCGCTAATTGGTGCAATTTCTTCACTTTTTTAAAAAAAATAATTGTTATACTACGGTTTTGAATTTTGCTTCACCCTGTATATTTTTTTCATACAACAACCAAATATACTAACTAAGTGTTGCAAACATCATAAAGGAGAAAGAAAACCTATACATTACAAGAAAAAGGTTTAAAAAATGAAGTTAGTACCTGTAGTTATTTATGGAGCAATGGAACCCTTGCAGTATTGATGAGACCACGTATCACTCATCCTAAGTAGAAAACGTACGTCTTTAACCACAAATTTCTTCAATTTTCTTCAAAACTATACTAGTTGGTATAAATATGTTGTTAGGCAACATCTCAACAATATAACATATGTCATTTTTATATATATTATATTCTTGAGCACACTTCCTAACTGCTATATATTTCAAGCTGTATCTCCGAAACTTTTGAACATATTTTAATGAAATAAAGCTCAAATTGAAGAACAGTACACACTTTCTGACATGAATGCAAGCAGAGCCCCCTACCGTAAATGGAAAGTTATGTTGTGTATATCATATCTTGCACTGTTTTATTCTTTTTACAGAACATAACACATTTCATTCCATGATATGTCTCATTGCCTCATAACAATATGGCTGACGAATGACAACCGAGGAAAAAGAACATGTACCGTTCAGATTTGCATACAGGGCACTTGCTAATTGGTGCAATTTCTTCATTTTTTGAAAAAAAATAATAATTGTTATACTACGGTTTTGAATTTTGCTTCACCCTGTATATTTTTTTTCATACAGCAACCAAATATACTAACTAAGTGTTGGAAACATCATAAAGGAGAAAGAAATCCTATACATTACAAGAAAAAGGTTTAAAAAATGAAGTTAGTACCTTTTGTTATATATGGAGCAATGGAACCCTTGCAGTATTGATGAGACCACGTATCACTCATCCTAAGTAGAAAACGTACGTCTTTAACCACAAATTTCTTCAATTTTCTTCAAAACTATACTAGTTGGTATAAATATGTTGTTAGGCAACATCTCAACAATATAACATATGTCATTTTTATATATATTATATTGTTGAGCACTCTTCCTAACTGCTATATATTTCAAGCTGTATCTCCGAAACTTCTGAACATATTTTAATGAAATAAAGCTCAAATTGAAGAACAGTACACTCTTTCTGACATGAATGCAAGCAGAGCCCCCTACCGTAAATGGAAAGTTATGTTGTGTATATCATATCTTGCACTGTTTTATTCTTTTTACAGAACATAACACATTTCATTCCATGATATGTCTCATTGCCTCATAACAATATGGCTGACGAATGACAACCGAGGAAAAAGAACATGTACCGTTCAGATTTGCATACAGGGCACTTGCTAATTGGTGCAATTTCTTCATTTTTTGAAAAAAAAGTAATAATTGTTATACTACGGTTTTGAATTTTGCTTCACCCTGTATATTTTTTTTCATACAGCAACCAAATATACTAACTAAGTGTTGCAAACATCATAAAGGAGAAAGAAATCCTATACATTACAAGAAAAAGGTTTAAAAAATGAAGTTAGTACCTGTTGTTATATATGGAGCAATGGAACCCTTGCAGTATTGATGAGACCACGTATCACTCATCCTAAGTAGAAAACGTACGTCTTTAACCACAAATTTCTTCAATTTTCTTCAAAACTATACTAGTTGGTATAAATATGTTGTTAGGCAACATCTCAACAATATAACATATGTCATTTTTATATATATTATATTGTTGAGCACTCTTCCTAACTGCTATATATTTCAAGCTGTATCTCCGAAACTTCTGAACATATTTTAATGAAATAAAGCTCAAATTGAAGAACAGTACACTCTTTCTGACATGAATGCAAGCAGAGCCCCCTACCGTAAATGGAAAGTTATGTTGTGTATATCATATCTTGCACTGTTTTATTCTTTTTACAGAACATAACACATTTCATTCCATGATATGTCTCATTGCCTCATAACAATATGGCTGACGAATGACAACCGAGGAAAAAGAACATGTACCGTTCAGATTTGCATACAGGGCACTCGCTAATTGGTGCAATTTCTTCATTTTTTAAAAAAAAATAATTGTTATACTACGGTTTTGAATTTTGCTTCACCCTGTATATTTTTTTCATACAACAACCAAATATACTAACTAAGTGTTGCAAACATCATAAAGGAGAAAGAAAACCTATACATTACAAGAAAAAGGTTTAAAAAATGAAGTTAGTACCTGTAGTTATTTATGGAGCAATGGAACCCTTGCAGTATTGATGAGACCACGTATCACTCATCCTAAGTAGAAAACGTACGTCTTTAACCACAAATTTCTTCAATTTTCTTCAAAACTATACTAGTTGGTATAAATATGTTGTTAGGCAACATCTCAACAATATAACATATGTCATTTTTATATATATTATATTCTTGAGCACTCTTCCTAACTGTTATATATTTCAAGCTGTATCTCCGAAACTTCTGAACATATTTTAATGAAATAAAGCTCAAAATGAAGAACAGTACACACTTTCTGACATGAATGCAAGCAGAGCCCCCTACCGTAAATGGAAAGTTATGTTGTGTATATCATATCTTGCACTGTTTTATTCTTTTTACAGAACATAACACATTTCATTCCATGATATGTCTCATTGCCTCATAACAATATGGCTGACGAATGACAACCGAGGAAAAAGAACATGTACCGTTCAGATTTGCATACAGGGCACTTGCTAATTGGTGCAATTTCTTCATTTTTTGAAAAAAAAAATAATAATTGTTATACTACGGTTTTGAATTTTGCTTCACCCTGTATATTTTTTTTCATACAGCAACCAAATATACTAACTAAGTGTTGGAAACATCATAAAGGAGAAAGAAATCCTATACATTACAAGAAAAAGGTTTAAAAAATGAAGTTAGTACCTTTTGTTATATATGGAGCAATGGAACCCTTGCAGTATTGATGAGACCACGTATCACTCATCCTAAGTAGAAAACGTACGTCTTTAACCACAAATTTCTTCAATTTTCTTCAAAACTATACTAGTTGGTATAAATATGTTGTTAGGCAACATCTCAACAATATAACATATGTCATTTTTATATATATTATATTGTTGAGCACTCTTCCTAACTGCTATATATTTCAAGCTGTATCTCCGAAACTTCTGAACATATTTTAATGAAATAAAGCTCAAATTGAAGAACAGTACACTCTTTCTGACATGAATGCAAGCAGAGCCCCCTACCGTAAATGGAAAGTTATGTTGTGTATATCATATCTTGCACTGTTTTATTCTTTTTACAGAACATAACACATTTCATTCCATGATATGTCTCATTGCCTCATAACAATATGGCTGACGAATGACAACCGAGGAAAAAGAACATGTACCGTTCAGATTTGCATACAGGGCACTTGCTAATTGGTGCAATTTCTTCATTTTTTGAAAAAAAAGTAATAATTGTTATACTACGGTTTTGAATTTTGCTTCACCCTGTATATTTTTTTTCATACAGCAACCAAATATATTAACTAAGTGTTGCAAACATCATAAAGGAGAAAGAAATCCTATACATTACAAGAAAAAGGTTTAAAAAATGAAGTTAGTACCTGTTGTTATATATGGAGCAATGGAACCCTTGCAGTATTGATGAGACCACGTATCACTCATCCTAAGTAGAAAACGTACGTCTTTAACCACAAATTTCTTCAATTTTCTTCAAAACTATACTAGTTGGTATAAATATGTTGTTAGGCAACATCTCAACAATATAACATATGTCATTTTTATATATATTATATTGTTGAGCACTCTTCCTAACTGCTATATATTTCAAGCTGTATCTCCGAAACTTCTGAACATATTTTAATGAAATAAAGCTCAAATTGAAGAACAGTACACTCTTTCTGACATGAATGCAAGCAGAGCCCCCTACCGTAAATGGAAAGTTATGTTGTGTATATCATATCTTGCACTGTTTTATTCTTTTTACAGAACATAACACATTTCATTCCATGATATGTCTCATTGCCTCATAACAATATGGCTGACGAATGACAACCGAGGAAAAAGAACATGTACCGTTCAGATTTGCATACAGGGCACTCGCTAATTGGTGCAATTTCTTCATTTTTTTAAAAAAAATAATTGTTATATTACGGTTTTGAATTTTGCTTCACCCTGTATATTTTTTTCATACAACAACCAAATATACTAACTAAGTGTTGCAAACATCATAAAGGAGAAAGAAATCCTATACATTACAAGAAAAAGGTTTAAAAAATGAAGTTAGTACCTTTTGTTATATATGGAGCAATGGAACCCTTGCAGTATTGATGAGACCACGTATCACTCATCCTAAGTAGAAAACGTACGTCTTTAACCACAAATTTCTTCAATTTTCTTCAAAACTATACTAGTTGGTATAAATATGTTGTTAGGCAACATCTCAACAATATAACATATGTCATTTTTATATATATTATATTGTTGAGCACTCTTCCTAACTGCTATATATTTCAAGCTGTATCTCCGAAACTTCTGAACATATTTTAATGAAATAAAACTCAAATTGAAGAACAGTACACTCTTTCTGACATGAATGCAAGCAGAGCCCCCTACCGTAAATGGAAAGTTATGTTGTGTATATCATATCTTGCACTGTTTTATTCTTTTTACAGAACATAACACATTTCATTCCATGATATGTCTCATTGCCTCATAACAATATGGCTGACGAATGACAACCGAGGAAAAAGAACATGTACCGTTCAGATTTGCATACAGGGCACTTGCTAATTGGTGCAATTTCTTCATTTTTTGAAAAAAAAGTAATAATTGTTATACTACGGTTTTGAATTTTGCTTCACCCTGTATATTTTTTTTCATACAGCAACCAAATATACTAACTAAGTGTTGGAAACATCATAAAGGAGAAAGAAATCCTATACATTACAAGAAAAAGGTTTAAAAAATGAAGTTAGTACCTGTTGTTATATATGGAGCAATGGAACCCTTGCAGTATTGATGAGACCACGTATCACTCATCCTAAGTAGAAAACGTACGTCTTTAACCACAA